>NC_050575.1:399341050-399641050 GCF_011100635.1 Trichosurus vulpecula
CTATCTCCTACCATCCACACGCAAAACAAAAATCGAGGGTCGCTCCCATGGTAAATGGAGGGTCGCACAGAATATTCACATAAATCACATCAATACGAGGGGCCGGCTGTCATTAAGGACTGAGAAAAGATGGGCTGGCCACGTGCAAGAGGGAAGGATAACTGATGGATGGTCTAGGCGTTGCCCTGGCAACCAGGGGCATCCAGAAAAGAGGAGAAGGTCCATAGCGTTTTGGGTGGACCCACAAGCTTGGAAGGCCAGCGCAGGACTGCAGACAAGAGTGGATTGTAACCCCGCGTTTGGCACAGCTGGAGGGATTACCATACAATCAATCACGGACCTGCCCGGGACAGCAGGAGTAGAGAGAAGCGGGGGAGGCGTGCGCCCCGAGATGCGTGCGCGGGGTCCCCCAGTCCCCAGGGGACTCAAGGGCGCCGAAGTCAACTCCAAGTTGACTTCCCCTCCGCCTCGGGAAAGCTGAGGCGCTGGGACCTGCGCGGGGTCCTCCTGGTCCATAGGGGGCGCTGCGGCACAGGAGCAGCGCTTCCGGGGCGGTGCCTCTTTGCGGAGCTCCGGGGCCGGGCTTTAGCTTTACCTTCAGCTGACCGGCAGAAGAGGTTCTGTGTGCCTGCGTCCGCCAGCCCTCTCACCAGCACATCTCTCGTCTCTCCGTCTCTGCTCGCCATGGCGCTGCTGCACTCCTGCCGCCTGCTCTCCGGAGCTACTTCCTTCCATCCGGGCCTCGGCGCAGCCGCCGTCGCCAGAGCCAGGTAAGAAGCTGAGGGGGGCGAGGACGCGGATGAGCCCCGTGGGCGAGGAATTTTGTCCTTCTGCGGCTGCCGGACGCCATGATGACGTCGGGCCAGGGGAGCCGGGACACGAGACCCGCGAGACTGTGCGCACGCGGCTCTCCGATTGGCTCCGGGGGGCCAAGGGGGCGGGACTGGCGGCGGGGGCGCGCGTGCCCTTGACAGGGCACGGCGGAGGGCAGCGGGACGCGCGCCCCGGGCCGGGCTGCTGGGAGAGCCCCCGGCATCCCGGGGCCTGCCGGACAGAGGACGGGGCGGGGAGTGCGGGACAGCTGGCCCAGAAAGGGGCCAGATCCTCGGGCAGAGGGAGTGTCGCCCTGGGCTCCCTGATAACTGCTTTCCTATGAAGCTCTCTATCTTTAATGCATCCTTAAATGTGAGGAGGGGCCTCGAGGCCTCTCCAGGCCGCCGACATGGCCCCCCCCCCCCCCCCCACCACCGCCTGCTCCCCTACCCCCGCCGTCCCGGATTTACTGAACTTAATCTCCTCGGAGGAAGGCTGCTTCCTAATCCTCAGAAGACGTGCCTCAGTTTAGGCTCCAGGCCCTCAGGAGAATCCCGGGGGAGGAGGAGCCCGAGCGGCGTGGGTCCGGCTGCTATACCCGCAGGGGAGCGCGGTGTCTGTGCCGCTGCTTCGGACCGCGAAGCTCCCGGCTCTCCTGCGACTTCGGAGAACGAAACGCCTTTCCTAATAATACTTTAGATTAAAAGAATTTGCAAAGGAAGGCTGAACACCAAAATATTTTTTATAAAGAAATGAATTCACACACCCCAAATTAAGAACCTTTGATCTAATAATGCAACCCAGCCAATGGACTCCATAAGCGACATCCAGAGAGGTTCCCCCGACCTTCCCCAGACACATTTCCTTCCCGTGATATTTGTTTCTCTTAACCTATGTCAAGGGCTGTTCTTTAGTGTAATTTAAACACAAATTTGAAGGAAAAAAAAGATCGAAAACGAAACAAACGCCTTTTATTTAATTGCTTTTGGGTTATTCCATATTATACTGTATTTGTCCATGACACATGTGGCCTAGGTTTGTATTTTCACATAATATTAAGGGGCATGATTGAAGTCTTAAATAGTAACCTACTTAAAGCTGTCTTAAAGAGCATTTTACTTCAATTAAGAACGTAACTTGACTGTGTGGGGAATTTTTTCCTTTCAACGAAAGGGGGATGGTCAAAGAGGCAGAGGACAGAAACATAGGGGTACTTATCTACATGCAACTAATTATGTGAAGTCCTCCCACCTTCTCTTTCCTGGATTTAGATTGCTCAAAAGCCAAATTCTTAGAATTGTTTTCTCTGTTAAGCTACAAAGTTTTGCCTCTTTTACCTCTTTTAAAACCTTTCTTTAACTCGTGGAGAAGTGTATCTTGAGTTATTTCAGAAGAATGGTATCACTTTGTCTCCTGTGACCAGAGTCAAACAAATAATTAAGAACAGATGGTTTATAAGTCATTTGTATAATACTTAATGGTTTTGCAGGGCAACTTACATAAATTAGTTCATTCGAATCTTCACAGTAACCCATGAGACATGTATTACAGTGATGTTCCATCGTACAAATAAAGAAACAGACCCAGAAGGGTTGGGTGCTTTGCCCTTGCCCACAGCAAATAACTGTCAGTACTGGCTGACCAGGTCTTTCTTCCCAAGTCCAGCACCCATACATCATACCATTCAACTTCTCAATAACAGATAGTTATCCTTGTTGGGTGTGGTAGAAGAACTCACTCTCTGCTTTCAGAGTAAACTGATAATAAATGAGGTTTATCTTTGATTAAAATGACTAATATCCTCAGCTAAGTGACAGTGAAATAAATAGGATTGGAACAAGTAGTTACATGTGATTTGTTTAGTCTCATCATTTCAAGTCTATATGAACTCTGAGTCGAAGAAAAAAAATGAAAACTTTCTTTAGTCTCATTTTAGGTACTTGTTCTTAGTACCTAATATGTCTTCATTTCTGGATAACTATGCTAGCACATAAGTATGCCCAAGTTCTGATACTTACATTAGATATTATAGGGATTTTTTCCCCTTGGCTTTTAAGACATTCCCTCTCTACCAATTTTACTATTTATAGACCAAGAGTTTCATGTACACAAAATAATAGGTACAGCTCCTTTAAATGTCCATTAAGGCATGTGAGGCTAAAACAGCTTTATGAAAACTATAGTTTTCATTTATTGAAGACCTGAAATTTCTGTTGACATGCCTCTTATTGACCCTATCTTAAAATGACATCTCAGCAAGTCCAACCAAGACAGACGGCAAGTATGGACTCTAGCAGAACATTCAAGTTCTCACTGGGCCAAATGATGATCGAGAAATCCAGTGAGAAACTATTTCCTCCCCAGAACAACATAAAAAAGTTAACCAGAAGCCCAAGTACAGTGGGAAAGGGTGCCCATCAGTGCCTCCCAAGGTAACCAATCTTCCTGGGATACTGCATCCAGAGATATAGAATGGAGGGCTTACTGAGAAAGCCGCGGGGTAGGAATTGGAAGCTCCAGGCAAAGATCAACTAGTGCCAACCAGTGTGGTACCACATTACTCAGACAGGCTGGGCCCAGGCATCTGAGGTCTCTAACACTGTCCTGAGATCTCTGAAGATAGAGTGAACCTCAGAGAGCCAAGGGGCCTCACCCTGAGAGACTGAAGTCTCTACAAGAACTCACAGTACAAGACCAACCACCCCACCTAAAAAAACACAGGAGGAGCAGAGTAAAAACCCTATCCAATAAATGGACCTTCCCTGAAAACTAAAAGAGGCTGAACAAGTCAATGACTCCATGAGACAGCAACAAATATTAGAACAAAATAAAAAGAAGGAAAAAATACAAGAAAATGCTGACTAGATGTTGTTTGGTTTTGTTTTTAACTGACCTGGAAAACAGGTCAAGGAGAGACCATTTAAGAATCCTGAAAACCATGATTTTTAAAAATCTTGGACACAGTAGTTGAGGAAATCATGAAAGAAAACCGCCTAGATCCATGAGATCCAGAAGGCAAAGAGGAGATGGAAAGAATACACTGATGACCTAATAGAAATCCCCAGAGAAAAAGTCCCAGGACCATCTTGGCCAAAATCCAGGGCTTCCATGTCAAAAGAAAAATACAACAAGCATCCAAAAAGAATCAGAATATTCTCTAAGTTTTCATGGTGCTGTTCTCTCTTGCTTGTCTGACACGCGTTCTTTTTCCTTTGCTGGCTCTTCATCTAGGTCACCCCACTAACTTTGGTAGAACCTCAGTTCTCTGTCCTGGGCCATCTTATCTCCCTTTATCCCATTTCACTTGGTGATCTTATCAGCTCCCCTGCTTTTAGTTAACATCTCTGTCCAGATGACTAAGTACTATCTGGTCTCTTTGAGCTTCCTTTCACAAGAGACTCCTGTATCCTTCCTCCCAGCATTTTTCCCATCTGTCCATCTCCCTTCCATGGCTTCCTTCACGTCTCAGGTGAAGTCCCATCTTTTGCTTTTTCTTAATGCTAGGGTCTTCTCCCTGAGATGACTTCCAATTTTTTTTTTTGGAGGAGGGAAGGCAAGGCAATTGGGGTTAAGTGACTTGCCCAAAGTCACACAGTAAGTGTGTCAAATGTCTGAGGCTGGATTTGAACTCAGGTCCTCCTGACTCCAGTGCCAGTGCTCTACTTACTGCGCCACCTAGCTGCCCCTTATCATGTATTTCTCTTGTATGTACAAAATTGTTTGTACATTGTCTTCTCCTTCAGACTTTGAAGCTCTGGAGAGCAGGGATTGTCTTTTGCCTTTCTTTGTCCCCAGTTCCCTTCCCACACTTAACACAGTGCCAGGCACATAGAAGGTGTTTAACAAATGTGTGCTGATTGATAGAAAACCCTGGAATACACTTCTGAAAGGAAGAGATAGGATTACAACCAAAAATAACTTAAGCAGCAAAGCTGACTATAAGCCTTCAAGGAGAAAAAGGAGCCTGTATCACCAGAAAAGCTTCAAGAAATTCTAGTTGCGAGACCAGAGCTGAGTGTAAATTTTGAAATTGAACTTGTTACCAATCCTTCATTGTAAAACATGCTGCCTACCTTGTGACAGAAAGACAATGGACTCAGAGTGCAAATTGAGACATTTTTTGGATGTGTCTAACGTTGGAATTTGTTTTGTATGACTACATGTTTGTAATAAGGGTTTTGTTTTTCTCTTAGTAGGGAGGGTGGTGTTGGACAGGAGACAAGGAAGATTATCTTTGAAAAATTCTTTAAAAATGCAGGAGTCTAGAGAAATGTAGGTAATTTTTTTTTGAGCAATTAAAAAGATCTTTATGACGTGAGAAGTGCTCACTCTAGAAAGAATTATACTCATTGTGAAGCCAGGAAAGTTATTTAACATTCCTTGTGAATGAGTTACTCCCTATTGGAACATGCTTGCTCAGGCAAATGCAAAACTTTTTATGCTCTGTTCCCTATTCGAATTTCCCCCCTTGTACTCCAGTGGCTAGATGCAACCTCCTGAACCACCCACTTCATATTCTCTTCCTTGATATGTTCCCCCTCAAACAGCTTGTTAAACAAGCAGACAAGCTTCTGACCTTTCACCTGATCAGAAGCCTGGTTCTGCTTGGTTACAGCTTTCATTAAAACCAGTCACCTCTGACTTACATCCTGTTATCACTTCTTTTAAACTGGGAGTAGTTTTAATCATGTGGAAACGGAATTCTTTCTGTTTCCCACAATAAAGTAAGGGAAGAAGAAATAAATGTCCCTTAACCTCCCCAGTGTATTAAGGAGGAAAAACTGAGGGCTGGGGTTGGGGTGGAGGCATGTTTTGGTTTTGTTCTCAGGGTTTGAAGGGGGAGAGAGGAAAAGTTCAAGGAATACAGGAGTATGCATACACAAAGGAAGAAGCAAGGAGTATAACCCCACCACTGGGATTCATGAGAAGACATGAGGGAAGGGCTGGGGGGAGCAGGGATCATGAGCCCAGGAAATACAGAAATTAAATAAATCTTGCATGAAATGGGTGGTGGAAAATTGACTGTGTCCACCTGTGAGCGAAGTCTGGTGTAGAAACACATCCAGTTCAGCTGGGAAATGGGGTGGCAAGGGGTAGTTAAGAGGGAGGGTAATCCAGGGAGGGAATGGCCACAAACAAGAAGTGGTGAAAGCGATAATTTCAGAGAATCCTGGGTAGTAAGAACTGATGCTGAGTGAAGGGAGCAGAACCAGAACAGTTTACACAAGTTTCATAAGGGCAGCAATTCCAGGAGACTGAGGGACCTTAGGGCACTGGCCAGTTGTGTCTCCTGAGGACCCATTTCATAGACCTAACAAACGAGGTGTAGAGGCGTGCCTCTTTGAACATGGCCACTGGATGCCTTCTCTTGGCTCATTTGTCACAAGAGGAAGAGGGCATTGTCCCTTACTCTTGAGTTAATGGGGCTGAGGAGGGTGAATTAATGATGGAGGGTGGGGCACTGTACCTTTTTAAATGCACAGAACAGAAGAAAACTGAGAAGAGCAGGGCAGTTTTGAAAGCAATGTGTAGGAAAGGATCTTAAATAGTAACTTAGTGATACTGATTAGTAGATGGAAAAAATAACTTTCAAGTATTGTTGAGTAGGTCGGCCAGTGTGGTGAGCATAAGACGGCATACTTGGAACTATGCTTCTCTAATAGGCACTGGATGGACATTTGATTTCATTTGTAGCTAATTGCCCAGCAAACCAAGAGCAGGGGTGGGTTCACGTAGAACTCTTATAAAGCTCATTTTGCCAGAATGCTGGTCGTGAGACCAAGAGGCACATACCTGTCCCTTCTGTAAGAGAGCACTCCTGCCTGCCTTCTCACTTGGAGATTAAACTACTAAATTAGGGCTCTTCTTTTCCATTTTTTTGGAACCTCTGCAGTCTGAGTTGGGAAAGGGTGGATAATTTAACTGATGTCCTCTAATTCTCATTTTAGCTCTTGGTGGACCCAGGTAGAGATGGGCCCCCCCGACCCAATCCTGGGGGTTACGGAAGCATTTAAGAGGGACACCAACAGCAAGAAGATGAATCTGGGAGTTGGGGCCTACCGAGATGACAATGGGAAGCCTTATGTTCTTCCAAGTGTCCGTAAGGTGAGCTTGGCGTAGGCTGCAGGAGTGCTTTGGCACAGAGCATTGAAGGCAATCAGAAGACTTGGGTTCTAGCTCTAACTTTAGTCTCCTTGGGCCTTTTAGTTTTCCATTTATAAAAGGTAAGGACTGAGCTAAATGATTTCTAGACAGAGTTACAATGAAAGCATTTGTGTGCCATGGGCACATTGCCTCCGATGTGTTACTGTCCATTTTAAATTTCCAGTGTCACCTAACCACAAAGTAAATTTCTCTGTGCCATATAGAGTAGAATTTTTGGAATTAACATGTATGCAGTTTGGATGCATAATGAAAGGCAGCCTGACAGCAAACAAAACGGGGCCGGCCAGGATGACCTCTTGGGGCTCCAGACCACTCTTAAGACTAAAAGTTGCTGAAGAGCTGTCCTCTGCATTTGGAAAGGGGAGTCTCCTCACCAGGGAGCTCTCCCCATGCTGATGAAATCATAACCAGACTTACTGGTTGTTGTTTGAAAGATGTCCTGCACCTTTTATGAGTTCATGGAGACGTTACCCAGCTCAAAGCCATCTTTTTGCATGACGTGAGCTGGGGGTGGGGAACGAGGGTGGGAGCCAGGATTTAAGGAAGATCTCTGCCATCTTCCTGTTCCTCTGTTGCAGGCAGAGGCTCACATTGCAGGGAAGAGCATGGACAAAGAGTACCTGCCCATCTCGGGACTGGCTGAATTTTGCAAGGCGTCAGCAGAGTTGGCCCTAGGTGAAAATAACGAAGTTCTGAAAAGCAACCGAGTAAGTCAAGGAAATTTCTGCTTCCGCCAATGCCAGGCCTGTTTTTGTTTTTCCCATTAACTTTACACACCAGAAGTGGCCACGATCAATCACAGGTTCGGGGGAGTGCCGGTTCTTGATTGGCTATTCAGTAAGCTTTGTTCCATGTCTACTTTCAGCCTCTGTTTCTGTTGCTTTTGCATGAAATGTACTTGAGAAATCTCAGTACAGACCTGAGCATCCGGTCATGCCCCAAATCCTAAATAAAGGATTAGGAGGGGCACTCAGACAAATGTTACTAGGCACTCACTTGCCGTTGTTATTTTCCAAGTTAACTAACCCTGCCTACTAGGTATAATTACATTAGTCAGACTGAGAGCCACTGCTTCGACAGAAGCCTGGTACATGTGGGCAGGTGGTATACAGCCAGGTAATAAAAGAGGGGCCAACCAGGTAGGCACAATTGGCGTGGCAGGCGTTTAAACTAAGCAGAGTAAACAAAGCCAACGGAAAGGGTCAGAGTAAATTATTACTAGCAGCAAACAAGTCCTATTTGCAAGGCAACTGACCTAAGGTCATATGTGTTAGAGTTCATAAGCCCAGGAAAAAAGCAAACAGTGTCTTCCTTGACCCCAGAGTGTTAACACTTTTTTAAAAACATGGATTTGTGGGGGTGGGAGGTTGAATTGATGGACCACAACACTGCTGGTATTGAATTTAGGCACCTTGAGTCCCAGTTTGCATGTTACTGCTGACTTGGGGTCTGTGCCACCTTTTCCATCTTCACGTTGGAGGCATAGTCATTAGGACTTCCCCAGTAGTTAGAAATGTCTGTATCTTTGCATCTAGAGTTAACTTGTAGTCTGAAGGGTGATGTTGTAATGTCCAGCGTGCCAAAGATCAGAGAGGCAAATGCAGGTTTATGGTTTCTGTTCTTTTTTTTTTAATTATTTAATCCAAGTAACTATATTAAGCTTATTAAAATTGGGTCCATTTTTGCATAGTGTCTTTTATACAGCATTATATAGCGCTTGAAGCACTTGCAACAACCCTAGGGGGTAGGTGCTGCTAGTACCCCCATTCTACAGTTGAGGAAACTGAGACAGACAGTGTTTAAGTTACCATGGGTCACGCAGCTAGGAAGTATCTGGGGCTAGATTTGAACTCGGGTCTTCCTGACTCCAGGCATCACACCCTGTCCCCTGAGCATTTAGCTGTCTGTTTGCTAGATTGCTGGCATTGTGTCTTTGAGCTTTGCCCCCTCCCCTGTTCCATTATGGCACAGAAATAACCCCAGTTCTGAAAGCCAGGGGCAGCAGAACATGGGCTCTGAAAGGTCTGGCCAAGCTAGAAAGTCTTTGGTTGTGGGTCCATGAACAGTCTCTTTCTCTAGCTGAGGACCCTACTGGCCGAGTTTCAGAGGGCCTGGGATCCATCTGGCTGCAAGGTGATGAGTCTTTCATAAGAGTCAACTCTTTAAAAAAAAAAAAGTTAACTGTAAGAAAACTAGGGTCTATATTGTTAGGAGTGCCTGCAAATGACATCACGGATCCATGACAAACAAGTGACCTGAGGATAAGCCAGTGAAACTCTGAGCTTCAGTTCCCCAGCCTGTAATAACAGCTAAGACTTCTGGCTCAAAGGAGCTTTAAAGGTCATCTTGTCTTTGTACAAAGATGAGACCAGGGCCACAGAGGTAGCAGGTAGCCAAGCCTAGATTTGGGGCCTGATGGAGGGAGGTAGGCCGGTCACTCTTAGATGGCTCTCAGATAAGAGCTAAGGTTGACCTCTTCTTTAGCACCTTATTTCCTTCTATTTGTAAAGCCAAGGAAAAGTTTTTGGCCCATACATACATATATACATATACACACACACACACATACACACCTTCTTAAAGGTATATCATAAAAGTTTTGCAAACTTAAGAGGCTTCTGAAATTAATTCAGCTTTTGTGCTCAGGAGAGACTATTTGGTCAACCCATCTCATTGCCACGTGAGCTGCTAGTGGGGCGTAGTCCAATGACTACCTGTTCATGGTCTCACTTTGGAACATGATTTTGGCTTCTAAAATGAGGTGTGGTATCAGGGGCAATGGTGACTCCCTATTCTGCTCTATTTAAATCATATTAATTAGTACTGTACATAGAGGTTCTCTCTTTGACTGGCTTTTTGGTCTCTTTTTTTCCTTAGTATGTCACCGTACAGACCATTTCTGGAACTGGAGCGTTGAGAGTGGGAGCCAATTTTCTGGTGAGTGTAGAACTCTTGGGTTTGATGATACTCCTTTCCAAATGAAAAGCACTGCTTTTCTATTTAGGGTAGAGTTTTACAAAGTACTTCTTAGAAAAAGAGAATCTTTCCAGGGAAGGCAAATAAACAGTGACAACTGTGATATATAAATATTTCTTTTCTTTACATTTCCCCTTTTGCCCATTCCTCACCACATTCATAGCAACGATTCTTCAAATTCAGCCGGGATGTCTATCTTCCAAAACCATCCTGGGGAAATCACACCCCCATCTTCAGGGATGCTGGCATGCAGTTGAATGGCTATCGCTACTATGACCCCAAGACCTGCGGCTTTGACTTCAAGGGAGCCTTGGAAGACATTTCAGTAAGTATGACTGTCAGGGAAAAGTGATGGACAGTGGGTGTAGGCTTCCTAGAACACACTGACCCATCACATTCAATTCAACCAGTTTTTATATATTAAATTCCTTCTAAGTGCAAGACCCTGAGAATACAAGGATACAGATTGGTATAAGCCCCTGCCTTCAAGGAGCTGGTGTTCTGCACATTTTAGGGGGCTTTTGTAGCTGATACAGTATGGCCTATTCACTGCAAAGCAACCTCAAGAGTTAATGATGTGTTTGTTTTTAATCTTCTTTGTAGAAAATCCCAGAGCAGAGTGTCATCCTTCTGCATGCCTGTGCTCACAACCCCACTGGAGTTGATCCTCGTCCTGAGCAGTGGAAAGAAATAGCATCCTTGGTAAAGGTGAGTTGAATCACAGCAGAAACTGGCTAAAATTGAACTTGCACTGTATAACAGGGATAATGGGACCTATTGACACAGTTGTTTTGAGGATCAAATGTTATCATGTCTATAAAGTAATAGCTCACATTTCTAGAGATTATTAAAAAAAAAAAACCATAGGATTGGCTCTGGCTAACTAGGATGTTGAAGAAATTAAGTTGATTCCACATCATTTTATAATTGATTCTATTCTGTGATTGATCCTGTGTTGTATTAATGCCCCTGAATGGGGATCAAGAATCAAACAACATAATATTTGTAAAATGCTTTGCAAGTGCTATGTAATTCCTCTGGAGTGGCTTAAAGGTATAATTTTTAAGACCTGGTAGCTACCATGCCCTATCTTTAAAGGCCTGCAAGCTGATCTGGTAAATTTCCACAAGGTATATTACCAATCCTTGCCTGACCTTATACAGTTAAGAAGGGTCTTATCTCCCTAACAAACCCTTTTAGGCACCAGGGAATCTGCTAAGTCAGATCCATAACAAGGTCTGCAAGATGGGGTGGGTCCCATAAAACAATTGGCATTCCATAATTGTCAAGGAGGGGTGGTTACTAACCCCACATGGGTGCTAGCCTGATTTCTTTAAAATAATCGGTCATTTCTCCACTCTCACAATGCTGTCTGCCCTGTAACCAATCAAATTGTCTTCCCCACCTATCCGACTCCTCAAAATTTATATTAAGGCTGAGGAGCCCTACCTCAGCATCTTTTAGTTGCTAAGAGTGGCCATTGACTCAATTTATTGGTTACTGCTAACCTAACTAATATTGATTATGCTCAAACAGAGAGACTGTTAATGGTCTCTCTGTTTACCTTAATTTTCTAATGTAACACTATTTAAAATGTACCCATTTCAAGTACCTAGTGATACCACTCAGTGAAATGCAGTCAGGTAAGATTTCTCTGGAATCTTCAAAGTGACTAATTAAAACTTTATTCTCCTGATTCATTCATAGCAAAGGAACCTCTTTGCCTTTTTTGACATGGCATACCAGGGCTTTGCCAGTGGAGATGGCAACAAGGATGCCTGGGCTGTTCGCCACTTCATTGATCAGGGCATTAACATCGCTCTCTGTCAGTCATATGCCAAGAACATGGGCCTGTATGGTAAGCAGAGACACTTGACTGATTGGTTTTCCTGTTGGGTTCCAAGAAGGATTGGAGGTGGCAGATATTCTACAAAGGGAGACTTGGAATTCATTCGATTTAGCCCTATTTTTCATATTACATTTTACCTAGAAGAAGTAACTTGGGATCTAGAGGAATTAACTAACAGTTATGTCAGACAAGTCATTGTTCCTATGTCAGCTTCTTCCCAAGATCTAATCTAGTAAAATGTCCTGCTACTCAGTAAACTGGTCTTAAGTGGAATAATTGGCAGTGACCTAGTAATCTTCATCACCAAGACCTACAGAAATGGACTAATCCCTTGGGGGGAAGGGGGGAGGACCAGAAAGCATCATCCAGGCTTCTTTTGTGCCTGGGTCAGTCAACCCCCATGTTGGTCAGAATGACTTTTTTCTTTCAAGGACAAGTTGTTTTGTGGTGCCCTGCTTACAGAAAACTGTAGAGTAAATTCAGTGTCCACTCTGGCGAAGTAAGTGTTAAAAGGTCTAGGGGATGTGTAACTTGCCTTGTCTTCCAGGTGAACGTGTGGGAGCCTTCACCATGGTTTGTAAAGATGCCGATGAAGCCAAAAGGGTAGAATCCCAGTTGAAAATCCTGATCCGTCCCATGTATTCCAACCCCCCTCTCAACGGTGCCCGAATTGCCGCCACGATCCTGAATACTCCTGAGCTGAGGAGCCAATGGTAAGTGTCCAGTGCTGTTTCCTGTCCTCTTACCTGCGACTCCAATTTCCCTTCAGAGCCATTTCTTATTATTGGCTTCCGTTGCGGTTTAGAAATGGCCGGTTATCTTATGGGAGAGAGTCATCTGAGATCATAGTTTGAGAGCAGGAGGTCATCTAATCTGACCCCTTCATTTTAGAGACGAGGAAACTGAGGCCCAGAGAAGCCAAGTGATTTGAACCCAGGACCTCTGATTACAAATTCCTTTCCAATATATCATGCTACCTCACTTTGTTCCTACAGTCAAGCGACACCTTTTCCCATACCGGGACTTTAGAAGAGACAGAGTCTGTGAGGCAATCGTAACAACATTTCTATGTACTTTGAACATTAAAACGCAGAGGCCCCTAGGAAAGAGTTCCAGTTGATACAGTGAATGTAGCAAAGGACCTTTACTTTTCCCCTGGGTAACATCTAGGATTGGCTTTGAGTGATACTCTCTGAAAATGTATCAAGTACAGCACATAAGACTCTCAAAGGGCCTAGACTGTAAGAAGTAAATGGCTTGTGTAAGATATTATCTACTGTCTGTCTTTGGTTAAGGGAAAAAAAATAAAATGAAGAGGGCCCTCCATATCTCCATAACTAACTAGTGTCTGGAACTTTACAGACTTAGTGGAGGAGTTAACGGTTCACCAGCTTCAGTGACCAACCTGGCTACATCCTTGCACTAACTGCAGCAGTGAATGCAGCTGCCTTGGTCAAAATAGCAGAAAGATGTGAGGCAGTCTCCTCACATGGGAACTAGAGCGAAGAGGCCCTGGAGTTGAATGGAGTGATTATCTTTTCTAGGTTGCAAGAGGTCAAAGGCATGGCAGACCGCATCATTGGCATGCGTACCCAGCTGGTTTCCAACCTCAAAAAAGAGGGCTCCTCCCACAATTGGCAGCACATCACTGACCAGATTGGCATGTTTTGTTTCACAGGCCTGAAATCTGAGCAGGTGAGTGGGCTGCCAAAAGACTTCTTCCCAAATCATATGTGGGATTTTCATGAGAGTTGTTTAGATGTTCTTCAGTTAAAGGTGGGAGGTGCTCGTGAGAAAGAGACACCAGAGAGGACGGAGAAAGACCAAATCTTTTTGCTTAGAATAACAATGTTAACCCAGCGGTGATTGTTTGTAGGGAGGACACGGTTCTTTCTGATTTTTATATTAAATGCTAAATTTGGGATTTTCAACTTGTGTGAGTGTGTAAGGCGCCTCCATTTCACCTCCAGGGTCATTATATTTGGTCTTCTTTCCTTTGCCATTTTAAAGCAGCATAGTATGCTAGAAATTGCAGAGAGGGTGTGTATGATAGATATAAATTCACTTTAGATTTTAGTTGATTGGGAGGTCAGTCTTCCCTGAGCAGTAAGAAATGCCCAGTTTCTTCTCTTTTGCAGGTGGAACGGCTAATCAACGAGTTCTCCATCTATATGACAAAAGATGGCCGCATTTCCGTAGCGGGGGTCACCTCGGGCAATGTAGGATACCTTGCCCACGCCATTCATCAAGTCACCAAATAACTCTCCCTGATGAGATGGAGCAGAGACAACCTTTCCACCTTCAGACTCTGCCATTAGAGATTCAGAGAGATGATTGTGCTGGCGAAGATAGGGGTGGTGCGAGAAATCCTTTCAACCACAGTGCTTAATGCTCAACCACTGCAAGTATCTCAGAATAAGGCCTGTGAGCAGGCCAAAGACATCTGAAACTAGTGTTTGCAGCTTTGTGGCCCTAACCCAAACTCCCCAATCCATCCTCCACAACTTTTCCAAAACATTTTATGTTTACAGTAACTCTACCAAAAATCCCACCCTGAAACCAGAGTTCCTCTCCCCCTCCTCTTCCCCCAGTCTTAGATCTCCTGGCATTACAATGTTGTTCAAGAGCTTTAATCTAGGTAATAAATATCCCTTAGCCCACATAACAGAAATCTCTGTGGTGCTAAAAGCTTCCAAAGAATGCTTGCCCAGTTCTGACTCCCTCCTCTTATTGGCCTCCCATGACTGATGGAGGCACCTCGGAGCATAGATGCTGCTGTTGTGCAGCATCTTGGCTTCAAGAAATAACAGGAAAGAGAGGTGGCTCTCACCTGTTGGACAGCTAAGACTTTTTTAACTTTCCTTTCTTCCCCCATTTTTATTGCTGTCCTTTCCCTTTGACCCAGAGATCCAAATCTGCCCTAGTTTCCCTCTGCTTGAATTAACCTTTAAACCCTTCCTGTCAGGATCCATACACTTGGAGAATTAAGTGAAATGTAATTTAAGAAATGAGCATATTCTCTCCTCCCCTGTCTCAGCAACAGATGGAGGAGAATTCGGTAAAATGACTGCATCATCATAAAGTTTTTAATCGTCCCCCTTCTTGCCACCTCCCCACCAGACCTCTTCAGTGTGGTCGTGCAATAAATAGCCTGTTTATGACAAGTCTGTAAGGGGCGGTCAGTCCTGGGAGATGAGTATTTTGAGCTGTGGTTATAAGTTTCTCTGTTACTAGCCGAGTTCAGACTTCAATCTTGAAAAGATCGCCCTCCATTGTAATCATGTAGGCCTTTATGCAGCCTGGTTTCTCTGTTACAATAAAATTATTGTAGATTGGGTCACTGTCTCCGAGGCTAATTTTTAAGGGGAAGGTGGGGTGGGAAATGCCACAGCAGCCTACAACTAACACTGTATTTAGCTCACCTCAAAAAGCTAATGAATATGTGCTGATAATCTGGGCCAGAGTGGAAACCAAACTTGCACATCCATCTTTTTGTGCAGGTTGTTCTTTGCAAAGATATTGGTTCTCTGTAGGCTAACCATCAGAATGGAGAGTGTTGCTGCTGCTAGGATCCTGGGGGAAAGTAAAGAAGGGGCTTGGGCTGTGGATGGACAATGGCATAATACTTAATAGCTTCCCTGCCCTGCTTCCACATTGTTCTTTGCAACTACTACTGCCTGGTGTGTGCACAGTATTTCGTATGGGGATGCTGTGTGTCCCCAACCGATTTGGCCCTTAACCAAGGGGAAGCAAGACTTCGGAGTGTCTGTTATTTCAGGGTTCTGATTTCTTCCCCTTGAACCCAACATTGATCCTGCATCCCTTAGGGCTCTTAACTCAAAGAGCAAAGTATAACCTTAAATCTCCACTCTACTGCCGTCTTCAGGCTGCTGAATGGTTACTCTGAGTTGTTAGAAAGCTTTCCTTTCATGGGGTTTGACTTGCCAGAATGTTTTTGGAAAATAATTATTTTCCCTTCAAGTTACATCTAAAGGAGCTAGCCTCCTTCCTTTGAATGGTCAGTCGGTGTTTTTAGAGCCCTTGGTGGGAGCAGCTGAAAACTGGCTTCTGACCACACTAACTTGGCAAGAAACTTGACCACCCCAAGAGCCTTATTTTTAAGTACATGTCTTCCTTGGGCTGGTGCCTGGTTTTTTTTTTTTTTTCTGAAAGGAATTACATGGTATTTTGATCTTGTTACACTTCTCAGGAGGATAGAATCTTTGCTTACAATGCTTCTTCTGTCTCCAGTTGTCCTAATCTATATCCGGCTGTTGGACCCAGATGGCTCCAGAAGAGAAAGTGAGGCTGGTGACTTTGCACAGGCCTCCCCACTTAATTCACTTGTATGTCATAGCATCGCCTTCCTGACGTCATGGTCCTCTTTAAGAGTAGAGGACAAACAACAACCAGTATAATGGTTTCTCAAACTGTGAGAGTTAACCAACCTCTGATCCGGATCTGGGACACTTAACACCAATTCGGCTGAGTTTTCACTAGTTACTCTACTGGTTACTAGTTACCTACAAAACAGTGATCATACTCGCTTCTACTTCACAGGAGCACCTAATGTCACAGGAGCGTTTATGGCCTTACAGTCTTACCAGTATCTTGAATCCTGGGTGCTATAGGAATACTGACATCTGTAAAAATACTGTTTTGCACAAATCACTTCCCTGCTTCTTGTTACCTGTAGAATAAAGTTGGTCTGCTCAGCCCAACATCAGAGGTCATCCGAGAGCTGACCTTGACCTTTTGCCTTCTCCAGAGACCTTCTAGTGTCTTTGTTATCTTCCCAAAGCCCTGTGATATTCATATCTTGCTTTTGACCAAATTTTATTATCTGAAATGCATACCCCTTCCTTCTCCCACTTTTTCACATCCTACCCGTCAATTAGCAAGCATTTATCAAGTGCCTACTATGTGCCAAGTAGGGAGGGGGGCAAGTAAACATTTATTAAGCTCCTTTGATGTACCAGGCACTGTTAAGCATTTGCAAATATTCTCGTTTCATCCTCAGAACAATCCTGTAAGGTAAGAGTAAAAATACCCCTTTTTAGAGATGATGAAACTGATGAGAGATTAAATGACTTGCCCATTGGAATCACACAGCTAAGTGTCTGAGGGCAGATCTGAACTCAGGTCTTCCTGACTCCAGGCCCAGCCCTTTATCCACCGAGCCACCAGCTACCAGAATTTACAACAAAAAGAAGGGAAGATTACATATGTAATCTTAGGGGAAAAAGCTTCACTTAGAAGCATGACACATGAACTTAGCCTGGAAAGAAATTAGAGATTCTAAAAAATGGGCATGAGGAGGCGGGCTACGCTCCAGCCAAGGGGAACAGCCGGGCAGAGGCACAGAGTGTCCTAAACACAGGAAGAGCCAGTTTGGCTGGATTGTAGTGATCTTTAAAGGGTAGTAAAAGGAGCAGAAAGAGGCCAGGTTGTGAAGGGCTTTTCATGGACAACAGCAGTGTGTATTTGATCCTAGAAGGAACAGAATCTGACTGACTGCCAGGGGCTACAAGAATCCCTGAAAGAAGGGAAGCAAGGAAATACAAAATGTTCACGAAATGACACCTGGAAAGGTCAGAATAGCAAAGAGATCCAATGGTTTAGAATAGAATAATATATTTAGAGTCAGTAAACCTTATCCCCCCAAAAACTGTAAATGTTAAATATTATAAAAACAGGTAAACCTTATCAACGAATTGCACTCCCTGAAAATCAGAAAGGACCAAAGAAAAAGAAGAAATATTAAAACAAGGGTCTGGAGGTAAAAGGAGAGGAAGTGTGGGATAGTTCATGAAGAGCTGAGATCAATCAGGAACACTTGGGTTCAATTCTAATCTCTGACCTGTCCTGGCTGTGTAACCCTGGGCAAGAAAAGGTCTATCTCATTTGTAGAGGTTCCCCACCAGGAGCTATTCCCAACACCTGTGATATTAAAGATCTACAGTATTGGTTTTTTTTTTGGGGGGGGGGAGGAGGGAAGGCAGGGCAGTTGGGGTTAAGTGACTTGCCCAAGATCACACAGCTAGTACGTGTCAAGTGTCTGAGGCCAGATTTGAACTCAGGTCCTCCTGACTCCAGGGCTGGCGTTCTACTCACTGCACCACCTAGCCACCCCCTGAACTACAGTGGTTTAAAAAAAATAGAAGTGGAAGTAACAAAGGTAGACAGTTGTTTTTTCCCCCTGCAAGTTTCACTGAGACAGGAGAGAAATAGGATAACAGCTTTTTGAGGCAATGGATGGAGGAGAGCTGGGCATATTTGTAGACAGAATGGAAGGACCCAGTAATTTAATCAATAAATATTAAGTCCCTATGTGCTGGTTACCATATTCAGCACTGGGGACACAAAGGAAGGTTTAAAGACAGTCCTCATTCTCAGAAGTTGGAAAAAGCATTCAAAAGAAAAGGTATAAAATGAAGGGAAGTTTGTCAGTTATGGAATGGACAGTGCAGGTGAGAGAGTAAGCATCTCACTGGCTTCTACTATGTGCCCAGTGCTTTTACAAATAGATATCATTGGATCCAAGGCCTGATTTGATCCCAGTTCTTGGCCTCTTCTCCAGCCATGAGGAGAGGAACCATGGAGGTTCATCTCAGTAAAGTGAAATTAGCTACTACTACAGTAGCCCTAAAGTTGAAATTAGGAGCTGAGTTTTATCCAGAGCTCCCCAACCAATGTGCCATTTCCACAATACCATTTTCCTCATAAAACAGATACTAGAAAAGCATTGAAGTGGCACTAACATCTTGACTTCAAGTCTGCTGGGTTGAAAGTGGCTAAATTCAACCCAACATTTGTTGTCATTAATATCTTCAGGTATGTGAATGACCAAATAGTAACAGAGCTGACAGAACTTGGAAAGAACCTGGGGGAAAATTCAGGCTATGAAACCGAGCATTCCAATTGATTCACTCCTACCATGTTCGGGGCTCACCTCTCCTACCTACCATGTCTTCAGAGGATCCACGCACACTTTGGGTTAGCAGGGGCCCTAACTTGGGCACTGTTAGGTGGTAGTGACCAAATGAAAGTCACATATCAAAGGCATCCCATGTTCAGAGCTGAGATATTTGGAAGGAACTCAATGCTACCAGCTGAGAGGCTTTACTTTAAAATAAGTTGGTTTTATTCGGGCTGGTGCCACAGGTTAGGGAACCTGGGTTAGAAATAACAGTGATGGGAAGTCTTTACTCAAAGGCCAATTTCCCTTTCAAATCGATTCCTGCTGGCCTTCTACAAGTGCTGCGGGTGATCAGGCAGGGGACAGATGCTGGCTGCTAATCACGAAGCCTCTGAATCTTACTGCTTCCTAAAGGCCTAGCAGTTGAAGAGAAATCACTTCTAAGGGGCATATTGATGTAAGTCCCTGTGACCTTTGCCAGGCAGAGATCAGAATAGGGATGGGGAAGGCTAGGTAGAGATGGGAATTTTTTGCAAGAAAACAGACAATGCTACAAAGGCACCGTAGGATATTTCTGATGCTGTTATTTTATTTTTTCAAAATGGGATTTGTAGAGTCAGTGAGCAAGGGTCAACTGTGAATACAATGGACCTAATGTTCATGCCCCTTTTAACTGCTGGGAGGTCTCTAATCTGTGTTAGGTTACCAACAGGTCCCTGTAGGATCCTCCCCACCTGTGCCGCCATAGATGACTAGTTACTATGCTGAGGACAATGATAAAATGTCCAATCTTTGAGCAAACAGAGACAAAAAGTTCCTTTTGTGAGCAAAACTAAATGGTTGCTATCATGTTGTATGTGTATTTATGTATGTGTGTGTATCTCGAATCATGTGACATCACATAACTTTCCATTGCTATGAATGCATATCTGTATGATTTTGGTCAACTCTTCAGTAAACTACCCCAGCCCTTAAGAAGAACTGTCTTGTTGAAACAATGAAAATTCTGTATTTTCATATTCTTTATAAAGTGGAGCCATCTCACCTGCCACCATTTAATGACTTAAAATGCAGAATGAGACATGCAGTTTTGGTCATGGCCAGTGGGGAAATTTGTTCTACAAGACTATATCATTAGGAAAGTTTTCTTTTTCTTTTTTTTATTGTTCAATGGGAGGGGACAATGGTAAGGAGAGATAATAAACGCTTCTAAAAATAAATAAATAATTTGTAAAAGGAAATGAAAAATAGAGTGGGGCAGTTTCTTCTACTGCTAGGCATACAGCCCAAGAAAGTCAACGACAAAAAAAAAGTCCCATGTGCACCAAGATATTTATTGCATCACTTTTTGTAGCAGCAAAGAATTGAAATAATCCACTAAGGAATGGCTCAACAAATCGTGGTACACGGATGTGATCATGGAAGCTAGGTGGCACAGTGGATAATGCCCTGGACCAGGAATCAGAAAGATCTGAGTTCAAATTTGACCTCAGACATTTGTTAGCTGTGTTGATCCTAGGCAAGTTGCTTAACTTCTGTTTGCCTCACTCTCCTTACCCGTAAAATGGGGATAATAATACTTCCCAGGGTTGTTGTGTAGCTGTAACGAAAAATTTGTGAAGCACTTAGCACAAGGCCTGGCACATAGTAGGCGCTATAAAAATGTTAGCTATGAGTATTATTATAAGGGATGGCTGCGTGGGCAGGAAGGAAAACGATGTGAATTAAGAAGTGATGTAAAAACAAAACTTATCCATAAAAATGTCATTTTTTAAAAAGTAGGGCAATCTCTAAAAAGACAAACTGGGCAGTTTCTGGGTAGACAAGCTCCTTCAGCTTCCTTCTGTAATTATCCAATCCTGGTTTGACTTGGAGTCAACCAATGAGTGAGTGAGTGAGTGAGTGTGTGTGTGTGTGTGTGTGTGTGTGTGTGTGTGTGTGAGAGAGAGAGAGAGAGAGAGAGAGAGAGAGAGAGAGAGAGAGAGAGAGAGAGAGAGAGAGAGAGTATGTGTGTGTTTTATAAACCTGCTGGAACTTCGTGCAAACAATAATATCCTGATAACAAGAAGAATCTCAGGGGAGGTTCTGGCTTCTCTAGGAGGTTCATGAAGCTTGTGTGGAAGCATGGACTAGAATTCAGACCTCTTAAATTCTAGGCCCCCCCCAAGGCCATGCTGTCGTGGACCCACAGTAAAAGTTGACAGAACCAAATGATCCCTAGACCCTGTTGCTCTTGAGGAGGATCATAATAACTTAACCCCAGGGCCCTACTAAATAAAGTTGGGGGTTTGTGAGACCCAGTAATATGAAGAAATTTTTCTCTACTTTCACAAAAAAATTACTCTGGAGTTACTCAGGAGGACTATTGTTTGATCTAGGGAACTATTCTGGTCTCTTTGTGAAGTAGCAGCGACGCCTAGTGACGGAGGAAGGTGAGGCCAACTGCAAATAGGCAGCCTCGTTTCTTGGTCTGGGTCTTAGAATTTCAAAGGTTTTTGAGACCTAAGTATTCATTATCCAAGACCCCCAGAGCTGGCAGAAACTTTAGAGATCCTCCAGGCCCATCCCCCTTTACAGATTAGGAAAAAGAGATCAAGAAACTCACTTTAGGTCATCCAGCAAATTTGCAACAGAGAAATCAGGTTTTCTAATTCTTGCTTTCTATCCACTACTTTTATAAAACTTTCTAGGTCTCCTCTAAGGCCGGTGAATGTCTTCCCTCTGAGACCATCTCCAAATTATCCTGTATACAGTATATCTTGTTTGCACCCAATGTTGTGTCCCCCATTAAACTGTGAGTGAGTTCCTTGAGAGCAGAGACTGGATTATTTTGGTTTTTTTGCCTTTCTTTATTTCCAGTGCTTAGCACAGTGCCTGGCAACAGGGGGTTGAATACGGGATAATTCTTGTGAAGACTTCACAAAGAGAGAAAATATAAAAACTACTTTTTTTATTTCTGAAATAAGCAGGGGTAATGAGAGGATGGAATGGACTTGGGATTTAACCTTGTAGGAATGTGATTACCTAACTCTCAGGAATTCGAGGCCTGGGGCAATAATAAAGTTTGTCTTTTTCCTTGGCTGAGAAGGCTTGAGTCAAATTCATTCGGCAGGAGTCGGTGCATCGGTATTTTGGGGTCTCGAGCACCCCTGGAAACACATGGTTCCCTACCTCATCGTTTTTCTTTAACCTCATCAGGGGTACTTGTCGACTTGACTGGAACAATTTATGCAATAACAACACTGTAAAAATGAAGAACTTTGGTTAATTCAATGCCCAACCAACTGATTCCAGAGGACAGAAGATCAATTATGCTATCCATCTCCTGACAAAGATATAATGGACTGTGAAATGGGTCTCGTGTGAAGTGAGATACGCATTTTTGGATCTGCCTACTGTGGGAATTTGTTTTGTTTGATTGAACATTTGTTACGAGGCTTTTGATGTCAGTGTTGGGGAGGTAGGAAAGAGAGAAAAATAAATACTTTTTAATTGAGAAAAACAAATTAAATAAGAGGAAATATCAAGAAAACATTTGAAAAATACCTGAAATCTTTGGACTAATTTGAAAGAGAAAACTTATCTTTCTTTAACTATCAATTTCAAGCCTGAGAGGAACCCTTCTATTGAAATCATTAAGGCAGTAACAGTATGAGAGCAGAGAACCCTTCCCATACTGATTCACCTCAGATTGGTGACCTCTTTCTCCAAGCCCTTAAATGATTAGGATAATGACCAGAGAACCAGAGCTGGAATAACGAAGACTCCTCCCTGTAAGTTCAGATCTAGCCTCAGACTCTTACTAGCTATGTGAGCCTGGGCAAGTCACTTAACCCCATTTTAGTGGGGTGGGATTCAGCGGATTCCCACCAGATTGGTAGAACAGGTACCCAATTTTAGTTTGGGTTCCACCACACCATTGTTAGCGGGGGTTGGGGGTGGCGCCTCGGCTCAGGTTCGTGGAGAACGGGTTGTTAATTCATTTGAATCCCCCCACTGCCCCATTTACCTCAGTTTCCTCATTTATAAAATCAGCTGGAGAAGGAAGTAGAAAACCACTGCAGTACCTTGGCCAAGAAAACCCCAAAAAGGTCACAAAGAGTCAGATATGATTGAAAAACGATTCAACAATGTGTGATATGGGTGAAGTCTCCTCAGAAAGTCAGTTACCCCTCCAACCATCATTGTCCATTTCTGTCATATTAGCCAATCTGATAGGTGTGAGGTGGTGCCTCAGAGTTGTTATAAGGTGCATTTCTCTATTCAATAGTGATTCGGAGCATTTTTTTCCAAATGTCTATAGATAGCTTTCATTTCTTCTTCTGAAAAATGCATATTCATATCCTTTGACCATTTATCAGTTAGGGAATGACTCATATTCTTAAAAATTTGACTCAGTTCTCTATGTAGTTAAGAAATGAGACTTTTATCAGAGAAAGTTGGTTCTTCCCCAGTTTTCTGCTTTCCATCTGTTCTTGGTTGCATTGGTTTTGTTAGTGCAAAAAAAACTTTAAATTTCATGTAATCAAAATTACCCTTTTTAGATCCTGTGATCTTCTCTATCTCTTGTTTGGGCATAAATTCTTCCCTTATCCATGGATCTGACAGGTAAAATTTTCCATGCCCCCTTAATTTGTTCATGGTATCTCTCCATGTCTAAATCACGTACCCATTTTGACTTATCTTGTTATACAGTGTGAAATCTACTTTCTGCCAAACAGCTTTCCAATTCTCCCAGCAATTTTTGCCAAATACTGAGTTCTTGTCCCAAAAGCTTGGATCTTTGGGTTTATTAAACACTAGATTGCTATAGTCATTTGCTTCTGTGTATTATCTACCTAATCTATTTCACTGATCCACCACTCTATTTCTTAGCCATTATCCAGATTATTTTGATGATTACTTCTTTGTATTAGAGTTTGGGGTGTGATACTGCAAGGCTACCTTCCTTCACATTTTTGTTCAGTGATTCCTTCATATTCTTTTTTTTTTTTTTGATTCCCTTGATATTCTTAACCTTTTGTTCTTCCAGCTGAATTTTATTATTTTTTTCTGGTCCCATAAAATAATTCCTTGGTAGTTTGGTATGGCACTGGTAAGTAAATTAATCTAGGTAGAAATGTCATTTTTATTATATTGGTCCAGTCTACCCATGACCAATGAATATTTCTCAAATTATTCAGAAATGACTTTATTTGTTTGAAAAGTGTTTTGTAATTGTGTTTATACAGTTCCTAGGTTTTTCTTGGCAGGTAGATTCTCAAATATTTTATATTGTCTGCAGTTATTTTAAATGGAATTTCTCTTTCTATTTCTTACTGTTGGGCTTTGTTGGTGATATATAGAAATGCTGATGATTTATGTGGATTTATTTTATATCCTGCAACTTTGCTAAAGTTGTTAATTATTTACACTAGTTTTTAGTTGATTCTCTAAGTATACCATCATATCATCTGCAAAGAGTGATAATTTTGTTTGCTTATTGCCTTTTCTAATTCCTTCAATTTCTTTTTCTTCTCATTACTATAGCTAACATTTCTAAAACAACATTGAATAATAGTGGTGATAACGGGCATCTTTGCTTTACCCCAATCTTATTGGGAAGGCTTCTAGTTTATCCCCATTATAGATAATGCTTGCTAATGGTTTGAGATAGTTACTACTCATCATTTCCAGAAAAGCTTCATTGATTCCTATGTTTTCTAGTGTTGTTAGTAAGAATGACTGTTGCATTTTGTCAAAAGCTTTTTCTACATCTATTGAAATAATCATTATGATTCTTTTTGTTACTGATATGGTCAATTATACTGATAGTTTTCATAATATTGAACCAGCCCTACATTGCTGGTATAAATTTTACCTGGTCATAATGTATGCTCTTTGTGATATATTGCGGTAATCTTTTCCTAAAAGACTATTTTACAGAGAATTCAGACAAGGAAGGTGCTCACATGGTGGTCAGAAGAACTGATACAAGGACACTCTCAAGGAAGAATTTTGGAATCAATTATGTAACATGGGAGACACTGGCAAAGGACCACCCAGCATGGCACGCCTGCATCAAAGAAAGCATTATACTCTGTGAGAAAAGCAGAATTGCAGTAGCTCATAAGAAACATTAAGTGCAAAAATTTAGAAACATTTCCATTCCAAATGTTCATGTACTTGACCTGTGATAGAGTCTTCCTAGCTCATATTGGTCTGATCAGCCACAGTCATACATACTATATCTTGACTTCAAAATAGTGATGTCATTTTGGTCCTCTTCAAGAATGAAGGACAACAACCAATTACTGTAATCTCCTTGATGGTGTTTTATTTAAAATTGTTGCATCAATATTGATTAGGGAAATTGATCTGTAGTTTTCTGTCACTGCTTTTGCTTTTCCTCATTTAGGCATCAGCACCTTGTGTCATAAAAGTAATTTAGTAGGACTTCTTCTTTGCCTGATTTTTCCAAATAGTTTATATAGTATTGAAATTATTCTTTAAATTTTTGGTAGAATTCATTTGTGAATCCATCTGGTCCTAGGAATTTTTTCTTAGGGAGCTCACTGATGGCTTGTTAAATTTCTTTTTCTAAGATCTGGTTACTTAAGCATTCTATTTCCTCTTCTGTTCATCTGAGCAGTTTACACGTTTGTAAATATTCATCCATTTCACCTAGATTATCAGATTTACTGGCATACAAATGAGCAAAATAACTCCTAATAATTGCTTTAATTTCATCATTGGTGGTACACTCACCCTTTTCATTTTTGACACTGGTAATTTGGTTTTCTTCTTTCTTTTTTTAAATCAGATTAACCAAAGGTTTATTTTATTCATAAAACAAGCTCCTAGTTCAATGATTTTCTTTTCTTCAGTTTTATTAATCTCTCCTTTGATTTTCAGGTTTTTCAATTTGGAATTTAATTGGGGATTTTTAATTTTTTTCTTTTTCTAGTTTTTTTAGTTATATGCTCAATTCATTAATCTGCTCTTTCTCCCTTTTATTGATGTTAGCTTCTAGAGATAAATTTTCCCCTGAGTACCACTTTGGCTGCCTCCCTTAAATTTTGGTATGTTGTCTCACATTGTCATTCTATTTCATGAAATCATTTATTGTTTCTATGATTTGTTCTCTGATCCACTCATTCTTTAGGATTAGATTATTTCATTTTCAATTAATTTTAAGTCTGTTTCCATGGCTCTTTATTGAATGTGATTTTTATTGCATTATGATCTGAAAAGGGTATATTCAATACTTCTGTTTTTCTGCATTTGGTTGTGAGGTTTTTATGCCCTAAAACATGGTCAATTTGTGCGAAGGTGCTTTGTACAGTGGAGAAAAAGGTATAATCCTTTCTATTCCTATTTAGTTTTCTCCAGAGGTCTATCATATCTAACTTTCCTAAAATTTTATTCATCTCCTTTACTTCTTTCTTGTTTGTTTTGTGGTTAGATTTATCTAGTTCTGAGAGGGGAAAGTTAAGGCCCCCAACTAGTATAGTTTCAGCATTTCCTCCTGTAACTCATTTAACTGTTCCTTTAACAATCTGGATACTATGCCACTTGGTGCATATATTTCTAGTACTGACATTACTTCATTATCTATGGTACCTTTTAGCAAAATGTAGTTTCTATTTTACCCTCTAGTTCTAGGATGTTGGCAGTTTTCCTTCACAATTTCTTGAAATATATCTAGGCTCTTTTTTTATTATGATTTTTAGGTAGTCCAATCATTCTTAAATTATCTTTCTTCAATCTATTTTCCAGGTCAGTTGTTTTTCCGACAAGATTTTTCACATTTTCTTCTATTTTTTTCATTCTTTTGACTTTGTTTTATTGTTTCTTGATGTCTCACGGAATCATTAGTTTCCACTTGCCCAATTATAATTTTTAAGGAATTATTTTCTTCAGTGACCTTCTGTGCTTCTTTTTCCTTTTGGCCAATTCTGCTTTTTATGGAATTCTCTTCAGTGGATGTTTGTACTTCTTTTGCCATTTGGCTAATTCTGTTTTTCAAAGTGTTATCTTCTTCAGTATTTTTTGTGCCTCTTTCACCAAGCTGTTGACTCTCTTGTTATAATTTTCTTGCATCACTCTCATTCTTTTCCTGATTTTTCCTCTATCTCTCTTATTTGATTTTTTTAAAAGCTTTTTTTAAAAAACTCTTCCAGGAATTCTTTTTGGGCCTGAGACCAAGTCACATTTTTCTTTGAGGCTTTGGATGCAGCAGTTTTGACTTTGTTATCTTCTTCTGAGTTTGTGTCTTGATCTTCCCTGTCTCCACAGTAACTTTTTATGGTCAGGTTCTTTTTTGTTGTTTGCTCATTTTTCCAGCCAATTTCCTACATGTCAGGGTGTACTCTCCCAAACTTCATATTTTTAGCAGCTATTTCAGGTTTTAGCTACAGTTTTCAGAGGTAGTTGGGGGCGGGGGGAGGAGAGCTGTAAGTTTACAGTGCTTCCAAGGAGGTGTGATCCAAGGAGAGGTGTGGTTACTGCTCTTCTGACACTGTGCTCTGTTCTTTACCCAGGAGGGACCCTTTTGCTCCTGCAATCATAAATACTAGCACTTTTCTTGCCTCTGGAACCAGGTTCCTTACTCTTCTGTAGCTGCAAGCACTATGAAGAAATTAAATTCATTCCATATCATTTTATAATTGATTCTATTCTGTAACTGAGCCTATTCTGTATTACTGCCCCATTCTGTATGATTGTTCAAGCCACATTTCTTTGTCTGTGCCTATGAGCTAAGTTTGGAAGTTCAGTTCTCCTGCTAATCACTGTTCTATTCTTGCCTCAAGGAAATCTGTTATCCTTGAAGGATGCAGGTGGACACCAGGGAGTCTGGTCTAGGATCTTTACAGCACTAAGCTATACTTCAAGAATGTCTGGTTTGTTATCCAAAGAAGCCTACTCCATCATCTCTAATGTTACCTTATCCATAACATCTTAACCTCTAACTGAGGTAGCCATTTGATCTCCTTTGTTAACAGGTTCATGCCCTGCTAATAAACTAATAAAGCTAGAAATTCTTTGACTTGGTTTACCTTTATTAAATTTGGGCAACACAGCTAATATACCTTTCTGCCTTAGACCTGAGACCAGGGCCCCTACTCCCTTGTGAGCAACCACAAGCATTCTTGTCTGCCCTGGAACTAGGACCCAGAATTGCATATGGGCAATGGAACAAGGTCCTGCACCTAGGGCCAGCAAAAAGTCCCCTATGATATTTTTCTGACCAGTTCTCTGACTCCCTACTTTCTATGGGCTGAGATCTCCCAAAGCTGCTACTGCCCCTGATGCAGCCACCTCCAAGACCTGCTGTGATTCTCCCACTGTGGGGGCCTGTGCTACTCTCTGGGCTGACCACCATCTCAGTATCACAGACCTTTCCTGATGACTTCCTAAGTTGTCTTGGGCCAGAATTCTATTTGAGGCATTATCTTAAATTTGTTTGGAGGGGAATGTTAGGAGCTGGGTCACTGCCTCTTTTCTGCCATCTTGTCTCTGCTGGCCACCATAATCAAATTAACTCTGCAGTTCACCAATACTAGACCCTTGCTCAAGCTTGACTGTGAAATATCCCTCATTCAAGAATCCTATAAATTAGGGCTTCAAATGTTGTATGATGACTATGTCTTAGGGCATAAAAGGACTCAGTCAGTTTGGATATTTCTCTCTCTAAACAGAACAATGCTTGAATTTAACATAACCTAAAATGAATAAAAATTGTTTCTGGCAGACTTGGGTCTACAATTCAAAGTACAGTTTTTTTCTTGAACATATATTTACAAGTTGTATTCCCTTCCCCACCCCTGCCCCAGGTAGAAGTTCCTTGAAGACAGGGATTGCTCCAACTTTTTTTTTTATTCATATCACTTGCCATCATGCCTTGTTCTCATAAGGCACTTAGGAAGTGTATTAGAATTGTGGATCTCTCCCTTGGATGGTTCATGTCTAAAGCTGAACTCCCTATCTTCTCTAACCTGACCCTCCACGTAATTTCTCTCTCTCTTTGAGAATGAAACCACCATCCTCCCATTCCCCAAGGCTTGTAACCTTGAAGTGGTCTTTGGGTCTTACCCTCACCCACCCCCATCCAATCAGTAGCCAAACCCTGTCAACTCTGTCTCTAAAATATCTTTCAAATCCAGCCCCTTTCTCTCACTCTAGTGTTGGCCTTCACCCTTTTTCATCCAAGTTATTATAACAGCCTCTCAGCTGTTTAAAAACCCACCTCTCTCACTACCTGTATGATGTTGGGCAAGTCACTAAATATCTCAGAGCCTGTTAACTCATCTGTAAAATGAGGATGCTGAAATATATAAGAGCTCTAAGATGTCTTCCACTTCTAAATCTCTGGTCTTCCTAATGTAATACAAGGAAAATTAGGAACCCCTGAGAAACCCCTAGCTACTGACAAGCACCCCCAGAAAGAATGGACTCAGATATCTTTGGCATTTAGCAAACCCCCTGGGACTCCATGACTCCACCAAGGAATGTCAACAGATAGGACCATCCCACTGAAGGATAACCTGGCAGACCCTTTCTAGCAGATATCCCTGGGGCTCTGTGACTCCACCAAGGAATGTAAATGAGATTATCCCACTAGTACGATAACCTGACTGAATCTTTTGATCAGCCAGGACCTTTGTTCCCCCACTCTGTACCCCCATATCCTATATAAGCCAAGCCATCACCCCAACACATTTGCCATTGATTTGTGGTGCCGTACCTCGATGGCCGCCGGCTAATAAATTCTCCACTTAAAACTTATACTCTGTGGTGTGTCTCGCTCGCTTCTGGTACAACACTACCTCCAGCCTTTCTCTTCTCCACAGCCATCCTCTGTATTGTTGTTGTTGTTCAGTTGTGTCCGACTCTTCATGACCCCATGGACATAGCACACCAGACTCTTCTATCCTCTACTGTCTCCTAAAGTCTATCCAAGCTCATGTTCATTGCTTCCATGACACCATCTATCCATCTCATCCTCTGCAGTCCATTTTTCCTTTTGCCCTCAATCTTTCCCAACATAAGGGTCTTTTCTAGTGAGTCTCATCTTATCATATAGCCAAAATTACAGCATTTGATTTTCCAAGGAATAGCTTGAATTAATTTCTTTAGGTATTGACTGATTTGACTTCCTTGCTGTACCAAGACCCAAGTGATCTTCTTAATGCAGCTCTCTGATCAGGTCACTACCCTACCCCCCAAAATTTTAATAGCTCCCTATTACCTACCAAATACAGTTTAAACCTCTGACTCCAGAATTCAAGGCCCTCCACAATATAGTTCCAGCCCATTTGATCATGAGCTTCTTATTAGATTGTAAACTCCTTGAAGGCAGGCAGTCTTTTGTCTCTTTGTATCTCCAGAGCTTAACACAGTACCTGGCACATAGTATGTGCTTAATAAATGTTTATTGGTTAATTGTGCAACTCTATACCACATTGTTTCCCATTACCTCCTATCCTGTCTTCTAAACTAGACTACTTTGCATTTCCCCTTCTCATTCTGAACTCTCATTCATGAAGCCTTTGATCTCATTCTTCTCCCTTTATCCCCCAAGTCCAAGCTAACAATTATCTGTCTCCTCAAACTTCTCATGGCAAAGTGGCTGGCTCTCCTTTGTTCCTAATCACATTCTACCTCACTTCTCTGCACACATTGTAGCTTCCCTCTATGAGGCAGCTGGGTATTATGGATGACTTGAGTCTGAATCCCACCTGAGCCACTTTTCTAGCTGTGTGAGTTTAGGCGAATCACTGAACTTTCCTGAATCTTAGTTTCCTCATCTGTAAAATGGGGATTATAATAGCACCTACTCCTCAGAATTGTTGTGAGGATCAATAAGATATTGAGCTTTGTAGACTTTAAAGTGCTGTGTAAATGTTAATTATCATCATCACCATCATCATCATCATCAGACTGTAAGTTTCTAGAGGGTATAGGAGACATGATTTTTTTCATCTCTTGCAATCCTAGCACAGGGCCTTACTTAGAGTAAGCATTTAATAAATGTTTGTTGAACTCAACTGAACTTGTCTCCTGAGAGACCAGGGCTCTCAGCTAGAAAGTAAGACCTCCGTCAATGTACTAAGCATCATTCCACACTCGACTTTTCCCGTTACTTCAATACATCAAGGATCTATGACTTTATCCAATTGGTTTCGTCAATCCTTCCAGAGAGATCACAACTCCTCCACTGCTTGTCAGATGGTCTTCATCATGGCCCCAAGCTCCATCACTACCTGGCCAAACTGGCAATAAGCTACTTCACACTCAGCTAGGCTGATCTTCAGAGACATCATTGGGTCTATCCTCAAAGTCCTTCCAGCTTGACAAATGCCCTGGCATAGATTAAGTTCTACTGGCATAGCATTTGAAAAGCCAAGGTTATATCTATGCCAATATGAAGTTTTCTTTCAAATCTGAGACTTCTCCTCACCAGTCTCCATTCCCCCAACTAAGCCTGGGATGATCTGATCCTTTCATGCCCAGAATCCCTCCAGCCCTGGTGATGGGGTGCTTGGGTGCTTGTGCTTGGTCCCTAATTCTAACAGCCTCTGCTTGGGTGCCTGTGCCTGAACGCCAATTCCAAAACCACATCCAGTTCTAAAATCACATCTCTTCCTAGCCTTCAAATACTGTCTGAGACAGTTTCTCTCTAGCTCAAGGGCAGCATGCCCCAGCAACACACTTATCTCTACTCTTTTCACAATAAGCAGCTGTGCCTATCTATAAACTGACTCTCTGTGTACTGATAATTGGCTGTGCACTGGGTCATGACAATATTTACTACTTACTGACCTTACTGATATGTATCCTAGATATATTCAAATGTATATTCTCTTACATTTATTTTGTCTAACAAGACATTTGATGAGAGTCACCTAGATATTCCCAGTCAGCCCTGACCATTAGCTAACTTAGTGATGTTTCACAGCCAAAACCACTCCTCCTAGTAGCACCCCCCTGGGCTATTTCCCCATGAACTCTGGGTAATATGCCTGCCCAGTAGATACAAAAAGTGCATCTTCCTTTAAGAACTAGCCACTCCTTAATCATGCCTTAACCACTCCCTAATCCCGCCCCAAAACACCTCATTGACATGTTTCACCCCTAAATCTCTTATAAAAACTTTTCCTGCATCCCTGTAAGGTTGCAGGTTTCCTAAGAAGTCTTGCCCACTATAAAGCATAATAAATCTTTGCCACCTTGACTTAAAGAATGCTTGAGATCGTGAATTCATTCTGGACGGCCCAACCTTCTCCATACTTGGGTCCTTGAGGGGTATTCCTCCTCATCGACCCTGTCTGGGAACTCCAGTCCTGGGAAATTTAGTTTTGGGATTCCTGAATCCCTGGGTTTTTCTCCCTCAACACTGGTACCCCTTATGTGCTTGTCTCAATTTTTCATTACAACCGGCCCAGGCTCCACCATGCTTCACTTAACTTCCTAGATTTTGCCTTACAAGTCACCATCTCTCCTCTTCCCCCACCCCAAGTTCTCAAACCATAATCAGTTCTTTTATATGGTATATCAATCTATTTGCACTGGGTCATACTTAACCATTCTTCTATCTTTCCAAACCTAAATTTCCTTCCCTAGCTATTGTTCCCCTACATAAATTGTCTTTCTTATTAGAATGCAAGTTCCTTGAGGGTGGGGACTCATATTTGAATCTCTACCATTCAGCAAAGTGACAAACAGATTGTTGTTTGTCCTTCATTTTTCCAACAGGATTAGTGACATCATGGATGATGTCTTGACTTGCCTATGAATTGGGTTTAAGTGCAGCAGAGTTGCACAAAGTCATCAGCCTCTCTCTCTTCTAGAGTCATCAAAGTCCAGTGCTAAGACAAAAGTCAAGATGACTGGCGATGGTCTGGGATGCACTGGATGACCTTGGCATCTTCAATGTCTGACCAAGCTGTAAGTACTTCACAGCACCTGCATCTGCTGCCTTCATTGCCATTGGAACAAACTGTTCTCATCTGCCCATTCCATGGTGGGAAGTCTTCACATGCTTGGACCAGACACCCCCTTAAAAACCTACAGGTTTTAAGGATATATGGGGTATTCAAGGAGGACTAGCACCTCTGGTGTGAGTGCTTATTGAGCTTTTATCAGGGCTGCTCATCCACCTTTGGTGTCTACCTGGCACTCAACTCTGACCTGTGGCTCCAAGAAGCTGTAGCATACACAGCGCCACACCCCAGTGAAAGCATTTCTGCAGACAGGCTAAACATAACTGATGGGTCTAACACATAGTGAGTATTTAATACATGCTTTTTTTGCTTTTTTCATTTATTCATCCTTATACTTGACAAAATTCCAGCTGAATGAAACTTCCAATATTGGAAGTTGCTTGGAGACCTTAGAAGGACCCAGGAAAATTCAGTTAAAATGATTAAGGAAATTAAGGTGTGGACTACCCTTCAGGGAGAAAAAGCAAAGGACTAAAATTCCAAACCACGTGACTCTAATAGGGACCAAAATATTTAAAGACCATCTCTGACGTTTTCTCTCCATGTGAAGAGACTGAAAAGCCTGTTTTCCAGAGAGTCACGATCATCTATAATGGAAGTGCCTTGGAAGAACTTGAGTATGTGGAGACCTGTTAACCACATAGTTAGGAAAAGCCTCTTCAGTTGACTGCATAGCTGGAAATGAGGATGCCCTCAGAAAGACACAAGCAATCAGAGCATCGGCTTCTGACCTTGGTTTGACTCCCTGGCAGCTAGCTGCATCCTAGCAAAGGCACTATACCAGGAGAGGTCCACTGGTGTGTTTCAACAATCCGGCTAGCAGCTGTTGTGGGGGTGAAAGACCAACACAAGCCCAACAACAAGAAGGCTGCCAGCATGCTGCAAAGCCCAGGTTCTTTTTATCTGCTTCACTAAGGAAAGCAACGTTAAGGGGTTGACAAGCTTACTTTAATACAGCATACAAATATCACTCACTTAGTGCAGGGGAAAAAACCAGCACCCTGAACTTCAGAGCAAAACACAAACAAAGTACAAACATCAACAGACAGACCTTGTCTGATTCAAATCCCAATACATAGTTACCAGAGTTTAACAAAGTCCCAACGTCCAGGTTATGAGCTGGAGGGCTCTTAGCTACAGCTGCCTGGCAGTCTCTGCATCAGCTCACCAGCACGAGTGAGAGCCCCGTGAAAATGGCTCTGTCTTCTCTTCTTATAGCATTTCAGACGTCATCAAACATCATCTGAATGACCAGAACTTAGGCTCCTACGATTGGCTCTTGAGTTAGCACCTCCCCTTAGTACCCTGGGAGCTTCACACCCACATAGGCTTACCTCCTAATAGGGGTGTGGGCCTGGGGCTGAGTACCTAGTAAGACTCAATGAAATACACTGAATTACTCAAAGGAAACAAAAGCCAAACTCTTCAAGGGCACTTGGTTGAACTGAGTGCTAAGAGCCATTTTGCTTACCAACACATGGGGCTGCCATGTGGCACTGTGAAATGGATCTTCTTCATTTTGCTTCTGGGTTTGTTCTTTTCTGTTTCAGGTGAAGATATGAGAGATTCCACCCAGTGAATTTTGAAAAAGTCACAAGAGTGAGCATCCAGGCATCCCAGAATCCAGATTTTGCACCCAACCCAGCATGGACAATGTGAGAAACAAAGAATGACCTTCAGAATTAACCTTCAGGACCCAGTCCAGCAGTAGCTGAGACAGGGAGGCATGAACTTGGTGGATCCAATGCTATGTAGGAAATGAGCTAAATTTGAGCCTACTTTCCCAAGACGGGATAAGGCAGAGTGTGTATTCAAGGTGTTTTGGGGTGAGGGAAATGTTTGTACTTTTATCATTGCTATATGTTCAAAATAAATATCTTTTTGTAAAAGCTTGTTTACGTTAAGGGGTTAAATGGAAATGGGGTGCTAATATATAAACCATATCAAGTTGCTTACCCTTTTAGGGACGGAGGAGGGGAAGGAAGGAAGGAAAAAATTTGAAACTCAATTTTTTTAGATGAATGTTAGAAATTGTCTTTACACATAACTAGAAAAAATAAAATACTAAGTTTTAAAAAAGGAAATGGGGTGCTGGTCCCTGGTGGCTAACAGCAGCAGTAACAAAACTGGTGGGCGCTCAACCCACTGGCATTAAATAAGTGATGCCCCCAAAACACTCAAGGTACCCCTAGACCCTAGAGGGAAAGATTCACCATAATACAATGAAGCCAGAGAAATATTCACTACATAATACTCACACAAGATAAGGTCCCTGCCCTCAGGGAATCTCAAGATAAGAAACATACACAAATATCTGGTCATACCATCTTTCACACAATATCAAAGATCTACCCATCCAGTTCCCTCATTTTGTAGAGAAGGAAATTGAGGTCCCCAAAATGAGGGGTCTCACAGTAAGCACTTAAGCTGGTCATGGAATTAGAATGTTTAGTGTTCTTTCTGTTCCACTGCAGGTGGTTGTCTTCTGTGGCTGGTTTCAGTTTGCCCAGAAAACAAATCGATTCAGGTAGTAAGGTCCAAAGGAAGGAGGGCTAACTTTGGAGACTGAGGACTTGGATTTGACTCTGCCGCTTTGAGCATATCATTTCACTTAAAATCCATGTGAACAGTTTTCTCATCTGTAAAATGGGGTGTAAGTTATTATTTTGCATACCTACTTTTGCTTATTTTAAGGATGATGATTAGTCAACCCAGAATCAGAAAATTATTTGTTTTCCTCTAATAATGAGATTTTTTTAAGTTTTGCGGCATTCTTCAATATAATTCTATTAATGGTATTACATAGTAATATCTGGCCACTGAATTAATCATCTTGGCCTCTATTGACTCTTCCCACCAAGTTCAAGGGCTGTTACCAAATCCAAAATTATGCCACAGAGATCCACGTAGGGAAAAGTAGGAACCTGTTGTAGGGGGCCTGACAAGAAAGAGTCAGTAACTTGCATCAGGGGCCAGACACAGTGGAATCAGCAATTAAGAGGGGCAGGAAATGAGCCAGCACAAAGCCCAGGGTTTTGAATCCTGCAGGATGATGAAATATGTCCTTTTCTGTGCCTCTGCTAATCCTTTGCTGGGGCAGGGCTGGCCTTGGGGCCAAAAAGAATTTTTTTTCCCAAAATCACACATTTTTGATTTTGTGATGGAAAGTAGTGGAGAGCTGGTATCAGATCAGCAACACCGCCCTCCATGATGTCATCGATGCTAAATACAGGCTACCAGAGGGTGAGCTGTTAGGTGCAAAGATGTATCTGCCCATAAGAGCCTATTAATTAAGTAGCTTTATTAACCTTAATATGTGTCTGTGTGTGTGTGTGTGTGTGTGTGTGTGTGTGTGTACACATAAAGACACCAGAAATTCACTCAGGTGCATTAGTAGATGTACACAAGCAAATCTTACCAGATTTAAGGGGCCAACCCTGGAGTACTGGGAAGAACCAGGAGATTGCGCAGTACTCAGTCGATTCTGGCATATGGGTGATGGAACTTTGAAGAGAACCTCATTTCACCGGATTCTTTTATGTTGAAATATCCCATTCGGCCCTAATCAAGACACTCGCTTGCATTCAAATCCCAGCCCGTGTGACCTTGGACATGTCCCTCTCTGGGCTTCCCTTTCCTTTTTCAAACGAGAGGGTTGAAACAGAGACTTCTCGGAACCCTTCCTGCGGTAGAACTATGATCCCGATAATTGCCAGCGGTCACCACGTGCATTAAGGTTTGCAAAGCATTTTACATATGTTATCTCCATCATTACAGCAACCCTGCCCTATAATTAACCTGGGTTATTTTAGCCAAGATCACCCAGCTAGTAAGTGTATGAGACGAAAGAGGACTCATCTTCTTGACCCCTTGCCCCTTGTCCAGTGTCCGCGGCTGCCTTGGGGGGGGGGAGGGGGCGGGGAACGGCCTGAGTGTGCCTCAGTTTCCTCATCTGTAAAAGGAAGGGGCTGGCCTCTGAGGTCCCTTCCAGCCCTAAATATGATCCCAGGATCTCTTGGTGCCTGTTTCCCCACCTGCAAAATGAGAGGGTTGGACCCCACGGGCTCTAAGGTCCTTTCCAGCTCTGAATCTTTGGAATTGGCTTGCATGGAGCTTAATAAATGCTTGCTGACGAAGTGCCGGAGTCAGTTAGCGGAACTCCCTTGTTTTCAAGGGTAGGGTCAGTGACACCGGGGGAATGTCCCGCCTGCACCTTCTCAGAGGCTGTCAAAGGCCGGGCTAGAGGGCAGTGCCTCTCAGAACAGCCCTCATCAGGAGCCGGCCTCCTGGGGCTCAGGCGGAAGAGGGGGCCGGACTACAACTCCCAGCGTGCTTCGCGCGGAAACCCGCGCTCACGTGACCGGCGAGTCAGCTGGCTCCGCAGCTGGAGCCAGAGCATCCCGTGTCACCGGAGCAGCCTGTGGTGAGCCCGCGGCGGGTGGGGGGCTGCGTGGGCTGACCCCTCCCCCGGGGGGGTACTGGGGGGAAAAATCGGTCCCCTCCCTCTCCCCTGCGATCCGGCGGTTCCCTGGCCTCGGCATTCGGGGCCGCCGCGGACCCCGAGCCCCGTCGGGGGCCAGTTGGCTCATTTGCAGATGGGAAAACTGAGGCCCGGGGACGGGAAGAGGACTTACCCTCGTGTGCGAGTCAGTGGCAGAGTCCGCGTTCGAACCCAGGGCTTCCGTCCTCCTGGAGGGGATTTTGCATCCTGCCCCGCCCTCCATGGGCTGCCTGGGCTCGCTTCCCCGCCCCCATCCCTAAAAGGGGGAGATCTGGGGAGGGGCGCCCCTCGAGGGTTTGGGGGGCTCAGGGCCACAGGCTCAGAGCTGGGAGGAACCTCCGAAGTCCTCACCCCCAGTCCCCACTGTACAGCTAAATGACTTGCCCGGGATAAGAGGCAGCATTTGAACTCGGGTCTGATGCACTTGAACCTCTGCCTCCCCAGAACCGCAGAGAGGCGGGGCTCAGGAGGGAAAGTGTGAGAACCCACTCACCTCCGTCAGGTAGCCCAGAGAGGGAAGCGGCCGGAGCAGCGTGGTCCTCTGTACCGGGCAGCTTGCTATGGAAGGGCTGGATGATGCCCTTTCACCCCCTTCCTCGGACATGTGACCCGAGTCCCCACAATCCTGCTGACTGCTTAAAGCTGAGCCAGGAGTTTGCAGAACTGTAATCCCCCTCCCCTCCCTGCCCCAGACATCTGGCCAGCAAAGGGAAGTGAGTCTCTGGAGCAGAAATTGGAGCCCAAGAATCCCCGCTGTGCTTGAGAACTTTGTACATTTTTGTGATTTTTTTTTGACTAACAAAAATCTATTTTCTCTCCTACCCTACCCCACCCCACCCCCGCCCCCCACCCCCTTTTTGTAACCTGTGCATGATCGAGCAAAAAGAATTTCTCTCCTGGGGCTTTTCCCAGCTTGATCTGTAACCTGGGTGTTGTCTCAGTTCTGATCTTTGCTCAGTTGTCGCCGCCCCCCACCCAGGTGTCAGATTGCATAAGAGGAAGCCCGCCTGCTCCAGATCTCCCATTTTTGATTTGGGGATGTTGAGATGTTCTCCAGCACTGGGTTTTGTGGCTCTTAGATTTAAAAGCAGCCTGACCTCAGTTCGTGTTTCCTTCCAATCACCTTCTAAAGGATGTCTGAGCTGTCTTTCCTTGTGGCATGTTATCAGGAGGAGAGGGAAAAGCTTGTTCTGAGCTCTGTTGGTTTGAGGAGTAGCCAGTCACAGTGACAGATTCCGATTATGTTCCTTATGAACTGCAGGGGGAGGCAGGGAGGGAAGGAATGTTGTTTGGGGAGGGGGGGGAGGAGAGAGAGAGAGAGAGAGAGAGAGAGAGAGAGAGAAAGAGAAAGAAAATGAACATGAACACAACAGAATACCACCATCAGATTGCTGGGGTAGTTTGCCAGGCAACCAGAATCACACAGGTAGTTCATATCTGAGACAGCATTTGAACTCAGGTCTTCCTGACTCCAAGCCTGGGCCTCTGTCCATTGCATCGGCTGCAACTAGCATTTCAGAGAGTTTATAACCCAGTGTCCAGTTCAGGCCTGTAGCCTGGTGGAGAGGACATGGTGACTGTCTTCAGGTATTTAAAAAGCATCCCTTGGGATTATGCTTGTCCCCTGAGAACAGAGCTGGTAAATGTAGAGAGAAGTCACAAAGGAGCGAATTTAGGCTTGAAAAAACTCCTGGCAGTTAGAGCAGTCCCAAGTGGAGTGGGCCGCCCTCAGGAGCAGGGGTTTCCCCACATCTGGGCTGACCATTTTTGGTACAGAGAATTCAGGTGCAGGTGTGAGTTGTACTGAATGACTTTGAGTCTCTTCCAGCTCGGAGAGTCTGTGACTGTCCTCCAAGACCTGCTGCCCAATCCCATGGCCACCCCTCAATACTTATTTCCTTGTTTCTCTGATTTAATCCTGCTTTTTATGGGCTTAAGTTTATTTTCAGTTAATAAGCATTTATTTTCTCTCCCTTCTACCTCCTCTCCTGTTGACAAGAAGAAAACCCAAACCCTCATAACAAATATGCCTAGTCCAGAAAAACAGATTCCTATGTTGACTTTGTCCAAAAATACACCTTGAGTCTTATCTGCCTCTCAGGAGGTGAGTCATAGGCTCCGTCGTTGGGCCTCTGGAGACATGGTTGGCCTTAATTACATTGATCAAAGTTCTCAAGTGTTTCAAAGTTGTTTGCCTTTTCAATGCTATTATCATTGTATAAATCATTCTCCTAGTTCCACTCCCTTCATTCTGCATCAGTTCATCCAAACATTTCCAGGTTTTTCAGAAACCATCCCTGATTCCTTTTCCTCTGCCTTTGATCCCTAACGGAGCATAGACTTAGGAGAGGTTTGATGGATCAAAGGGTAATGCTGCTTTTCTGTGTCCTATTCTAGGGCCCCACAGAGCCATTCTCAGGGCGTTTAGCCCTTGCTCATGCTGTCTGGACACTTGTTCCTCTCATGGCTGTTTGGGAAGTGAGGTGGTGAGCCAGGGGCAGAGACGAGCACCTGGAGCAAAGTGCCCATGCGGCCATGGCTCAGACCAGTATGGTCATCAACAGTGACTGTGGTGATTGGGGTTGGAGTTCGGATGCGGGGGAGCGAGCCCGCCTCCTGCAGAGCCCCATCGTGGATGGAGCCCCCAAAGGGGAGGAAGAGGAGCCAGGAGCCACAAATGGGGGGACCACCTCCACGTTGGGAGCCGTCTTTATTGTGGTGAATGCCTGCCTGGGTGCTGGCCTGCTGAACTTCCCTGCCGCCTTCAGCACAGCTGGTGGGGTGGCGGCTGGAGTTGCGCTACAGATTGTGAGTGAAGTGGGCTTCCCTGGGGTGGGGGGATGGAGCAGACCTCTTGGTTTCCAAGGAGAGGGCTTTGGGCTGTATGCAATGGAAGGGCCCATTAGACTGCCCGGTGAGGGAGGGGGGATGGGTGCTTTGGCCTGACTTCCTTGGCAGCAGCTGCTTCCATGTCTTTTGGCCTCAGCTCCTAAACCTCCCTGGGCACGTGTCCCTCTCTCTGCTTCAGGGCATGTTGGTCTTCATCATCAGTGGGCTGGTCATCCTGGCATATTGCTCCCAGGCCAGTAACGAACGCACCTACCAGGAGGTAGTGTGGGCAGTGTGTGGCAAACTGACCGGGGTCCTGTGCGAGGTCACCATCGCGGTGTACACTTTTGGTACCTGCATTGCCTTTCTCATCATCATTGGGGACCAGCAAGACAAAAGTAAGCCCTCCCCGTGCCCCTTGGGGCTGCCTCTGTGTGGGGGAAACGGAGTGAGGAAGAAAGGAAGTCCTGTCACTGTCTGTGATCAGGCTTCCCTCCAGTCCATAACACCAGAAGTGCTAAGTCTGTCATATGGAACAAGAAACAGACATGGAGGAAAAAGACTGAGACTGCATGAGTCCCAGGGAGGGAGGGGAGGTGTCCGGGGGCCCTCTGCTCTGCTGACGTCCCTCTCCTGACTCCCCCCAGTTATTGCTGTGTTGGCGAAGGAGTCGGAGGAGGCAGGCAGCAACCACTGGTACACAGACCGAAAATTCACCATCAGCCTCACTGCCTTTTTCTTCATCCTTCCCCTCTCCATCCCCAGGGAGATTGGCTTCCAGAAGTATGCCAGGTGAGGGAGTTATTCCTGTCCTCAAGGTCAAGGGGATTCTCTGGGTCGGGAGGGCTGAGGGATCATAGACCTCCTCCCTCTCAGGCCCACGCACTTTTAGGTTCTTCCTCCTCCTTGCCCAATGGCTTTCTGAGAGTGGGACCCAAAGGCTAGAGAGAAGTGGGAAGGTATAAAATCACACTTTAGTCAGTCACAACTCTTGTCTCAGAGAACATGGTAAATCTCAGGGCCCACCAAAAAGTCGGTCTCCAAGAGTCTTCCTCATTTTTCTCTAAGTCATTTCTCCCCTGAACACCTCCTTCCCATAAGCAGAGTTGTGTTGTTCCTGGCCTAGGAGACTGATACCAGCTTCTTCCTGGCCTTGTACCAGCTCAGATGGAATCAGCAAGCTTTGTTCTCTGGTCCCTTCTCCTTCACACCCTCTCACATAAAGCTCTAATCTGTATTAGAGGAATCTCCACTTGATTGTGGTCAGTGACTTCCCTCTGCCTCAGTAATGCATTTTCTTGACACCCTGGATATCTAGCTGTGTATGTTCATTTTGGTTTTATCCAAAGACTGGGGGAAGAGGAGAGGGTGAGGGAGTGGGGGTGGGGGGCTCATGACTCTGAGTAAAATCTCTGTAGCTTTTAGCTCCTTAAGCAGAGACATACTCATCCCTGGAGACAGGGATGGGCTATTGTTTCTTAATAGAACAGCAGGCAGGAGGACATGGCTGGGGGTGGGGTAGGCATGGCCGTTGCTCATCAAAACCCAATTCTTTCTTCCCTGGCAGCTCCCTGAGTGTCCTTGGTACCTGGTATGTCACAGCTATCATCGTCATCAAATACATCTGGCCAGATAAGGAGATGTCCCCTGGGGACATACCCACCAGGTGGGTGAAAGGTCAGGGAGCCATTCCACACAGGCCTTGGTGCTCATCAGGTCCTCGTGCTTCAAACCATAGCATGTCAGGTTCAATCACAGAGCTGAAAGAGGCCTCAGAAGCCAGCCTGAAGCATGAATCCCTTCCAGGTGGTTGTTTGAATGCCCTCCTTGTCAGGAAGGCCACTTTCTCCTGAAGCAAGCCATTCCACTGGGCACCGCTAACCGAAAGGATGCGGTTCAGCTGTGTGCTGGGTACTCTGATGAGCACGAAGGCAGCCTTGCCCCACTTGAGGAGAAAAAACAATCCTCTTCCTTGTGACCTTGCAGGGGCTGTAATTGTCCTCCTTCTGATGGTTCTGCTAACTATTTCTTATATTGATCCTGGGCCCTTCCTGCTAAGGAGAGTGCTTCACATAAAGCTAGTTCATTGGTCCTTGTAAAGATGAACAAGGAGGAGTGTCCCACTTTTATTGGTTTTCCATCGAGTCTGACTCTTTGTGACTCCGTGTGGGCTTTTCTTGGCGGAGATACTGGAGTGGTTTGCCATTTCCTTCTCTGGCTCATTTTACAGATGAGGAAACTGCGGCAAACAGGGTTAAGTAACTTGCCCAGGGTCGCACAGCTAGTAAGTGTCGGAGGCCAGATTTGAACTCAGGTCTTCTTGACTCCAGGCCTGGCACTCTTATTTGCTGCACCGCCTTGCTGCCCATCCCCACTTTACAGGGGAGCCAGTTGAGACCCACAACCAAACTTGGCCAGCAACATCAACAGCAGGAGATGAAGACAGAGCCCAGGGCTCCTGACTGTCAGCCTAGAGCTATATGTGTGATCATTGCCCTCTGCCTCCATCAGAAGTGAATTCAGGGTGACCAGAATTCCCCCCAGGGTCTGCTGGGAGCCATGGACAGTGTAGAAAGAAGGCAGCACAGTAGAGTAATAAGAAATCCAGCTTGGGGGCGGTGCTAGGTGGGGGCTATCCTTGGCAAGTCCCATCGCTCTGCTTTCTCATCTGTAAAATGGAGGTACCTCTGTGAAGATTAAATGAGAAAATGGATTGGAATCACTTTGAAAAAGTGTTACCGATTATCAATAATTATTTATAGTATTACTGTATAATTATTATTATTAATAATTATTAATACCTTTATTACCTATTGCCATATTATGAGAAAGTCATTTCCTTTGGGCCATGGAAAGTGGCTTAGCAAGAAGTATATTGATCCCAGCGTAGGCTCTGCTTTTCCAAATCTGGCTTCTCTAAAGCCTACAAATAGCCTATAATAATACGCTTTATTTTATGCATTTTTATCCTCTGTGATCTCTTTGTGACTACATCCATAAAAATGAATAATGCATCTTAAATGAAAGGCCCCGTCTCCAAAAACCTCCAGAAAACCTTTCACATTATACATTTATATTAGGATGATGATCTTTCAGTCCATCTCCATTTCCAGAGCAGGGCTAAGGCCGAGTTGAGGGCAATAGATGGAGGGCCCTATGGGAGCTTGGTCTCCCAGCTCTGGGGCAGTTGAGATCTGAATTCGGGTAAACAGTCATGCCAAAGTGGAGGGGCCTTGCTTCGGAGCCGGGGGCCTCTGGTCTGGCCTGCCCCTCATCTTGAGGCCCCATGTGGTTGTGCTCTCCTTGCAGGCCGACCTCCTGGATGGCTGTGTTCAACGCCATGCCCACGATCTGCTTTGGATTCCAGGTATCAGCTATAAAATGGAGTTCACGAAAACTGATTGCCCATGTCATGGGCGGGAGGGGGTGGGGAATAGCAGGTGGGCAGCACTTTGTAACCTCTCAGCCTGCCTCTTCTCTCTTTGGCAGTGCCACGTGAGCAGCGTACCTGTCTTCAACAGCATGCGGCAGCCCAAGGTGCAGACCTGGGGTGGTGTGGTGACGGCAGCCATGGTCATAGCCCTCTGTGTCTACATGGGCACAGGTAAGTTAGCCCTGAAAGAGTGCCCTCCTGGCTAGGACGAGGTGGGGGAAAGGGCCAGGGACAGGCCTGATGGCAGGGTTCTTCCTGTGCCACCACTACCCCTCCTTGGGCAGCGCTCAGGGCGTGAAGCCCCTCTGCCTTCTTGGCAAGTCCTGCTAGAAGTAACTAGAGCTCAAGCACCTGCGACCTCTCTCCTCCCTCTGTCTTAGAGCCTTTTTCAAGAAGAGAGAATCCGAGGGATTACAGTCCCCCCACCCCCAACCTAGTCCTCGCTCCTCAGATCCACTCCCGACAGCTCTTCTGTCTCCTGAGCCAGATTGGGAAGATTCTTTCCCCTCCTCCCAAGAGCATTACCATTTTAATCTGCCTTTCCCACTCTGACCCAACTACTGGACTTTCTTCTCCCTATCGGGCCCCTCAGGCATCTGTGGCTTCCTAACCTTTGGGGTCAGCGTGAACCCCGATGTGCTCCTCTCGTACCCCTCGAATGATGTTCTTGTTGCCATTGCCCGTGTCTTCATCATCATCAGTGTGCTGACCTCCTACCCCATTCTGCACTTCTGTGGACGGTGAGGCCCTCGGCCTGGGGTGGGCAGTGCCAGCAGTGGGGAGGGGGCTCCATGTGTAGCTGAGCGATGACTCTTCCCAAGGAGAAGATATTTCCATGCCCCAGGGGAGTGTCTCCTGAGGGTGCTGGGTCTCCCTGCGCAGAATTTGGCCATCCCACCTCCACCCCCATTCTTCGGTTCACTGCTCTGTTCCCCCTTTGCTCTGCTCCCCGCCTTTTCCTGAACTTGACTACGTGCTTTGTATGTCCAACCTCTCATCTACTTCGTTTTGGGAGACTCCGGGGCATGGCCAGACTTTCTCCCCCTCAGGCCGCACTGATCTTGGGAAAAGTGTGGTAGGGATGGACTGAGGCATCCCCTACACACCCCCTTCCTAATCTGGGAGCTTGCGCGCAGGGCGGTCCTGGAGGGCTTATGGCTGCGGTACAAGGGTGAGACCGTGGAGGAAGACGTGGCCAGGGAGAGGCGACGCCGAGTGCTGCAGACGGTCACCTGGTTCTTACTGACTCTGCTCCTGGCCCTCTTCATCCCAGACATCGGCAAAGTCATTTCCATCATCGGCGGCCTGGCAGCCTGCTTCATCTTTGTCTTCCCAGGTATGTGCAGCCCCACCACCACCCTCCACCATGTGTGCAGAGCCCTGCTATGTGTTACTGACTGTCAACACCCCCCTCTTCTCACCTGCTTTAGTCTCTAGCCTTACGAATCTCCATTGCTCAGGAGCACAGACAGATTGTTCTAGCCACTCCTTGGACTAGGAAGGAGTGGCAGCAGATGTCTCAGGCTTGGGAAGAGGAAACATTTTGAGTTCTCTCTTCCCCTGAGTCATGATTTGTGTGAATGTGTGTATCTGTGTGTGTGTGCGTGTGTTAGAGAGATAGTATAGTCACAGAAGGGAATCAGTGAAGAAAGAAGCTAGACTTTTGACTAACCCTTGCTTGGCTTTAGTTGGCCAATTGGTCGATCAAAAATTTGGTTTCTCCTAGGACTGTGCCTGATTCAGGCCAAACTTTCTGAAATTGAAGAAGTCAAACCAAGCAGGTAAGGCTCCATATTGTCTCATGACCCCTTGTCCTTTGGGAGACATAATATGGGGCAGTGGGAAGGGAGGAAGAAGCCAGGGGGGCAAGCCTGGCTCTGCCCAAAGTCCCTTACCTCCTGGAGCCTGGCTGCCTAACCTAGCGGATGGAGATCTTCCTTTGGAATGACATTAGTACTTCAAAAAGTGTGAGGGTGAAGATAGCAGAAAGGATACAAATGAGCAGGATTTTCCATCTAGACCCAAATGTGAGGCTGGATAACAGAGTCCTTTCACCCCAGATTGTTGGGGCCCTACGATAGAGTCCTTCTCCCCCTGCCCCCAAATTGTTGGGACCCCACAATAGAGGCCTTTTCCTCCTTACTGTTTACAGCTGGTGGGCGCTAGTCAGTTATGGAGTCCTCTTGGTCACCCTTGGAGCCTTCATCTTTGGCCAAACCACAACCAATGCCATCTTCATGAATCTTGCAGCCTGACCTCTCCATTTGGGACTGGACAGCCAAAGGGAAAAAGTGGCCTTTTCTGTTGAGCCCTTGAGGAACCATATCCATGCACCAGCCCCTGGCTATTGTCGGGGGGGACCACACCATATCGCGTCTTGTTTGATCACGTTCCATCATCAGTGCTCTCATGGGGAAGGGAGTTGGACCCTCCTTACTAGGGACTCTTCTGGTCAGAGGACGGTCCTAGGGACTTCCCCGGTCACCAGCAGTGCTGTAGATGGTGGGAATCATCTCCCACCACTGAATCTTCCTGAGGATCTCCCACTGCCTCCTTATCCAGAATTAAAACCCCATTTCTTTTACCCATTGGTAGAGAGGAGCAGGAAAAGCTCTGAAGAGTGAACCTAGTCTCACCTGAGTGAGAAAAAAATCCTTCCTGTGCCTGGAAACACTTTCTGCAGAAGGCTGGCCCCAGGCAGGGAGCAGAACCCAGCACTTCTGGGGAGGCCTTCATGCTGGGAACACTACATGTAATGACCAAAGCCACTTGTGACTTCAAGTGTGCAGTCCAGAGGTGAATACAGCAGCTCAAACAGAGCAGGTTTCCAAAATCATGCAAATGACCATCACAAAATGGAGTATTTTTTGCTGCCCAGAGAGCACAAGTGAGCGAGCTCTAGCCGACAAAGGGCAGGGATCAGACCCAAGCCAGTTGTGTTGCCAGATTCCAAGCTCCCTTGACCCCATTTGGTCCCCCTTTGTTTTGGTAAACATCTTCCCAGTAATCATTAATTATACCCAGAGCCATTTGGAACCTCATCTCTTCCTCCCAGCATCACGTTGGCTGGAACCAAGGAAGAGTAAAGACCACTATTCCGTGGCCCCGGAGGCATCTCCATCTCACTACATTCCGGTGGGGCTCGGCCAGCCTTTTTGGTCTCATCCGGCTCCAGAATCTCACTAAGTCTAATGTTTACAGAGACTGTTGGGCTTCCCTATCTGGAAGGGGGGCCAACATGTGTTATGGTGCTTTGTGTATCCATCTGTTACCTCCAGATTAGGAATTCTCTTCCCTCTCAAATTCCAAATTGGCACCTCCTTTAAGGATGGGAAGGAGGAGAGCATGGCAAGGTGGCTGTTTTGTTTTCCTTTGAATGTTCTCAAGCTCCCAGCCCAAGCTTGCTGGTCTCTGTCCAAACTGCCATTTGCTTGCTGTTCTTTCATTTAAAGGTGAATACAGTCCCTGGGTGGGAAAGCCCCACCTGGCATTGCACTGTTAATGGGAACTATAACACTGGGGATAGGAGAGGACTAGACCCACCTCTCTACAGCCTAGCAGATTACAAGACAGTTATGATTCTCCATGCCTACTGATAATACTTCCTGTGCTGTGTCCCCTTTCCTTTCCTCATTTGATTTCCTCTTCTTTTGTACCTGGGGAAAAGGGGCAGTCATTAGCTTTTGAGCCACTGCCCTACCCTCCATCAGGCTCCATTGGCACAGATCCTGGTCTGGCATCACAAGGTAGATGGTGTCAAGAACGTTGTATTTTATTCTTTTGGGGGCAAGAGATGGAGGATGAGGTCACTAGAGAGTCAGGACCAGGCAGTAGATGATAGAATTTTAAGGCTTTCCATCTCTGCCAACCCATGCTGTCCATTTCTGCACCTTTATCAGTGTCCATGCCTCCATTAAGCCATGTGGCTTTTGGGCCCCTTGGCAACCCCTGCTCACTTTGGATAATCTCAGGAAGACCAAGGGTAATAAATTAGAACTATACATCTGCCATCTTGCTTCTTCTAAACCAAGACCTCCACCCGTAGGAAGTGGAGAGGATACTCACAGATAGAACCCCAACCTCTCCAACTCACCAGTTGGTTGTTCCATGTTGATGGACCTAGAAGGAGGCTCTGGCTTATAGGAGTAGGCTTCTTATCCCCAAGGATACTGTGTCCTTGAAGGTTCAGTTGTGTGGGAAGCCAAGATTGGGTAACAAACTGGGCCTCCCCATTGTGTCCTCCTCCCCCTAACCAGTAATACAGGCCCAGCTTGTCAAGATCTGGGCTTTTATCTTCTCACCTGTCTCTGGCAGTGGGGGAGGTGGTCTGTTCGAGTCACTCCTATGTTGGATATCATCTGGACGTGTCGTCACCTTTAGAGAGAGTTGAGATGAGGGCAGGGCAGTTGTTAGTGAGGGGGTTCCAACCCCAGATTAGATGTGTAAAGCCAGAAAAGGGGATGGATTCTGGTTCATACCTCCCAATGTTCTCCCTCTGCCTCACCCCCCCATCTGTGATTTTTAATGGGTTTTTCTACCCGCGTACCCTTGGCCATGAAAATACATAATAAAAGGGAACTTTGCTGCTGAGTTGTCTTTGTGTGATCCTAACCTTGTGGGCAAAGGGAGTTATTGTTTGAATTGGAAAGATGGGAAAGCAGGAACTGGGCCCTGGCAACCTGGCTTCCTCAAGAGGGATCTTCAGGGTGATGAGCCTGTCTCCCAGGCACTCAGCCAAGTCCTGAGGAGACAAAGAGAGGTAAAAATAGCCCAAGTTCTGCACAAGCTTACAGTCTAATGGGTGAGATGACAGGCAGGTATTTACAAATGAGTGATATGTAGGTGGACAGGCATGTATATATGTGATAAATCAGACATCTCAGAAGGAAGGCACTAAGGTTCAGGAGGCTGGGGAAAGTCTTGTAGAAGGTGGGGCTTGAGCTGATACATGAAAGAAGCCAGGAGGAGGAGCCGAAGGAGAGAGTTCCAGGTGGTGACATAGTCAGATTTGTACTTTAAGAAGATCGTTTGACCATTAAGTGGAGGACAGATTGGCATGGGGAGAAATTTGAGACAGGGACACTAACCAACAGCTACTGCTATGATCCATTTGTGAAGTGAGTGAAGTGATGAGGACCTGCATCGGGCCAGCATCGGTGTTGGAGGAAAGGATGGGGTGGATAGAAGAGGTGTTAGAAAGATAATGAGAGAGAGTAAAGGTTATGAACCTGGGTGACTGGGAGAATGGTGGTACCCTTGACTATAATAGGGAGATTTGGAAGCGAAGAGGGTTCGGGGGAAGATTAGTTCAATTTTGGACATGTTGGTCTTCCTTTTAACTCAATAATTTGGAAAGTATTTGAATGCTTATGTGTACCCAGCAGTCTGCTAGATACTTGGAAAGAAGCTAAAAAGTATGATAACAGGAGCTCCCAGCGCTTTAACAAATTGGGTACATGAGCTCATCGAAGCCTCACAACCCAGGACGTACATCCTACAGGTATCCTTGCTTTACATCTGGGGAAACAAGATCCAAGTGGTTAAGTGACCCACTCATCATCCCACGTTGTGTTGGAGGTGAGGTTTTAACCTGTCTCCCTCACTCTGAGTGAGCACTTCATAAAATACCAGGAAAGAAGAGTTTACCGTGGGCTTGAACACTTAGTGAGGGCGTGGTCTAATTTCAACTAGACTCCTGGAGACACTTCCTCCAGGAACTCTCACCTCCCTGCTTCTTATTTCTGGACAAGCCTCCCCCTTCCCAGAGCAAACTGAGGTCTACCAATGACTATGAAGGAGAACTTTCTGAGGCTGAGCTTTCCTCTCTGTGAAAGGGGATAGTAATTCCTATTCTACTTATTTCAATCAAGTATTAACCGCTTTCTATGTGCTGGATGCTGTTCTAGGTGCTGGGAATACAAAGACAAATAGTTTTTGACTTCAAGTAGCATTCCATCACAGAGTTGTTATAAGCATCATCTAAATGATGGTAATAGAATTTCGCAGAGCTGTTATAAGCATCATAGAATTTCAAATGGAGAAGGGACCTCAGAGGCAGCTGGTCTAACCTAAATAAAAATTCCCTGCTATGACACAGCTGACAATAACACCCAAATTCTGGCCAAAAGCCCTTTCCAGTGAGGGATATTCCACTACCTCTCTAGAACAACCCATTCTATTTGGAGATCAGGTCTGACTATTCTACTCCCCTGCGCTCCCTATCAACTCTTGATCAAATACAAACCCCTCTCTTTAGCATTTAAAGCTCTCCACAGCTTGCCTCCAACCTACCTTTTCCAACCTGCATTACTTCATTTTGCCAAGTCTCTCACTGCCTCTGGGGCCATCTGCAGTTGTCCTGATCACTATCTGGTCACTGCATTCTGATGACTCTGGAGGAGAGAGTGAAGCTGGTGACTTTGCACAGCCCTGCTTCACTTAAATCCAATTCACTTGCAAGTCATGGCATCACCCTCCTAATGTTGTTGGTCCTCTTCGAGAACCAAGGGTGAACAACCCTTTTACCCACTCTATGGTCAAACCAAAGAAGTCTATGTTCCTCACACAAGCCATTCCATTTTCCTCCCCTTCTTTTGAGTATCCCCTATACCTGGATGCCATCCCTCCTCAATTCTGCCTCTTAGGATCCCTAGCTTCTTTCAAAATTCAATTCAAAGATCATCAAAATACCAAAAATACCCCTCCTGATCCACCCAGGTGGCAGTTCGTGTCTCCCTCCCCACTCCCAAATCACTCTGTGTTTACTTTGTATACATTCTACGTATACTTACCTGTGCATGCATTATTTTCCCTAATAGAAGATAAGCTCTTTGAGAGGAGAAACTGTATCTCATTTTGCCTTTGGACTGAGTTGGCAGATTGGCTGGCTCCAATTGTAAGGAAGTGTTTCCTTCCATCAAACCTACGTTTACATCTCTCTATTTCCAGTTCTACCTTCTGGGGCCAAGCAAAGTAAGGTTAATTGTTCATACCTTTCTAATATTCAAAGACAGTCATCCTCCCCCAGTTTCCCTCCCCACCAAAAATACAACCTTTGTAAACATCTCCAGTTCCTTCAGCTGAGACTCCTATGACATGATGCTGAACCAAATATTATAAACCATCCAGCATATTAGTGTGAGTGTGAAGTAAAGTTTAAGGAAAAAGCATAAATTCACATCCCACTCAGCAAAACCAGTAGATATACTGGTATAATGTCCACATTTGGATTGTGGGCAAGTGGGGGGGTGCAGTGCGAGGGAGAGTGGGGAGCTATATTGGCCTTTGCTTTTCCTCTCCTGGCCACTAGAGGTCGCCTTTGTTTCATATAGGGCCAGCATCAACCTGGATCTGACCATGGTACCATGGTACCACTTGCCTCCAGACTCTGGCCTGAGCTGTTTTGCTCCATCACTGGCCTCTCCCTGCTTCCTATTAGTGCCTTCCTCCTGAGATTATTCCCCAATTTATCCTACATATATCTTGTTTTTACGTAGCTGTTTATTTGTTGTCTCCCTCTTCAGACTGTGAGTTCCTTAGGGGCAGGGATCGTGTTTTTGTCTTTCTCTGTATCCCCCTTGCTTGGTGCATTGTAGGCACTGAATAAATGCTTGTTGACTCCTTGATCACCTGGCTGGGTTACAGAAGAGATTTGGGCTGTAACAAGGAAACTCTGCCTTTCTCTACCCTCCCTTTCTACCACATATATCCACTTTTACCAAGGTACCATAGAAAGAGTGGTGGATTTAGGGTAAGAGGATCTGAGTTCAGATCTACACTTACTACCTGCTTAACCCTGGTCAAATCATCTTATCTCCATGGGCCTCAAGTTCCTCATCTGTAAAATGAGGGTTGTGGTGTTGTACCAGATCACAGGGGTCAAATACAACTGCTAGCAATGCACCCCAGTGTAATGAACCAGCTTAAAGTGTAATTAGGAAATATTTAACAAAATAGACTTAAAAAGAACATAGATAATATTAGTGTATGGTCTTCTAAGTCAATATGCCAATGCTGGGATCCTTATGTAAGGTTTATTGGCTCCCATTTCTATCTGAATTTGACACAACTGACTTAGATGACCTCTAAGGTCCCTTCCAGTTTTAATACCAATGATTTCATCATCCTTAAGGGATAGGATTGGGCTTGTCTCGCCTACTGCCTTTTAACACTACCAAAACCTCCCCTTAAAAACTGTGTGGAGATCTCTGGACTAGTATCCAAGAACTACCAAGGCAACAAGCATTTATGCAAGAATTTTACTATGGGCTAGGCACTATGCAAAGTGCTGAGGTTACAAAGGAAGCCAAAAATGCAATCCCTGCCCTCGAAGAGCTTGCTTTCTAATAAAGGAGATGGCATGCAAACATCTATGTGTGTGTTGTGTGTGTGTGTGTGTGTGTGTGTGTGTGTGTGTGTGTGTGTGTGAAAGAGAGAGAGAGAGAGAGAGAAATCTCAGAGGGAAGGTGCTTGCAATGCCCGGGACTGGGAAATACCTCTTGCCAAAGGTTGAATTTAAGCTGAATGTTGAGGGCAGCCAAGGAAGTCAGAAAGGGGAGGTAAGAAGGGAGAACATCTCTGGCACAGGGTATGACAGTCAATGAAAAAACAGAGTCAGAAGAAAGAATATCGTGTACAAGGAACAAGAAGGGCAGTGTCACTGGATTAGAGAGTATTGGAGGAGAGCAAAGTGGAACATAAAGACTGGAAAGATAGTGTGAAGGAATTTAAAAACCAAACAGAGCATTTTCTATTTGATCCTGGAGGTAAGAGGGAACCACTGGAGTTTACAGAACAGGAGGGTGACTTGGTCAGGCTTATGCTTCAAGAAGATCACTTTGGTTCCTGAGCAGAGGATGGATTGGAATGAGGCAAGATTTAAGATACAGCAGACAAGGCAACTCACCATCTGAAAGGGAGAAACAAGGCTTCTCAAGCAATACACAAAAAAATCCACAATGTTGCCAACAGAGTTCAATTATAATATACTTAATAATTAAGAGATATGCTTTTGTCCGTGTGAGAACACCCTCCATAAGTGGTCTTGCATTGTCATGGCCAGAAAAAAAGTGTATCATCTAGTGACCAATCTTCTAAAAAGGAGTCTCTTTGACCTTAGCCCAGCTGGTGGTCCTTGGATAACAGGAGGGCACCCTCAAAGCCTTTTCAGCTTTGTAGCATCTACCAGACCTTGAATTCAGCTGCCATATGCTTCCAGAAGCTGGTCTGAGTGTGTGTGTGTGTGTGTGTGTGTGTGTGTGTGTGTGTGTGTGTGTAAAAATAAGATTTTTGTGAGTTTTAAAAGTTTTGTTCTTTATAAATTAATTGTACATAAACATTCTTGTTTCAATTTTTTGAAAAATGATTATATGTAAAACTATGAGCTTCAGTTATATACCTTCAAAAAAGGTATATACCTAACAAGATATGAATAAAATTGCCCTGTCTCTATCGCCTTCTGAATTTTTTCTCTGTATTTTTTTAATGTTTCTATCAATATTCTTTTTTTTAAAGAATTGTTTGCATCCCTCTCACTGCCCACTAACTCATATCTCCCTGACTCAAATAGAAACCCTCCTTTATCACAAACAAAAAGTTAGCAAAAAAGGGAAAAATTTTAAATAATCAACATGTTAACCATATTTGAAAATTATGCCTCATTCTACACCTCTGGTAAATCATCTCTCTTCCAAGAAGCAGTAATCAAGCTCTTTTGGTCAGTCTTCAGAAGTCCTGATTGGTTACTGCATTGACTTGAGTTCTTAAGTCTTTCAAAGTTATTCGCCTTTACATTATGGGGCCATTATGTGACTTGTTCTGCTCATTTCACTCTGCATCTGTTTATACAAGATTTCTCTAGCTTTTCTGATCTATCACATTTATCATTTCTAAAATATAGATTTAATAATAGTATATTTGTGTGATCTTTATGGTTTCCAAAATACTTTCATATATTGAGTTTGCCTGAGATGAATCCAGATTCATTTTGCAAAAGGATTCACTATAGGAAGTATTTAAAATGTTTAATAAATACTGATAGGCTTCTTACTAAAGTTGAATATAACCATCATCTTGTGCAATATACCACTCTAAGCAATTTTCATATTTTGTACAAATTTTCGACGGCTGCTTTTCAGTGACTAAAAGGATTGCATTTATATCCTGATCATCTAAAGAAGGAGGTTTTGATGCATCCACAATAGTTCTTGACATGGCCCAAGAAAAGATCAACTGGAGACAGATCAGGGGGCTGAGGTGGCCAAGCAAAAGGATCTCCTCTACTGATCCAATGGCCTGAGAGAATGTCATCCAGAAGCCATCACACATGCAATGCCCAATAACATTGTTCAAATGAAAATGAACATAATATAATTCAAAATTTACAAAACTAAATTAGTGTAAAGGAAATTTAAATAATGAAACTTTGAAATGCTATTTTTGTAACTTTGTAGCATTGATACTTCTGAAGTTATTAAGCCTTACAATTTCACTAAGACTTTTGGGACACCCCATTACCAGCATTACAAAATATACTTTAATGGTGACCTACTAAATTGTTTAATCTCTACGTGTTTCAGACAACTCCAAGGGACTTCTCTAAATCATTGACAGATTGCATCTTTGTTGGCAGAAGTTCTTTGTACTTTCCCATATCCCTGTTTCATAATCAGATTTGTAGCTCTCTTATCCACAAATTATTTCATATGTATAATGTTTTGTTTTTTTCAACTGAATTAAAAGGTTTTTTTTAATGAAATTTAAAACAGTGACCCACAGAGTGCATCATATCACTCCTCTCTCTCCATGCTTTTTTATGGCTGCTCTTGTCACCTGCCCTCCTCCCTGCCATGCTTGGAGCTCATCCAGAAGAGAGGAGCCATCGAGCTAGTGAGCCACAGGAGGCTCCATTAAGGGAATTGGGGATACAGCCTTGATTGGCTCTGCTGAATTGTACAGCTGCGCAGACCAAAAAAGCATATTCTTCAGAAAGGTGCCTGTGATGTAACAGAGAGAGCCCTCGATTCTAGAGCCATCAAGACTGGGTTCCAGTCTTGCTTCCTCTTGCTGTGTAATACTGGGTGAGTCACTTAATCTGTCATTGAGTAGCATTCATTTTCACATCCTAATATTTCTCTGATGTGTCTAATCCTGACATCCTAAAGACCTGACTATTAGTATAGACTAGAAACGTGGCTGAGCTGTGGCAGGAATCAGTGAAATAAATACTTATGTGAGCATTTTACTACGTGTCACTGAGCTAATCTCTAGGGATTCAAAGAGAGGCCAAAACACAGGCCCTGCCTTCAAGAGGCTCACATTCTATTAGAAAGGAAGAGAAGCTACAGGCAGTAAGCCCATAAAGGGCACCAGATTTTATCCCACTGGTAACAGGCAACAGACAAACTCCATGCTTCAGTCCTTGCTCAGAGAGAGGGGGTACCGGGCAAGCACTATATCTAGCTGAACCCCCAATGTTGTTAGTTTAGGTTCAAGTTGAGCTTTTAATTGCTATCCCTTAATGGGGAAGGTAAGTTCTGAGTACATATATATAGATATACAGATATAAATATACACACACACATACACATGCATCTATATGCATATATGTATGTATTATATGTGTGTGCATATATAATATATGTGTATGTATAAAATCTCCAAGTCTTGATTCCCTACCAAATGCCAGTTTTACGAACACACATAGCAAATTACAAAGAAACCCATTTATACAAGCCTATAGCAAGCAGAAATCAAGGAAAGACATACAGATGAGAATATATACCAGAAAATACACAGAGTGAAGAATCTCTCTTACTGCAAGTGAAATATCTCAGCTCGATCAAGAGAGTCCCAGATCTCACCCAAGAGGAAACTCCCTGAAGTATCTGAGGCACCAAGCTAAGATGAGAGACTTGACTGAGGCGCCAGCTCCTTTTCATGTTGGTTTCTTCCCAGAGTCTTTCTCTCCCTTCAGGAACCTGAAAAGAATCTGAAACTGTGTGTCTTCTCTCTTTAAGTTGGAAGCCTAAAGACCAGGATATTTGTTCTTTCAAGTTCTTACCAATTCAATTCCCCCCACACAGGAATGGGGCACTGAATAATCAATCTCCACAAATTAGTAGAGAACCAAGTAAATACTTTTTTTAAAAATTAATTTATTTGTTTTTAGTTTTTCAATTTTCTCTCCCTCTTTCTCCTCTCCCCTCCCCAAGATAGTGTGCAATCTGATATAGGCCCTACACTTACATTAAACATATTTTCACATTAGTCATGATGTAAAGAAGACTTAGAACCAATGGAAGGAACTGCAAGAAAGAAGAAACAAAACAAAACAACAAAAGAAAAAGAGAGCAAATAGTATGCTTCCGTCTGCACTCAGACTCCAAAGTTCTTTCTCTGAATGTGAATACCATTTCCCATCATGAATCTTTTGGAGTTGTCTTAGATCCTTGCATTGCTGAGAAGAGATAAGTCTAGCAAAGTCAGTCATCACACAATGTGGTTGTTACTGTGTATAGTGTTCTCCTGGTTCTGCTCGTTTCACTCAGCATCAGTTCATATAAGTCTTTCCAGGTTTTTCTGAAGTCTGCCTGCTCATCATTTCTTTTAGCACAATAGTATTCCATTACATTTGTAAGAAATGGGAGGGGGAGTTTTGTTTCCACAGAACTAAAGGGGTGCTTCCCTGCCCTCCCCCACCCCAGCTTTAGCAGAGACCAGGCCTCAAGGTCGGTCAGGTGAGAGGTTAGAGGCTTGTACGCATGTGCATACTTTCTGAGAAGGCAGTCTAGGGAATTAGAGAGGTCAAACCCACTTGAACCAGTTCAAGCTTATCTAGGGTCTGGTCTTGGTCAAGAATCCAGGCCTACTGACTTGTATAATTTGCATATGTTAAAAAGGGAAAGTAGGGGAAATAAAAGAATATAGTTTAATCCTAAACTAAGACAAGGAAAATCTAATTAACTTCACTTTTGCTTCTGTATCCTTATTATCCTATTTATATAAGCTGTATAACCTAGGAAAACTATGTAAAAAACAAAGATTGTAAACTAACCATGACTCTAGCAGGAGTGGAGGGAATGGTTACCCCTGCTCCTGCAGCTGTATCAGTGTGAGTGTTCCCGCGAGCACTGCACCCGCTCTCCCGGGGAGCGTAATAAAATGCCTTCCTCTGCCCACTCTGGTCCTGAGTTCTTTGGGTGTGAATGGTCAAATCACATGGATTTTCCTAAGGTCAAGTGAAGGGAAGCAACAGGCAGCGGAAGCTGGCCAAGCTTACTCCTGGATCTTGTCTTGGGGTGTCCTGTGATCCCCACTGCGGTGTTAAGAGGGCTACCACTCTGGATTCCCTTGGGGAACCCTGTGGTCTGCACGGCCTTCTTAAGGGGACATCACATGGGACTTCCGGCCCTGTCTCGGGAGCCTTGTGATCTTACTGCCATCCTAAGGGGCCATCACTTGGGTCTTCCTTAGGGTCTGACCCCTAGGAGGCCCTGTGATCCCCACAGATTAAGGGATGGCTACTACTTGGTCTTCCTCTGGGAGTCCTGTGGTCTGTACAGCCTTCCCTAGGGATTATCATAGGGTTCTTCTTCAGGACTTTGGCCCTGCCTAGGAAGTCCAGTGATCCCCAAAACCACATTTCTCACACATTCACATACCACAACTTGTTCAACCATTCCCCAATTGATAGGCATCCCCTCAATTTTCAATTCTTGGCCACCACAAAAAGAGCTGCTATAAATATTTTTGTACACGTGGGTCCTTTTTCCCATTTTTATGATCTCTTTGGGCTGCAGACCTAGCAGTGGCAACACACAATGCTTTTAGAGGTGAGAGTTACATATATATATATATGGATCAAGTTTTAAGAATGAAGGCCTGAACAGAAATGATGAGCTTCCCATGTTGAGCCATTTGCAAATATCTGTCCTTGGCCATATACTGTTAAACATTTTTCTCAGTGAATTAGATGAAGACATCGATGGCATGCCTGTCAAATTGACAGATGGCTCAAAGCTAAGAGAGATAGCTGATACTTTGAGTGACAAGTCAAGATCCCAAAATATCTTGATTGGCCAAAATAATGGTTCGAATCTGAGAATATGAATGAAAAATCCCTTACAAGTTCAAGAAATCTATTTTATAAGTATGAGATAGGTGAGCTATAGCTAGATAACATTTGGTCCAAAAAAAGATCTGGAGTGTTGACTCAAAATTTTTTACGAACCTGTTATGTACACAGTATTGTAGGGATAACGAAACCAGTCCCTGCTATCAAAGAGCTCACATTCTAATGGAATACAACTAAATAAATACTAGATCATTTGAGGATGAAGAAAGCACTAGCAATCTCTGTAGGATGATCAGAAAGGCTTTATAGAAGATGTAGCATCTGAACTGAGCCCTGATTCTAACTAAACTAAGATTTCTAAGAGGCAGAGGTGAGCAGGGTGTAAATTCCAGGCACCAGGGACAGCCTGTACTAAAGAGACAGAAGAAAGAATGCCAAGTTCAGAGAACAGCCAGTAATCCAGTTTGTCTTTACTTAAATTCCTCCTTTTTCCCCTTGACTGGGTATAACGAGAAACAAGATAAAAGGACCAAGAGTAATTTCCAAAAAATGAATCATTTTTATTTACAAAGAGCTGGACTGCAGGCTTGGTATGGGTCAACAATGTGACATAGCAGCCTAGTTGTGAAAACAGGCTTAAGCAATATTAAGAGTGATGAGTCTAGAGTGAGGGAGGTAAGTAAATCTCCTGGTTCTCTTCCCTCATCAGAAAACTTGAGAAATTTTCTGGGTGGTTCCAAGCACCAGGCTTTAAGAAGAGTAATTAATGGAAACTGCAGACAGCCACTTAATAATTAAGGCTTGTTGACTTAAGGATGGATGAGCAGATTTAGATGAATATAAGGAAAAACTTCCTAACAATTAGATCTTCTCCCAAAGTGGGATGGTTAGCAGGTTGTTCCCCAATGAAGGACTTTGGAAGAGACTTGATCGTCCCTTTTTAGGAAATGATGAAGAAGGGATCCCTATTCAGGTACAAACTGGATGACCTCTGAAGGCCCTCCCAACTGTGAGATTCTATAATTCTCTCTGGCTTTGGCTACTAATTCCCATTAGTCAGAAGGGACTCTTCACTAACAAATGTAAACAGTACCTTCACTGTGGTGCTTGAGAAGACCACTGAAAATCAAACCCAAGAATAAGGTTATTGGCAGTGAGATGGGGAAGCAAGTATTCTCTCTGAGTAATGGAGGAGCAGGAGGAAAGGGAGTTGTCCTTGCCCTCCCTTTCCCCCACAGAGCAGGGTGTGGGCTTCTGGGCCAGCCAGGTTTCTACTCCCTGCTATTGGGCAAGGAGAATCACCAACCTGTTCAGTCTGACTTCCTACCCTCAAACTAGTATGGTTTCCTGCTGCTGTTGGCTTCTCTCTCTTGACTGATGAGAGCGTGTTGGCCAACATTTCTGTCCCTAGACCAAAAAAATAGCCCCGGGTTTTTGAGGATGGAGCAACCTTGGTGGAGCCACTCTGGATTGTAACCTTAACTTGTCCTTGAGGAGAGGAAAAAATTCTGTTAAAACCACAAATATTGATTTTTCACTATCTCCTACAAAGATATTGGCCAAGGATGTGAGAGGTTGGCAGTGCCTCTGGGGACCAAGAAGTCCCAGTTGCCAGTTTCTGGGAACTTGAAGGGGAGTAGGTTCAAGTTTCTCACGTAATGGAAGAAATGACCCGTGGGCCATCATGAATAGAGCACTCCTCAAAGAAGCTTTCCCTCTTTTCCTCATATATAACACTCCTTCTCAAGCAGTCAATAAACATTTATTAAGCACCTACTATGTTCCAAGCACTGTGCTAAGTTTGGGGGATTCAAAAAGAGTCAGGTGATAGTCCTTGCCCTCAGGGAGCTTATAATCTAATGGGGGAGACAACAAGTAAAAAATATGCACAAACTATCTATCTATCTATACACACACACACACATATAATAGGAAGTAAACAAGAGAAGGAAGGCTAGAATTAAGAGGGAGAGAAAAAAATCTCTCATCTCTGGCCATCCTTTGTCTTGGACTCCTCCATTCTTGGAATGTGCTTTGTTTACATTCTTTGCATCACAGACACGCTTCCTTCCTTTAAGACTCAGCTTAAGCGCAATGTTCTACAGGAAACCTTTGCCAATCGATCCCCGCCCCCAATTGCTACCTCCCTGCCCTCTGTACTATTCTATAGTTGCATTATTTATTCTCTTTTTATTTATTCTGCAAATACTTATAATAATAGCCAGCATTTATATCCACCTACTAAGCGCCAGACTCTGTGCTAAGCACTTTACAATTATCATATCATTTGATTTTCACAACAACCTTGTGAGGTAGATGCTATTATTAGCCTCATTTTCCAGTTAAGGTGAAGTGACTTGCCCAGGGTCACACAGCTACTAAGTGTCTAAGGATGGATTTGAACTCAACTCTTCCCGACTCTCATATATGTTCTTGTAAGGTGCTCTCATTTTAGGCGGTAAGCTCTTTAAAAGCAGGAATGGTTTTGTGGGTAGAGGGAGCTCTACCAGGGAAATCACAGGTCCAGTGCTTCTCCTGCTTCCTTTTTTGGAGTCCCCAGCACCTAGGACAGTGCCTGGCACGCAGTAGGAGACTTAATAAATGTTTGCTGGTTGAGCGCTGATTTAATATGTGCAGCGCCCTCTAGTGGGTGTTGGGGCTCAGTGGGGAGAGAAGGAGAGCCTAGAGCGGATTCAGAAGACAACAAGTCTAAGTGTGAGGGTGTGAGAGGAGCGGGGAGAGGCATCAGAGACAGGGCTCACAAAAAGACCAGACCCAATTAAAAGAAAGCAATGGGGGAGGCACAGCGGTGGATAAAGCACTAGCCCTGGAATCAGGAGGAGTTGAGTTCAAATCCAGCCTCAGGTGCTTACAGGCTGTATGACCCCAGGCAAGTGCCTTCACCCCAATTGTCTCCAAACCAACAAACAAAAGCAATAGGTTTAGTCTGAGAAGACCCATGTTTTATCCCTGGTTCTGCTACCAAGTCCCTTTATAATCTTTGACCATTCGAGGGCTCTCTGTCTCCTCCTCTACACAGCAGAGGAGGCCAAAGTGATCACTAGGGCATCCTTTATCTCCACCATCCTATTGCAGTCTAAGGCCTCTTTCCAGTTCGGCTCTAACATTCTCTACTCTGTGTTTCAACATCCTATTATTCTAGTAACAGAATAATAACGCTCCTAATGATAGCTAACACTGGTGCAGCGCCGGAAGGTTGGCCACACATATTACACAGGTTTTCTCATCTGTCCCTGGGAGGGAGGTGCTATCATCATCCCTCATTTCACAGATAAGGGAACTGAGGCTGACACAGGTGAAGTGTGCCCAGGAGCACACGGCTAAGAAAATGTCCGAGGCTGATCGAGCCCAGGTCTTCCTGATTCCAAGTCTAGATGGCTAAGCACAGACTGGTTTCTGTGCCACTGAAAAACGTAAGCCCAAATCCCTGCCCTCTGAAATTGTACAGTTTCCCAGTAAATGAGATATTTGTAAAATGCTTAGCACAATACCTGGCACATAGTAGGCACTTCATAAATGCTTTCCACCACTTCTCTTCTTCCTCCCTAAACCTAAGAAGGGATAAAAATTACTCTTTTCCTCAACAAATCATTAATCCATGAGTGTTTTTCCATTAGTAACCTTCTCCCATGTGCTCAATTCTGCATTAGGAAGGACAGAACATAAACACCTGAGTGATGCTAGGCCTCACATACCATCTCCCTATTCCACAAAATCCCCTTTGTGGTGGGCAGGGAGCGAACCAGGTCTAGTCACAGTCAGGAGAATGTTTGCCCATCCCTGAGTGTTTTCCCTGTGGGTCACTTGACCTCGCCTTTGAGGCCATGGATGAGGCAGACACATTTATCCAACTGCATCCCCACCACTCCCTCCATCTGTGACTCCTTCCCTGCCTTCCTCCCCTCAGGCAAACTATGCCCAGGAATCATGTCCTTCTCAGGAAGTCTTGCTGGCTTTATCTGTATTATCTCCCCCGCTAGCCTGGGCTGGGTGCCCAAGGACCGAGACTGTGTCCCCCAACATCGACATTCTGTTCCCTTGGGCTCCTCCCTTCCTCAGTGCTGACCTTGGAACTCAGCTTGAAACAGATGCTCACAATGTTTGCTGACAAAGGAGGGGGAGGGAGGTGGCTTCTGCCAAAGTGGCAAAACAATTCCGTCATCCACTGGGAGATCAAGGGGCCTAGAACCATCTCAGCCGATGACAGACAAGAGGGAGTTAGCTCAAGGCTGTGTCCTGGGCCCGTGATCATCAACAACTTTGGTGAAGGCTGCGATCTGCCCTCAATTAAGGATGGGGAAACTGAGGTACGAGTGAAGTCATTTGTCACAATCATAATGCTACCTAGCTAGCAAAGTCTTTGAGTCACAGAATGTCAAAAACAGGAAGTAGTCAGAGATCGAAGAGCTCAATCCCTGTGTTCTGTCAAGGTGGTACCCTGGGGTTCAGTGCTGAAGTAATCTGGGCAGTGTGGGGCCTTGGCTGTGAGTCAGGAGACCTGAACTCGAGTCAGGTCTGATATAACCTTGGGCAAGTTGCTTCCGAGTGAACGGCTGAGGCCAACACACTGGATGTATACACAGCTGCCTACTTGAGGTCACACATGTCTGGATATCTGGCTTCCTATAAGACTCACCTTCTGCAAGAAGCCTCTTCCAGATGCTAGCATGGTCTCTTTGAGATTACCTCCCATTCATCCTTCACATATGTAGTCATTTTCATGGTGTCTCCTCCAATAAACTATGAACTCCAAGAGGACAGGGGCTGTCTTTTGCCTTTCTTTGTGTCCCCAGCATTTAGCACTGAGCCTGGCACACAGTAGGTGCTTAATAAATGCTTTTTGACTGACTCCTCCTCCTTGGACCTCAACTCCCACATGGGTAAAATGAGAGTGTGAAATGGAATAATCTCTAAAATCCCTCCAGGTTAAAACAAATCAACAATTTTAGGACCCTTCTGAAGACTTTCCTTTTTCCTTAAGAACTTAAGCCCTATAGTCCTGTTCCCAGAATGACCCCCCACTCTAGCCCCTCTACAACACCAGGGAATGGGGCTGCTCTGTGTAAATCTTGATGACATTCAAGGTGAATACCTACCCTACCCCCAAGGGAGCAGCCTAATGGCTGGTACCAAGCTGACCTGTGGGTCATGTCTATCAGTAGTTATCAATGGAGCAAACAACCCCAGGACTATAAAGGTGGGAGAGGCTGGTGGGGTGCTCCAGTCCTAAAGGCCAGTCATCACACAACTACTGTGCAGCCTCCTGGCCCTCTCCAGCCTATCCTGGGGCCTTGGCACCTGCTACTACGCCCCGGACCTTATCACCTCGCTGCCTGGTCTGGCTGATCTGCCCAACTTCAAGCAGTGGTCTGGCTACCTCCAGGCCGGCTCTGACAAATGCTTCCATTACTGGTGAACTCCTGGACATGAGAGGGATTGTTCCACAGCCCCAGAAAGATTTAGACTTGTCCAGACCAGATAGCATCTGTACCTGGGGAAAAACATGGTAGTCTCAGCCTCCTTGATCAAAGTCCCTGCTTCTGCCTCTGTTATCACCCAGGATGGTAAGCCTATGCAATAGAACCTTTCTTGTATCCTGGGTCCCTTGGGGCAGTCTAGTGAAGCCTGCGGACCCCTTCTCAGAAATGCATTTTTAAATGCATAAAATAAAATACATAGGCTTACAGAGGAAGGCAAAAGTTAGTGAATGTCAATCTGTTGTTTGTTTTTCCAAGTTCACAGACCCCTAGAAATCTCTCCCTAGATCCCTTTGAGGACCCTGCCCAAGGCTGAGATTCTAAGGTCAGCTGTGGTTAAAGTTGCATGTGATGTCATTAAGTCAGAAGCCACATTGCAGTCTTATGGAAGGAGCACTAGGCTTTCCGATGCTGGCTCTATCATTTACTAGCTAGATGACCTTGGAAAAGTCATTTGACTTCTCTGGGGTTCATGCTCCTCACATGGAAGGAGGAAATTGGACAAGATGATTTTGAAGGTTCCTCCCAGCTCTATGGTCTTATGTCCCTAACTCAAGGACTCAACCCCCTTCCCTATAGAGCAAAAAAACTTCCTGATCCTATTCTCTATTAGTCAAAAAAGTACAGGAGATAGGGGGCTGGGCATGGTGCAAAGGAACAGACAAGGAGGGAAAGGATGAAGAGTTAATCACTCCCCTAAAACACCCACCTCCAGGAGGCAAGAGCCCCATCACTGTAACAGTGAGACAAGGACTGAATCTAGATTCTGGAACTTTTCCAACTTCACACATCTCAGACCAAGCCCTAATGTGGTGTTGGAGATGATTTTTAAAAAAAAGGTTTCCTAAGTCATGTCCTAACATATACCTGTCCCACCCAAAAATTCGTGGTTAGCTCCCAAGTTCCCATTCCCTTCCCCAATATTCTCAGGAACAAGGAACCCTCTCTGTGAACCTGTCTCTTTTTTGTAAAAAGTTGCCTTTCTCGCTGGAGGAGAGGGATTTTACTCTTCCTAGCCTTACAGGTTTGTGGAGTCCCAAGGAAAGCCTGAGTCTAACCCCTTGGTGCTGTGGCTGAATGGAGGCCCTGGCTGCAGCTCCATGGAAGACTTATTGGCAGAGAATGGCCCCTATAGGGTGAGGATGGGGAAATTCCTAGGCCTGAGGGAGGTTTGGAGAGAGAATGAGAGTTGGGTTTCCCTTTCTGTCCTGGCCTCGAGCCTGAAACAGTGAGTGGTGACTTTGTATGGGCCAATGCCATCTGTCTATCTTTCTATGCAGATAAATGATGACGGCTCCCTCTACACGAACCCCCATAGCTGGAATCTAGTGGCTAATGTGCTATATCTGGAGTCTCCGGCTGGAGTGGGTTATTCCTACTCCTCTAGCCAGAACTACAAAATTAATGATCAGCAGGTGAGTGGAGAGGAGGGAAAGGGACAGGGATTCTGTATTTCTGTATGTATGTGGGGGTGGGAGGAAGACAGTTCAAATCCCTTTAAATCCAAGAACAAAATGGCCCTAGCATAAGTCGAAAAAGGGTTAGATTAGATGATCTCAAGGTCTCTTCTGACTCTAGCATTCTATGGTTCTATAGGCTAAGATCCCTTCATTTGGCATTTTCTAACATCCTGTCTTACAAGGTCCCCTCCAGCTGTTACTCCAAGCTCTAATATTCTATTCTCTTAGGTCCCTTCCACCTCCAGCATTCACATCAATGGGCTCACATTCTGTCTTTTAAGCTCCCTTCCAGCCGTCATTCCATGTTCTACTATTTTACTTTCTAAGGTTCCTTTCAGCTGTCATTCTTTGTTCAGCATTCTATTTCTTTCCAGCTCTAACATTCAATGTTCTAAGGAAGTTCTCTTTTAGTTTTGACATTCTGTCTTCCAAGGTCCCTTACAGCTCTGATATTCTATGATTCTACAACTATTTGGTTTCAGTCTGTAAGTGGTGGCTGATAATTACCAGGCTTTACAGAGCTTCTTCACCAAATTCCCCAGCTTCACCAGCAATGACATCTATGTATTTGTAGAGAGTTATGGCAGGGTCTACGTGCCCTCTCTCGGTGCTCAGATTGTTAATGGTCCAGCCTCCATCAATTTCAAGGTAAATACAGGTGTTGTTGTCTGTCCTTCATCATCGAAGATCACCAATGACATCGTGGGTAATATCTCGATTTGTGCATGAATTGAATTTAAGTGAGGCAGAGTTGCACTAAGTCATCAGCCTCACTCTTTTTTCCAGAGTCATCGAAGTCCAGTGGCAGGACAAAAGTCAAGACGACTGGCAATGGCCTGGGACACAGTGGATCACCTGGGCATCTTTGATGCCTAACTAAGTTCTAAGCATTCCCCAGTGTCTTCAGCAGGCTTCAGCAGGCTTCATGGCCATTGGAACTAACTGTTCTCATTGCCTATTCCACTGGGGAAAGTCTTTACATTCTAGGGGTAGACTCCTAACTCACTGAGAGGTTTGAGACCTCTCAGTTGCCCTCAACCTGGTTTAGTCCATCTATTGAGGCAGTTTAGTAGGGTATGGCACGTACTGTAGAGTCTTGGAACTACAGGTGGGAGTTGGGTGAATCAGGTGTCCTGAAAAGGGCTTGGCAAGCCCTCACACCAAGTGGCTGGGTAGTGCAGTAGATGGAACACTGACCCTGGAGTCAGGAGGACTTGAGTTCAGCCTTGGATACTTACTAGCTGTGTGATCCTGGGCAAGTCACTTAACCCTGTTTACCTCCGTTTCCTCATCTGTAAAATGAGCTGGAAAAGGAAATGGCAAACCACTCCAGTATCTCTGCCAGGAAAACCCCAAATGGGAGTCAGAAATGACTGAAATGACTCAACAATAAAAGCCCTCACACCAGAAGTCCTAGTCCTCCTGAACACCCTGTACACCCCAGTAAGTACAGTTCTGTCCAGGTCCAAGCCAGAAACCAGCTAGTCTTCCAACCCCAGAAGTTACATGAAAGAATCTGTCCCCTTTTGTTTCCAGACCTTTCATCTAATGCTCTTCTGTCACAGACCATCTGGGATAGAAAAGCAGTGTAGACTGTGGTGGGACTTCTGGCACCTACATAGTGATCTTTCCCATCCAGGGCTTTGATGTAGGGAACGGAATGAACAGCTGCTGGCTCAGTGATGAGACGCTGCTTGAGTTCAGTTACTACCATGGCATGATTGGAGTCAAGTAAGCTCAAAGGGAGGTCTGTGAGTGAGTATCCATCTCTGCCTTCTCCCCTCCAAACTTCAGCAAGGTTGGAAGGGGTCTTTTCCCCCATCTCTTTCAGCTCTCAACCATAGCTTGGTTGAGAGAAAGACAGGGACAGCCAGACAGGCTTATTTGTAAAAGAAGTAAGGAGGCAGTAGATACCACAACTCTGACGAAAGAGAATGGACCAAGGTCACCAAGCAGGTAAACTGGCTTCATCTCAAACATCAATAAATCCAGGAAAGGCAGTGTGATTTAGTGGAAAGAGCCTTTATATTCTGAAAGCCTAGAAGGACCTGGAACACAGGAGGTGTATAATAAATGCTTGTTGATTGAGTGACTGAATGATAGACAGAAGTGCTCCATTAGAATTCTTGAGCTGACACTATATGGCCTTGGGCAAACCACTTAACTTCTCTGGAGCTCGATTTTGTCTCCCATGAAATGGAGATTATCCATCCCCGAGCTCTCCCTTAGCGTTTTTATAAGGATCCAAGGAGATCATGCAGGTTAAAACTCTTTGCCAACTATAAAGCCCTTTATAAGCTATTGTTACCAAGACCATCACGGTCACATCTGCCTTATTTTCCCTACTAGATTATAAATTCCACTAGGGCTAGGACTGTTTCATTCATTTTTGTATGCCCCAATACAGTGGCTTTGTACGGTGTAGACATTTAAAACCTTTTTAATATTTTGTTTTTATATCTCCTTCCTAAGAGTGTTAGCACTGATAGAGTGCTTTAAGGTCAGCAAAGTGTTTGATAAATATTTTCTCATTTGATCCTCGCAACAACCCTGGGAAAGTATGCTATTTTTGTCCGTATTTCACAGACCAGGAACCTGAGATCAAGATACCCGGGGTAAAACAACTAGTAAGCACGTGCAGGTGACTTTGAACTCTGGTCTTCCTGACTCGGACCCATTGCTCTATTCGCTGCACTGATCTCTTTCCACCAAAGAGCCATCCCTTATAACAAAGAATAAAAAGAAAGAGGGAGATAATGCTGTTCTTCAAAACTAACCCACAATATATGCCGGGTTTCACCGGCAGTCTCCCTCCTCTGAAAAGGAGGAAGGGAAGGGCCTTCCCTCGTCTGTTTTTGGAGCTAAGCTCGGTAACTGCAACCAGGGAACATTCAGTTTTGATTGGTTTTGCCGGGGATATTGTTGCCGTTCTTCCCATTTATAACGCTGTGGTCCCCGTGCCCATCGCTCTCCTGGCTTGGCCCGTGCCTCCCTGCATTCTCCGTGGTCATCCTTTCGAACAGCCCTGTGATATCCCGTTGCATTCATGTACCAAATTTTTGTTCAGCACCTGCTTTATTTCCTGTTCTTCCCACAAAAAGTCCCTCTAAACGGGGTGTCCCAAAGATCTTAGTCCGGTTTAAGCTCTTAGCACGGTGCCTGGGCGCATAGAGATGGCTTAACGAATGCTTGTTGCCTGATTGATTGATTTATTGGTTGGATGAACGACCTCCCCAACAGCCTTAGCCCCCCAAGTGATATTCATCTCCTAGCTCAAACCTAGTGGGCCCTAGGATCACCCATTTTTAGAGATGAAAGGGGCCTTAAACGTTATAAAGTCCAATCCCACTTATTTCAAAGATGAGGAAACTGAGGCTAAGAGGAGTTAAATGAGTTGCCCGAGGTTACAGAGGTCCAGCCAGGTCCCAATCAGTGTGAATGAAGACTCCCCTGAAGGGGTCGCACGGATTCGAATCTGTACGATCAGAAATAGTGATATTGTCAGAGTCGCTGGTTGCAGCTCAGTGGAAATAAGCCAATGATGCGACCGCTTCGTTAGAGGATTAGTCTAACAGATCTGTAACCTAACTGTGGTCAGATGCGACTGGTCCACCGCTGTGCCACTCCTTTGGGGATTGGAGGGTGACTCGCCTTGGCTTCGTTGCAAACTCCCTCTGGGGGAGGGCGAGAGCGCGAAGCCCATGCGCGCCTCCCCCGCTTCTCACTCCCCTTGCGCTCTGCCCACAGTCTCTGGGACTCCTTGAACACCTACAGCTGCTCCGAGGGCTCCTGCGACTTCCGTAACAGCACTCAAGACACCTGCTTCGATTCCGTAAGCTCTATCTTCTCCCGCCCAGGAGGTCCAGCGGACTGCGGAGGCTGGCCAGAGGGGCGCACGGGGTGCCTCAAGCCCCAGCCGGGACCTCTTAGTTCTCCGCCTCTTTGCTTGGACTCCTAGGCTGGGGGTCAGGGGAAGGTGGGGGGGCCCTCCAAGCCCAAGGAAAGGGGCGCCTGACCCCCAGGACTGGGACGCTCAGGTTTGAAGCTCGGGCACAAATAGCCCAGAGCTCGGAGGGCAACCTGAGCCTTTTGCACTTGGGAAGCAAGAGAGCCTGGGGAATCCTATCGATTCTAGCCTGGCCAGCGCTGGGGGGTGCGGGGGATGGCGGGGTAGGAGGAATGAGGGGAGGTGGGGGGTGGGGGGTACGTGTTACCTTTTCTTGGGTAATCTCAGCAGACTGGACCAAACAATCCCAATCCCACTGCATTCCATCCCAGCCCACCCTTACCTTGGGCGTGGCTTCCTTAAGGGATGACCAGGTTTAGGGTGGGCAGAGGTGGAAGAAAGGAAGGGAGCCATGCCAGGGAATGTGGTCAGTTCAGCAGTGCCTCCCACCTAGTCTTTCCGCAGATCCTGGAGGCTTACAGAATGATCCAAGGTGTGGGCCTCAATATCTACAACCTCTATGCACCATGTTGGGGGGCCACGGGATACCAGGAGCGCTATGCTGCTGACGTGAGCAACCTCTATAGCAAATACCAGTTCAACGTGGCAGTGCCAAGACCTTCTGTAAGTGAGAGGGCAGAGTCGGGTTGGGGCATCGAGTCCAGTCTCCTTCTGAACAAGGGGGAGCCATCTTGGTGTGACAGAAAGAGGGACAGATTGAAAGTTGGGACTCATGACAGCTGGACTCACTTAACTTCTCTGGGCACCACTGTCCTCATCTGTAAAACCAAGGGGGTTGATTAGATGACCTCAAAAATCTGTTTCAGTGCTAATATTATGTGACTTGAAAAGAGTTCTTGTTAACTTCTCTGAGGTTCACTGGGTGGAAAAGCAGGGATCCCAATTTAATTCAACAAACATAAAAAGCAAGGCACCAGGGTAGGGGCTGGCATAAAAAGAGGCATACAGATGATCAGCCATGATAAGACTTAGCTCTTCTCAGCAATACCAGATCCAAGACAACTCCAAAAGACTCATGATGGAAAATGCTATCCACATCCAGAGAAAGAACTATGGAGTCTGAATGCATACTGTTTTCACTTTTTTTTAGTGACTTTTCCCTTTTATTCTGTTTTTTCTTTCACAACATGACTAATGTGGAAATATGTGTACATAATTACACATGTATAACCTGGATCAGATTGCTTGCTGTCTTGGGGAGGGGGATAGGAAGGAGGGTGGGAGAAAAAAAATTGGAACTCTAAATCTTATAAAAATGAAATTTGAAAACTATCTTTACATGTAGTTGGAAAAAATAAAATATTATTTACCAAAAAAAGGAGGCATACAGGTGGATCTCAAGATGTTAATCAAATTAATAAAGGGATTCTTAGCCTTTCTTGTGTCATAGACCTCTTTGGCAGGCCAGTGAAACCTCCAGAGCCCTTCTCAGAATCATATTTTTAGATGCATGGCATAAATCTAGAATTTCAAAGGAATTACTTTGAAATACAATTATAAAACTTTTTTTTTAAAAGCAAGTTCATGAACTCCAGGTTAAAAACCCTTGATCTAATAGTATGAAAAAATATATGTAGCCATTTACTGGGAACATTTTGTACCAAGGAAAACCTTGGCCCTAATAGGGGTGGAGATGCGGGGGAGGGATGTGTGTGCTGAGTAGACTGGACCTAAAAGTTGTACAAGACCAAGAGAAAAGTCACTAAGTCACATTCACGCTCTTATAAAGTTTTTTGCCTAAAATGCCTTCCTCTCTCTTCTCTACCTGTTAAATTCCTACCTAATCCTTCAAAGCCAAAATCATACTCTACCTCTCTGAGAAAGCTTTCCCTGATCCTCCCAGGCCGGTAATGACTTTTCCCTCCTAGGACCTCACAAAAAACTTTGTGTTTGCCCCTCTCTAACACTATTATTACCCATTTTTATGTATTTTATTCTTGTATCATAGTTATTTGTCTATGTGTCATAATCCCCTGCTCTTAGAGTGTATGCTCCTTGAGAGCAAACACCATCCTACTTTTCTGTTTGTATTTCCAGAGCCTAACAGACAGAGTATTTGCACATAGCAAGCACTTAATAAATGCTATACTCATTCATTCATTCATACTAGAATTGTCCTTGGCTCATCTAACTTTCGAATCTCCCTCTGTGCCTAACCCAGGGCCTCCCAGGAAATATCACTCAGGAATGGTTTGAGGCTTTAAAGTGGCGAGTTATCTATGTTCTGTCCCTCTCTTACCATCTCTTTCGATCTTTCTACTGCCTCTGCTTTTTCTTCTCTGTCCAGAGTTGGACTCTGGATGTATGGGGGCAGCATTGTTTAGTTGGTCTTGTAACCTCCCTAAGTCTCGATTTTCTCATCTCTAAAATGGACGATAATATTTGCACTGCTTAGCTTACACAGTTGTGAGGAGGAAATGAGGTCTTGAAGCACTGTATGCATGAGTTATTACTATGATGGGAGCACGGTCGGGAAGGAAGAGATGGTCTTGAGATGAGGGGTTAAAGAGGAAACCTGGGTGTTGCTGGGGAGAGGGGGAGGCACCCCAAAAAGGGGAACTGGAATAAATCTCAAATAGGATTTTGTGAGTGTTCGGTCTTGGGGTAGGGAGAGTGGGAGGAAGGAACTCAGGAATCAGTTCCAGAAGTTTCGGGGCTTTTGATGTGTACCCTCCCTGAACCTTTTACCATTTTCCTTGTTTTCCATTAGGCCCCCGGAGCCCCCATGCCTGGAGTCCCCAGGTGCATCAGTGCCACAGCTATGTATGTGTGGCTGAACCAGGACAATGTGAGGCAAGCCCTCCACATCCCTGTATTCCTCCCCACTTGGGAACTTTGCAGGTGAGGCGGTCTTTTGTTGTTCTGTGCATGGGGAAGGAAGTCTCTCTTGGTCTTTTAAGTGACTGCATCAGGCCTTGCTCAGAAGAGAATATCACCTTCCTGACGCCATGGTCCTCTTTGAGAATGAAGGACAAACGATATCAGGACTGGGAAAGCTCCCAGTGGGGCTTTAAGGGTTTCCTTTGGGGCTTACCAACAGAAACAAATACATGTGGGGGGAGGGGGAAGAAGGCTAAATGGGAAGATTGCATTGCAGTGAAGAGAACTTGCCGAAGTCAGATAAAGAAACTAATGAGAGATGAATGGATGAATGCATTTAATAAAAAAAAAGCTTCTATTAAGCACTTAGTATGTACAAAGCACTGAGGTTACAAGTGAAAAAAATGGAGACAATCTCTACTCTCAAGGAGCTCCCATTCTAATAGGGGAGCCGCACGTGTAGGAGATTTCAGCTTTAAGTCAAATGGAAAAGTTTCATGGTCTTTATGACGATGGTCATTTTAATCCCTATTTTCTATTTATATCCCCAGTACTTAGAAATTAGTGAGGGATTAATAAATGCTCATTCATTCATTCAATCACAGTGTCTTCTTTACTGTCACTTCCACTGATAAAATCATATCCATTTCTGATGTTGAACCACTTTCCAGTGCTAAGGACTTGGGTGGTGAGAACTTTCTCTTCCCCATCTTCAGTAACTGGGACATTTAGCTCCTTCCCTGGATGGCGGCTCCAAGGTCTATTTTAGAGGCAGAGCCAGTAGTTTGGCAATGCAATTCCCAGGGCTCTTAGCCTCAGGCTCCTGAGAATTAAGGGAAGGGTCCTAGAGATTAAAGATATGATAATTGTCCTCATATGTTTAAATGGCTGTCCCTGTGATTATAGGACTAGACTTTTAGAACCTTACTCCCCTCCATGTACTCACATCTCTAGATTCCAGTCATTTTCACTTGATGTCTCCCATGCCTGGGACACTGTTCCTCCTCTGCTCTGACTACTGACCTCCCTGGCTTCCTTTAAGTCTCAACGAAAATCTCACCTTCCATTGGAAGCCTTCACAAACCCCTCTTAATTCTAGTGCCTTCCCTATGTTAATTGTTTTCTATTTATTCTGCATATAGTTTGCTTTTTAAATATTTGTTTTCATGTTGTCTCCCCCATTGGATTGAGTCCCTTAAAGACGAGGACTATCTTTTGCCTTTTTTTTTATATTCCCAAAACGCAGTGCCTGACATGGAGTAAATGCTTAATAAATATTTATTGATTTTGATTTGACACTGATTTGACTTGACTCCCAGTCTCCCTCTACTACAGACTATAGTTTTTTGTGTGCTTCTCTTTTTCGTCTTCCTCCCGTCAGCACCCAGGTGACTTCTCAATACCAGAGACAGTACATGGACATGGCTCCCTTCTACCAGGAATTACTGCAAAGCAACATCCGTGTCTTGGTGTACAATGGGGACACTGACATGGCCTGCAATTTCTTGGGAGGAGAGAAGTTTGTGGAGGCCCTGAACCAGCGCGTGAGAAGGGAAGGGGGTGGTAGAGTTGGAGGAGGTTTGGGAACCTCCTGCTTAGAACATATTTGTATCTAGGAAGATCAGATTTCTAAAAGAAGTTACAAAGGGACAGCCTGCCTTCTGGTGTGGGGGAGATGCAAAGGGGGGCGTTGATGTTCAAGTTGAATGCTTAAGAACCAACTCCTCCTCTCTGGTAGCCACAGCTTCGGGAGAGGGGTGGGGCAACTACCCTAAGGGTGGCTTTGAGGGAGTGAGGAGGATGCTGGGCACAGGCTGACTTTGTGTATCCTCTCCTGACTAGCACAGAGCCCAGCACACAGTAGGTACTTAGTAAGTGCTTATGGAATTTGATGTTTATAGACCAGTAGCTCAGGCTGTCCCCCTTTCCCTGGTTCTAACAGGTGATGACCCCCTATCATCCCTGGTACTATAAAAGGCAGGTTGCTGGATACTTCAGGGAATATGAGCAAATCACCTTCCTCACCGTCAAGGTAAAGTACCTTCTCCCCTGCTTACTGTTAGAGGATGGGGTAGTTCTTGGAGGACTTGAACCCATGCTTGGTCCCCCCCCCCCCCCCCGGTGCTGCTCAAAGGTAGAGAATCTTTCTAAACCTTTGAAGGGCTCTGAGAGGCTGAAGGGAACCCTAATGAAAACATCAGAATTAGATGTGAATGGACAGAGGCAGCTTAGTAGAGTGAGGAGGCATCTGGGTTTAGAACCCAAGGTCCTGGGTTTATTTAGGCTCTCCTTATTCTTACTGGCTGTTCGAACTTGGGTAAATCACTCAGCCTTGCTGAGTCTCGGTTTCTTTTTCTGTAAAAGGAAGGGATTGGACTAAATCAGTAGTTTTCAAGCTTTTTGGTCTTCAGATCCCTTTACACTTTTAAAAAATTTTTTACAATTTAATTTTGTTGTTTTTTTAATGATCAAGATAGAGCCTGAAATGTTTACTTTCCTTCTTTTGCTGTTGTTTTAATGATTCCTTTTGTGGTGTGTTTGTCTTTTTGCATCATAATCATTTACAGATAATCTTGCCCCACCCCACAGACAATGAATTGAACCTACCTTTAAGAAACAAAAAGTTTTTAAAAATATAGGATATAATATGATAGACACCTTCAAAAATTATTGAGGACTCCCAGCCAAAGAGCTTTCATTCACGTGGGTTATAGCTATCTATTTATTTGCATGTTGCCTCCCCCATTAGATTGTAAGCTCCTTGAGAGAACAGACTGTCTTTTGCCTCTTTTTGTATCCCTAGTGCTTGGCACAGTACCTAACACATAATAGGCACTTAATATGTATTTATCGATCAATTATTCTATATATATTTTTTACTGCAATAGAAATTAAAACATTTTAGTATTGTTATAAAAATATATTTGACTTTTAGGACCCCCCAGTGGTCCCTGGACTACACTTGCAGAACTGGGGGCTAGGTGAACTTTAAAGTTTCTTCTGGTTCTATGCCTTATGATCTTATGGGGATGGGAAGTGTTGCTGAGAGGGATAGGAGCCAAGAAAGGTAATCTTACTGCAGACTATGTACTTAAGGTTTTCAGCAAGGCAAATGAGGAAGGTCACGGTCAAAAGGACTCCAAAGCCACAAATAGTGGGGATAAATTAAAATTAATTCAATAAGCATGTGTTAAGAACCTACTGTGTGCGATGCACTGTGCTAGGTGATGAGAATACAAAGACTAAAAAGGATATGACACAGTCTCTACTCTCAGCCGTCTCACTTCCTGTGTTGGCTTGTCTCTAGAGGAGACAGCAAGTACCTGATGTAGCTTCATCATGAAACCATCCATCTCTTTGTGTTGTAGATGGTATTTGGGGGCTGTGGGGAAGGGGACTAGGTCAATCTGACAGGAACAGAGTGTTCACCGTGCTCTGGACACATCCATCCTGTCCAGGACCTGTGATTTCAAACTGTGCCAATTAATAATAGCTAACCATATTTTCTCATTTTATCTTCTCAACAACCCTGGGAGAGGTAGATGCTATTATTATTATTAATCTGCACTTGATAGATAAGTGAACTAAAGCTAGCAAAGGTAACAGAGCTAAGTAAGTGTCTGAAGTAAGATTTCAACTCAGGTCCATTTGACAGATAAATAAACTGAGGCTAGCAAAGATTCAATGACTTGCCCTAGATAACAGAGCTAAGTAAGTGTCTGAGGCAGGATTTGAACTAAGATCTTCCCAATTTCCAGGGAACCTTAAACCACTCTAGCCACTAACTGCTCATAACTTCAGCTTTCTGTAACTTAAAGTCTTCAAAAGTTGTCCGAGCATTGAAAAGGTCACACAGCTAGTATGCATGATTTGAACTTAGGTCTTATTGCCCCCAGGTCCAGCACTCTTCTCCTCTGCATGTAGCAGCAGATGGAATTGGTGTGATATACTAAGGTTTGGGTGGTCCCTTGAGCAGGCAGTCACTTTAGGCTGCTACCTTTCTGTGGCATTACTGGTGTCTTCTGGATGACGTTAGCCCAAGCCAAGAGATATTGCTCAGCCCCACCTCTTCTCATTTGCCTAGGCATGACTTAAGACACCAATATGGCTTCACCTCTGCTACATCTGCCACTCTGGCTGCAGGACCCTGCTTTCCAACAATCCGAGCCCACATTTGGGGAACTTGCATACTTATTCCCATTTGCCTCCCCCCTGGACTCCTCTTCACTCCTCTCTTTGTCTGATCCATAGGGCTCTGGACACAGGGTTCCCCGGTACCGTCCAGCTCAGGCTCGGAAGATGTTTGAGTCTTTTCTCAGGAACACCATGTACCTGTGATCTTCCCCTGCTGCTGGTAAGAATTCCTGGTGGGCAACAGGGGCCAAAGGTTGCTTCTGCTGCTGGATTCACTTCCTGGGGCCCTTTCCCTCTTTCATATCCTGGGTATGGCCCTTTGATGACACCCAAGCTGTCACTAGTATTGTGGTCTCTGGGACCAGGTAAGAAGAAGGAAAGGATGAACAACCTGGGAGGAATGGAGAAAACTGGTGGAAAAGGGTAGGAATGAAAAAAGGAGAGGATGAAGAGAGGGACACATAGGGAAGAGGGAGCCATGTAAGGGGGGGGGGTCTCAGTGCTGAGATCACTGGTTGAGATCTAGGTCCCAATTCTCCCACAAACTTGCCAGGTGATGTTGAATAGGTCACTTAATTTTGGGGGGTCTTAGTTTCTTCATCTGTAAAAGGGTGGCACAGTAGATAGAGCACCAAGGCTGGATTCAAGAAACCCGAGTTCAGATCTGTCCTCAGACACTTATCATACCCATGTGACTCTAGGCAAGTCACATAACGCTTCTGTCTGCCTCAGTTTCTTCAGCTGTAAAATAGGGATAATAATAGCACCTCCCTCCCAAGGTTATTATGAAGATCAAATAAGATATTCGTAAAGCACTCTACAAGCTTTAAATCGTTAAAGAAATGGTGACTCACATTTATAGAGGGCTTAGGGTTTGCAGAGTTGTTTTCTCCCAATATCCCTGTGAGGTAGGTTTTGAGAGTCTGACTTCCTACCTCTTTCAGATTCATAAAGGGTGACTCAGTGACTTGCCAAGAGAAGGTATCAAAATGGAAACTCAAAACCAGATCCCCGCCCCCCCCCCCCCCCGGGAAATCCAAAGCTCTATCTACTGTTCCATGCACAATAGATAGACTTAAATACCAAGTCATTGTGAAACCCCAAAAATGGGAGAAACGCTTTGAAAGTATACATTTCTGTACTAAAGTAGCAGTCCCCAAGGGCATGTTAGAAACCTACCCAGTGCCTCTCTGTCTCTCTCTGTCTTTAACTTCTTTCTCTTTTTTTTTTTTTTTTTGCCACATAGATACTTCTCAGGCTGCCCATTGCTAATCTTGAGAGAGCAGACCTGGGGTCCTTGAAAGGCTCCCACGACTGGCAGCCCACCCAGCAATCCCAGCTTATCCAAATGAATAATCCTTTGCAAGTTTTCAAGGACTAGAAAAGATTTCAATTTCTGCAATAAAAAGTGACATTCCCAAATGTTTTCTTGGTCTTCATCTAACCTCTGGCATGTTAGAGAGAGTTAGCCTCTCTGTCAGCTTCTGTCCCCTTCTCCCCAACATCCCTTCCTCACCCCCAGAATCTACAGAGGTATGTCTCAGGCTTCATATCCCCGCCCCCCGCCCCCCCCCCGCCCCGAGACAGGCATAATCATAGACTCGGAGATCTCAGAGCCAGAAGGAACTTTAAGAGATAATAATAGCCAGCCCCACCACTCCGACTCACATCCGTATAACACAGTTACAGGGGCCAAGTGTCTTCCTCCCTACAACCTTGTGTGGTAAGCAGCACAAATGCCATTATTCCAATTTTATGGTTGAGGAAGCAGAGTTAGAAAGGTACAAGGACTTGTTCTGGTCACAAGATGAATTAAGTGTCTGCTCCTTCCTCTGAAACCCAGCACTGCTTCTGAGATCATCTTGTCCAGCCTGAAGGCAGATAAGGTATTTATTTATAAGGCACCTCTGTAAAATTTTCAGCTCAATCAGTGACGTGCACTGTCCTCAGTGCTCTGGGGCAGTCATGTAATCTCTTCCGGGTGGGGGGTACCTCCCCCACAGATACCTATCACAGCCTCTCCATGTCCTCTCCTCCACTGGGATTCTTAGAAATGTCTTTTATCTACTCACTGTGGTAGAAGGCTTCCTCTGGCTTGATTGGTTCCAGGGACACCAATACAGTACTGAAGATGATTGTGTTATCTCTCCCATTTGCTGCATTCACAGCCCCCTAGACCCCTTTCTTTTCTGGTCACTGATGCCCCTGATAAAATCTTTTATGCCACCTCTCTCTCACCCGCCAACACCCACTGTCCATCTTTTCATTGCCCTTTGGGTCACCCAGCAGCTGTGATCTTCTGAGAGTGCAGAGGTCAGTGACCTGCAGCTACATAGTAGTGCAGGGGAAATGTTGGTATAGGATGAATACTGATTTGTCTGTTAGGGGGAAGTAGATCAAAAGTCATCAGCTACACTGAGTCCTTCTCTTGTCTTCTTCCCAAGGTGATAGACCAAGAGCATGATGGGGATTGAAAGGAATCCTTACCACAGCTCCACTCAGTTTCTTTGTAATTTTGCTGACAACTCCGGGAATGATTTTCAGGGACCCAGGTGGGCAACCAGGGCAGCAGTTAAAAGGATTTTTGTCAAATAAGAGTTTAGAATGGGGTGATTCAAGTGGTAGTTTAGTTCAAAAGACAGACTTAAATGACTAAGGCTTCCCTAGCTATTAGTGGGCAGGTTGGCTACTATCAGGTTGGGTACCGTCGGCTGAGGTCTTCATCTCAAAAGAGCTAACAAAGCCCCTGGGGCTATCGTACAAAAGAGCTGATAGACCCTTCCCCCAGTGAGGGAAAGAGGCCACAACATAACTGGAGAGCAGCAGCAGTTCAGCAGAGACAACCAGCTGTGATCGGCAAGAACAGCAGAAATTATCTCAGGCCGATTATATTACTGGAAGAAATCAGCAACACCTCAGGAAAGCAACCAGGAAAAAGAGTTGCCCTGACTCCTGGTATTTCCTGGCCATATGTTCCGTGTGTATATGTTCTCTAGAAACTCCTGATGTGTGTACCTGATTTTGTGGTGACCCATGGGAAAGTGTACCCTTATACATAAAGGGGAAATCTTTTTAGTCATTGATTAAATGTCTTTTGCTTTGGATTGATATTTCTTCTGTTTGGGTGTTAAAGAAACAGATTGGTGGGGGTTTATAGCTATGATCTCCGGGTGGATGCTGACTTTTAATATTGCTTGAATCTGGAGTAGCTTTCGGGAAACTCACATGTGAAAGGGAACCTAGGTACTACACTGGTGTTTAAAAAAAAAAAAAGACGGATTTTTGTAGTATGGAGCAGCTTGGGATCTTCTTTTATCCAGTTTTGGATCTAACTCCCTTTTCTAGTCTCTGCCAAGCTCATTTGTACTTATCTGACCTACTCATTCAGCAAACTTCATAGGTTACCATGCAAAATTAGACTCCAATAGTTTCAGACTCATTAGCCTTTCTTCTCCTAATTGGGAAGACTGCAAACTATCCTCCTTAGGGCCCTGTTTTCTTGGCACTCCAACAGTCTGTTATGTTTGAAAGTCATTCACATAGTCACTGCTTGTTCTTTTAAATGGTGGAAGAAGTCAGGAAGGAAACTGACATTCTGGACCTGATATTGATCAACAAAGAAGAACTGGAATTTCTGGGGAAAGTGACCACTCTGTTTCCAAATTTGTGACAGAAGAGAAGAAATCTAGGTATTAATCAGATCTCAGTGGGTTCACAGAAAGGGCAGATTGGATCTCAAGGCCTAAAATTATTTAACCATCTCGAGAAGGATTGGAGGTTCATAAAATGATAGGATCATAGATTTAGCCCAGAGGTCATCCAGCCCACCCACCCCCATTTTACTGAGGCTCATGGAAATTAAGTGACTTGCCCAAGGCCATCTCAAATACAAACATTTCCAAAACCAAGTTCATTATCTTTCCTCCCAAGGGCACCCCTCCTCTGGACTTTCCTATTTCTGACAAGGGCACCACCATTTTAAAAAAATCCTTTTTTTGTTCAATTATTTTCAGTCGTGTCTGACTCCTCATGACCCCATTTGGGGTTTTCTTTGCAAAGATGCTGGTATGGTTTGCCATTTCCTTCTCTAGCTCATTTTACAAATGAGGAAACTGAGGCAAACAGACTTACCTAGGGTCACATAGCTAGTAAGTGTCTGAGGCCAGATTTGAACTCCAGACCCAACACTATCCATTGTACCACCTAGCTGCCCAAAACATTTATTTATTAAGCACCTACTACATGCAAAGTATACAGAGACAGTTTAGCTCAGTGGAAAGAGTAATGGGCTCCAAGTCTGGAAGCCCTGGGTTGAAATCTCACCTCTGACACTAATTATCTGTGTGGCCCCTATATGTGTCTCAGGCATCAACCTGGGATTATCAACTAAGTCTTAGGCTGGTTATAGTTGGCCTTTGGTGGAGAAATTTACATTTGCTGAGAGTGTGGGCTACCATAGCCACCAGGTGGCACAGTGGATTGAGCACTGCACCTGGAGTGAGGAAGGTCTAGATTTAAATAGAGATGTGTGACCTTGGGCAAGTCCTTTAACCTTTGTTTGCATTAACCTCCTAGAGAAGGAAATGGCAAACCACTGCAATATCTTTGCCAAGAAAATCCCAAATGGTGTCACAGAGAGTTGGACACGGCTGAACAGCAACAATATTTGGACAGCTACGAGGCTCAATGGATAGAATGCTGTGCCTGGAGTCAGGAAAACTCATCTTCCTGTATTCAAATCAAGCCTCAGACAATTACTAGCTGGGCGACCCTGGGCAAGTCACTTAACCCTGTTTGCCTCGGTTTCCTCATCTGTAAAATGAGTTTGAGAAGGAAATGGCAAACCCCTCTGGTATCTTTGCCAAAATAAACCCAAAAAACTCCAAACCCCAAACCCAACAACCCCAAGTCACAAAGAATCAGACATGACTAAAAAAACAAAAATCTGGCCTCAGACACTAGCAGCAAATCACGTAGCCTCTTTTTGCCTCAGTTTCCTGAACTGGCAAATGGGGATTGTAATAGCACCTGCCTCACAAACAAGATGATATTTGTAAAACACAGCACAGTGTCGGTACGTAGTTGGTGCTTCAGAAATAGTGAGTGGGTGCTTCCTCCCTACTCACTTAGGAGTCATCCTCAATTCTTCCATACTTACTCTCTCCTCCCTGGGTTGCCAGGTCTGGTGGCTTCCACCTCCTCATTATCTCTCACTTCCTCAGGGGCTGACCCTTTCGTCTAAGTCGAAGATATTGGACCAACTCTGACTGAAAAGAGAGAGACAGGCAGCGTATACTATATTCCTGTCTGCTGCCTGGTTTTACTGAAGTCTTTGGCCCAGGGATGTCTTTATTTTCCAGGGTATCTGTGTCCTATCACATCAGGTCTTTGAAGTTAACAAAGAAGGACCAGTCTCTTTTCCCTGTTAGGTTGGTCAAGGAGCTCTCCCTCCCCCACTTCCTTTCTTTAGCCATCTACAGTGTGATTGAGCCCTGGCACCAGGCTCTACTGACTCTGAGAAGCCAATTGTAAAATTTTCAGTGTGAACATTTACACCTCGGAAATTAGCAAAGGCTAGTACAGATTAGGGCTTGGTTTATTGTTTTGTTGATTGGCTAGACTTAAGAAAGTGATTGGAGAACGAATGCAGATTAAATTTAAAAGTGTGTCCTGCATACATCCTCTTTTCCCCACCCCCTAGCAGACTGTTAAACATTTACCAGCACACCCCTGCACCCACACCCTCCTCTCTACCCACACCTTAGTTCAAGTCCTCATCACTCTTGCCTCCACACTGAGGTCACCCAGACTCAAATCTCTCCCCTCCACAGCCAGATCAACATTCCTAAAGTACAGAGGTGATCACATCACTCCTCTGTCCTAGAGGCTTCCATAGTCCCCTGTGGCCACTAGGTTTACACACAGAGTTCTCTGTTGGCATTTAGAGCCCTTCGAAATATGATTCCAGCTGGCAGAGAGACCAATTGAGGTGTTATCTACAGAAAAAACATCCTAACGATAAAGCTCTCCTAAAATGGAATTTGTTGCCTTGGGAAGTAGTTGGTATTTAATCAAAAGCATAATTGTCACTTGCTGGTCATGCTGTGGAAGGGAGTCTTGTTCAGACAAAGGTCAGACCAGATTGCCTCTTCCAAATCTGGGTTGGTCCCTTTCAACTCTGAGGTCCCTCCCAACTCTGTGATTCTTTGAAGGCAGAACCTGCTTCCTGTGGAATGGATGAATAAAACTCTAGTCATTCCCTAAAAGAGCTTATAACCAGTGGGGTAGATGACTTGGGATATGAATAAACAAATGATTGCTACCCTAGCAACTACTCATCAGAATGCAATGATGTCCATTTATATATGGTTACAAAAATACTGGCATAAATACTCCTTCTAGTCACTTGAAAGTATATCAAGATTTTTCTAAATACCCTGATCCAGATGTTTGACCTATAGTCCATTTGCTACAAGTCATCATAACCCAATTTTAGACAGTGTTTTTTCTCATACTCATATTTCTCATTCTCATACTTCTTATAGGAGGGTTCCAAAGGACATCAATGAATCAGGCTGCTGACTGAAACAAAGGCACATGAGTCAGTGTAGAAAAGAGGAGAGGCCCAGCTAGTTAAGTCAATAAGCATTTATTAAACACCTACTATATGTTAGGCACTGTGCAAAGCATTGGGGATACAGAAAGGCAAAAAGTACAGTCCTTGCTCTCAAGGAGGTCACAGTCTAGTGACAGACAACATGCAAACAACTATGTACAAACAAGGTATATCCAGGATAAATTATGGATAATTATAGAGTGAGGTAACTAGCATTAAGGGGGAGAGGAAAGGTCTAGGATTTGGGCTAGGTTTTGAAGGAGGCCAGGGATACAATTCCAGATATGGAGAAGACCACACTCAAGTCAGGGGATGGAATGGCCCTTCAAAGAACATCAAGGCTACCAGTGTTATGCATCAAAGAGTAGGTGGGAGTAGGTTGTGTCATAAGGTATGAGAAGACTGGAAAGTAGAAAGAAGTCAGGTTATAGAAGGTTTTTTTTTTGTAAATAGTATTTCATTTTTTCCAATTGTATGTAGTTTTCAACATTCATTTTTTAATAAGATTTTGAGTTCTAAATTTTTCTCCCTCCTTCCTCCCCACCCTCTCCCCAAGACAGCAAGCAATCTGATATAGGTTATACATGTACAGTTGTGTTAAACATTTCCACATTAGTCATATTGTGAAAGAAGAAATAGAACAAAAGGGAAAAAACCATGAGAAAAACAAAAAGTGAAAATAGTATGCTTAGATCTGCATTCAGACTCCATAGTTCCTTCTCTGGATGTAGATAGCATTTTCCATTATGAGTCTTGGAATTGTCTTAGATCCTTGCACTGCTGAGAAGAGCTAAGGCTATCACAGTTGATCATCACGCAATGTGGCTGTAACTGTGTACAGTGCTCTCTTGGTTCTGCTTCCCTAACTCAGCATCAGTTCATATAAGCCTTTCCAGGTTTTTCTGAAGTCTGCCTGCTCATCACTTCTTATGGCACAATAGCATTCCGTTATGTTAGTATACCACAACTTGTTCAGCCATTCTCCGATCAATGGGCATTCCCTCAATTTCCATCAATAGATGGCTTTAACAGCCAAACTGAAGATTTCATCTTAGATTTTAGTTCTTAGAGGTAATAGGGAGCTACAGGAGTTTATTGAAAAGGGAGGTGACATGATCAGACCTGTGGAGAATAGAATGATACAGAAAAAGACTGGTGTGTGTGTGAGGAAGGAACAAGCATTTATTGAGCACCTACTACGTGCCAGGCACTATGCTATAGGTGCTTTACAAAGACCAGGCTATTGCAGTTGTCCAGATATGAGGTGATAAGATGACGGCGGTGTCAGAGGAAAGAAGGGGCCATAATAGAGACATTTTACAAAGGTAAAATCAAAAGACCTTGAGAACAGATGGGAGGTGAGAGAGTGAGGAGTTGAGCATGACTCCTAGGTTGCAAGCTTGGGTGACTGTGAAGATGGCAGCGCCCTCGACAATAGTAGGGTTCTTAGGAAGAGGGAGTAGTTTTGGGTGAAGGAAGATAATGAATTCGGCTTTGGACATCTAGGCTGGTATGCCTCCTTGGCCGGAGCTGAGATCAGAAGCCAGGTGTCTTGCTGGCAGGGAAAGAGAGGGGAGGCATTTCTGGAGACAACATTTCCTCCCAGTATCAGAGGGCCTCTGACAGAAGCCTGTTTTCCCTTTCTACATGTATATAGAATTTAGAGCTAGAAAGAACCTTAGCAGGGGTGGGGAACCTGCAGCCTCCAGGCCACAGTTAAGTCAAAGGGCCACACTTGAGGACTTAGGACACAGGTTCCCCACCCCTGATCTAGGCCAGCAGTTTCATTTGAGAAATTGAGATTAGAATGGGGAGGAGTTTTGCCCAAGGTCAAAGAGATAAAAAGAACCTTTGAGCACAGGATAGTAAAATGTTGGCAGGACTTTGGGTGTCATCCATTTTTCTCTAGGGCCCTCATTTTACAGATGAGGTATCAAAACCCCCAAGAAGTTAGGGGACTTACACAAGGCAGTGGTCGAAAAGGCAGGATTCAAACCCAGTTCCTCTGGCTCTAAATCTTGACCTCACCCTCCCATGCACCCCAGTGCCCCATTTGCAAATGAGACTTATAATTAATAATAGTAGTAATAATGAGACTACCACAGCAAGGACTTTTATATTTCTCCCACTTTTCTTCCAAGAATTTTTATGGCTTAGATCCTGACCTGTACTAAGAACTCTGTCATTAGCTCCGCACCTACCCCCTATTAGATAACAATTTGCTCCTCATTACTTATTTTCCCTCTCAGCTGTTGTGAGTAACAATTAGCGAGGTTGGAAGGTACTTCTAGATCCTTGGATGCAAAACTAATTATTAAAAGAGAGACCTAGTTAGTAATTAACAGCTGGCTGACACATCCCAGCTGTTCCCTAATACCTTTGAACCTCAGGACACATAATAGGTGAGTTATCAAGTGATTCTAAGAACCCTGTGGTAAGGCTTGGGAAGAATGGTTGGTCTAGGGGTAAAGGGTAAGGGAAAATTTCTGCTGCTTCCCTCTTTCCCTGGGTTTCCAGCTAGAGCTGAAGGGCCTTGGAATCCCTAATAGCTAATGGCAGCATTCTCTCCACTGGCTTTTGAATCCTGAAGAAGTCCAGCTGTTTATCTAGTGGGCCCAGCTGGAAGAGCTCAAAGTGGGAGGTGTTGGGGCAGCTGGGGGGAGGGGCTGCCAATGGTCTTTAATCTGACTCCATGGGGGTTTGAGGGGTGGTGTATTGAGCAGATTAGGCACTGAGAATTAAGATGGGGATTCCTTTTACTCCAGACTCAAAACAATAGAGGCATTACCTCTTGCAAAAAATAGGTTTTAAGTAGAGAAAAACACTGTGACTTATATTGAAGGACACCTGAGTTTAAGACCTGTCTTCTTTGCAGACCTTTTAAAGTCATTCTTAAATCACTTCGGAAGACTTCAATTTTCTCTCTTCGTATAGTGGAGGATGGAGAAAGAAAGGACTGGATGAAACTATCTCTAAGATCCCTTATGGGGTTAACATTTTATGATTCAATTACTTCCCTTCTGGCTCACAGTTTGGGAGATGGGAGGAGAAAGAACAGGGAATTACCCCGATTGACCTTATAGCTCCAATCCATTAAAAGGAGGAGTTCTTAACATTTTTTTGGTGTCCTGGACCTCTCTGGCCATCTGGGGAAGCCTAGGGACTCCCCAGAATCATGTTTTTAAATGCATAAGATAAAATACAAAGGAAACCAAAGGTTAGGGAAAATAAAGTTGCAATTTTTTTTCCCTTCCAAGTTGGTGGACCTTCTAAAATCAGGGTCCGTGGACCCCAGGCTTAAAAAAAGGGATGGAGACAAAGCACTATCTCACAACCTGTGCTACAATCAAGTGATGCTGCTTCCCTTTGTCCCCCTGCCTGTTGGATATAACCCAGGCCTGGGCTGAGAACCATCTTAAACAAATGTTGGCTAGACAGGGGGTGGGGTAGACTCTTGGAAAGAGTAATGGCAAAAGTCAAAGGGCAGCTGACCTCAGGATATAACAATATATTACCATTGGCTTCAGTCCCTTCCAACTCAGGATCTCAAAGTTCTTAAGTGATTTTTAACTCATTCATCTCCATTCCTCTTTGGGTTAAGACACGGATTCAGAAAATTCAACAAAAATGTATTCATTGAGCACCTCTCACATACAAGGTACAGCTTAAGGTGCTGAGGATGCACTTTTGAAAAGCTATATAGTCTCTGCCTTCCAGGAGCTTATAATTTTATAGAAGAACAAGATATTTACTTTAAGAAATATGATGCCTGTTACAATGAGAGGTGTATAAGTCTGGTCAGAGAGGTAAGAAAGATTCTGAGACAGCCTTTCTAGCTGAGGAAGTAGGGAAGGCCTCACGGAAAGCTGGCCCTTGAAGGAAGGGAAGGGATTGGTCCTTTATCTCCTCTCCTCTCTGTTTCTTTCCTTTCATGTAGATATCTTCTGTTTTTATATTAAATTCACTTTTTGAATACACCCATCCAGCCTTTAAAGGAAAGTCTTCTGACCTGTTCTTTCTCCTCACTATGACCTCCGATCATTCCACCTCTCAGTTTTTTGGCTCTGCCATCATCAGTGTACTGGTTAAATTCTCCTCCCTTTTCTATCTTCACCTCCTGGTGAATCAATTCAAACTTGCCATATGCTCTACCCGACAGTCCCTTGGCCCCTTATCCTATCACCATTCCCACCTTTCCAAAAAAATCTAACCTAGATTTAATTCCACCATCCCTCTTATTCATGTATTGTTGTATTGGGACCTAAAGAAAATCATGCTAATGGCCCACTAGAAATTTATGTTCCATAATATTAACTGGGCTCTCACTGCAGCAAGACAATTATACTACTCTTCTCTAATCAATTCTCTATCCCACTAACTCATGCAGCTATTACAAATCTTTTCATTTCTCCTCAATCGTCACTCCCTTTGCCCTTTTCAGGTGAGACTCTCACCTCTTACTTCATTGAGAAGATATAAGCCACTTGCTGAGAGCTCCCTCTTTTCCTTTTCTCATATCACTTAGAAATCTTCCCCCACAATTTCCTCCTCTGCTCCTGTTTTTAATAAAGAGGTGGCCCTTCTCTGTGCCAAGGCAAATCCCTCTGCATGTGTCCTTGATCCCATCCTCTCTCCATCTTCTCCAACAGATTGCCCACTGTATCATCCTCATTCTCTTTTTAATCTTCAGTTTCTCCATATCTACTGGCACCTTCCCTACTGCCTACAAACACACTTGTGTCTCTTCTATCCTTAAAAATACCTTTGCTTGATCCAATGACCTACACTAGCTATCATCCTCTACCCTTTTTCCTCATTTAGGCTAACCTTTTTGAGAAAGCCATCTACATTCAATACTTCCCCTTCCTCTCCTCTCATTCTTTCCCAGACCCTCTGCCCTCTGGCTTTTGGCCTTATTTTAAAGGAAACTACCTTCTCTATAGTTTTGAATTATCTCTTAATTCCCAAGTCTAATGGACTTTTCCTCCTTCATGACCTTTCTGAAATCTTTGACTCTGTTGCTAACCATCTTCCCCTGGATACTCTCTCCTATGAGTTTTCATGACACTGTTCTGTGCTGGTGTTCCTTCTACCTGGAGGACTGCTCCTTCTCAGTCTTTTTTGTTGTATCTGCATCCAGATCATGCCCATTAACTGTGAGTGTACCCATTAGCTCTGTTCTGGGTTCCCACCCCTTTTCCCTCTGCACTGTTTTGCTTGGTGATCTCCTCACCATTCCATTAATGGTTCAGTTATCCTCTCTATTCTGATGATTCCCAGATTTGTATATTCCAGTCCTAACCACTCTTGTGAGCCATAGTCCTACACTATCAATTGCCTTTTGGACATCTCAATCTCAATGTGTCTACATGCATCTCAAACTCAACATGTGCCAAACAGACCTGTTATCTTTTCCCCTAAACTCTCCATTTTTTATTGTTATCAAAGGTAGCACTATGACCTATCACCCAGAGGAAATGAGAACAAAGGACAAACTACTGTGAATAGTCCAAGCTACCGGAATAGGGACTCAGCTGGCCACTTCCAGTTGGTCAACTCAGCTCCTCCCTTCTCCTCCCCTCCCCTCTTCCTTACCTGAGGGTGTTCTGCCCAAAGGAAGGTAAATTTTGATGGCCAAAAACTATCTAGTTAACTTGGAGTTTACTGGCTAGGTTTCTTTTTTTAAAGACAAAGCCTTAAACCCAATTCACCCTGGATCTCATGGATTGGACCCTATAGGCCCCTGTACCACTTGATGGTTATTTTTTGGGCCCTTCTGGTTCACAGGGAATGTAAATACTAACTGTTTCTCTTTTGGTCAGCAACCCTGAGGGTCTTTCCCTCCCAGTATGATTTTTTTAAATTAAAGGGGCCATCCATTGACTCACTTTTTTTTTTCCAGTTTGAAGATTTTTTTTAATAAGACAAATAAACAAACAAAAAACCCCTCACATTCGGTCATGGGATAACAATCCCGCTGATATGTATTTTGAAAAGGAGTTGAAACATTCAGGGTTTATTTTTTTTTACAGTTATCAAATTATTTTTTTCCTTTTTTTAATTAAGATTTTTTATTTTTAGTTTACAACACTCAGTTCTGCATGAACCTGAGTTCCAGATTTTCTTCCCCCAAGCCCCCCAAGAGGGCTTGGAATCTGATATATCTTCTATATATAACTTCACATTGAACTTATTTACACAGTCATTGACTCACTTCTTAAAGAGGCCTATTCACTGAATGGGCATGGCCTCACTCAGTGAGAACCTGAAAAGACCTTAGCCTAAAAGGGCCAGGGTCTCCCATTGCATCCTGGGCCATCTCTAGTCATCCTGGTGAATATTAGGCCACTGGACCCAGATGGCTCTGGAGGAGAAAGTGAGGCTGGTGACCTTGCACAGCCCTCCCTTACTCAAATCAAAGTCAACTGCAAGTCATGTCATCATCTTCCTGTTGTTATGGTCCTCTCTGAGAACAAAGGACAAACCACACACACACACACACACACACACATACACACAAGCGCACGCACACACACACACACACGCACACGCACGCACACACATACCATATGCAATCTGTTGTGTAATTTTATATTTCTATCTTTACAACTTTACAACTTTGTATACACCTCTTCTCTAGTCACCTAGCAAATGCTTTTACTCAGTCCTCCACTCAACTCAAGTGCTAAAGCATCCTGATCATGTCATGCCCTCCCACTCAATTAGTTCCAATGGCTCTCTATTACCTTCAGGATCAAATACAAAATCCCTCTATTTAGTTTTTAAAGCCCTTTACCACCAGTCCCCTTCTTATCTTTCTAGTCTTTTTACATTTTACTCCCCTCCATGAACTCTCCACTCTAGCCTGGCTGGTTTATTTTCTGGTCCTCCATCAGTCCTGCCTCTATAACTCTGCCCTGGCTGTGCCCCCTGCCTGGAATGCTCTCCCTCCTCACCTCTGCCTTGTGGCTTCCCTGGACTTCTGCAAGAGTCAGCTCAAATCTCACCTTCTGCAGGAACTCTGCTCTCTCTTTCCCTGACTCCTCCCTACTGGGGGCAGGGAGAGGGGGTGGCACAGAAGAATATCCTTATAAGATATATGCATGGTCAAACAAAACAAAATGATCATATTCATCATGTCAAAAATGTATGTTTCATTCTATATCTTGAGTCTGAGGACCATACTTGGAAATCAGTTCTGTAGAATCATGGCTGGTCATTACCTTGATCAGAGTTCTGAAACCTTTCCAATTTGTTAATTTTTTGCTGTTTTATGATTACAGTATAAATTGTTCTTCTGGCCCTGCTCACTTTACTCCGCATCAGTTCACGCAACTCTTCCAAGTTTCTCTGAATGCATGCCCTTCATCATTTCTTATAGTACAATAATATTCCACCACATTCCTACACCTTTGTTCAGTCATTCTCTCCTTGATGGACACCCCCTTGGTTTCTGGCTCTTTGTGACTACAAAAAGTAACAGTGTGATCTTGGAGTCATACATGCTACTTCTCTGGGCCTCAGTTTCTTCAGATGTTTTCTGAGCTCAAAATTTATGATGCTGTGAAATTCAGGTTCACACAGAAATAACTAAAAGAATTTCTGAATTTCTCCCAAAGATTCTGGTTCTACCTTTAAGATTCTTGTCCCAAGTCCTTATTTTCCATCTTTTTGATATCAGTTCCAGAGGAAATGCTGAAAACTGTTGGGTGGGAAGCACATTCTTCTGTTCTTAGCACACAATAGGTGCTTAATAAATGCTTGCTGCATTGACCATAGATCGTATAGATTTTCCTGTGTGTATCTATACACAGTAAGCAAGACAAAGAATACTGGACTCAGAATTGGAAAACCGGGGTTCAGTCTTCTGCCACTTTGATTACTTTACTTTTCTGAGGCTCTGTGGTGCAGTGGATAGAATTCTGGGACTGGAGTCAGGAAGATTTGAGTTCAAATTTGGATTCAGATGCTGAATGACTCTGGACAAGTCATTTAACCTCTGCCTCAATTTTTTCAAGAAGTGAGTCAAGGGATGGCCCCTTTAATTAAAAAAAAAAAAACCTGAATGGGTGTTGCCTCACTCAAAGGGAGAACTTGAAAAGACCTTAGCTTAAAAGGGCCAAGAATCCCCACTGCATCCTGGGTCATCTCCAGTCGTCCTGATGGACATCTGGCTACTGGACCCAGATGGCTCTGGAGGAGAAAGTGAGGCTGGTGACCTTGCACAGTCCTCCCTCACTCAAATCAATGTCAATTGCAAGCCATGTCATCATCTCCCTGATGTCATAAAGGACAAACCTCACAATTTTTTTCAACCGTAAAACAGGGATAAATAATGGCACCTATTTCTCAGAGTTGTTGTGAGGATCAAATAAGTTAATATTTATAAAGCACTTTACAGTGACACATAGCAGGCTCTATGTAAAGGCTATTATTACTATTATCATTATTAACAAATATTAGTAGTCAGTCAACAAGCATATATTAAGCATCTGCTCTGTGTCAGGCATTGTGCTAAGTGCTAGGGATACAAAGAAAGGCAAAAAAAAAAAAAAAAACAAACCAAAAAACCAACAACCAGTTCCTGCCCTCGAGGAGCTCACAGTCTTAGAGGGGAATCAGCATGCAAACAACTATAAAGAGAATAAATTGGAGATAAAACTCTATTCTCTACAATTTCTTCCTTGACCACCCCCTTCATGGACTGAAAGGGCTTCTTTGCAGTAATCGATATGTTAATTCTGAAATGGAAAAGAGGATACCTGGTCCTAGGTAACAGGTCATGGAGCCAATGACTTGAGTTGCCGGCCCTATCTAGATAAGTTGTGTTAAGATGCATTATTACTCTTAATCCATTTTCCTAAGAAATTTTCCTTTGCTTTTGTTCTATTTTCCCAAAGGGAAAAGTCTGATAAGAGTATAAGCCTAGAGAAAATATTATTTCTTGATATTTTCAGTTGAACTCAAAAGGTTTTGACTATGCTTCCATAGCGTGATAATACTTATACCATGTATCCCACCATTTTGAGGCCTGAAGATGCTAAAGCTCTGTATAGATATGAGCTCTTAGTATCCGTTGTACCAATATACATGATACCATCCGTATTCTTGGTGGATTCAAGATATCCATCTGTCACTGGTAGACAGAAACAGAGTACAAAATCTGGAGTTTGGAAAAGAACATGGGCATCCTCCTTCCCTCTTCCACTTCCTCTCCTGTTGCCAGCTCAATTCTGTTTGCACTGAATTCTCCATTCACCATTAGTCATTAGTGTCCAGTTAGTGATTGTATTTAAACTTCTTGAATTTCAAGCTTCCACAGAAGGGATCCAACTTTAGTCAATATTTTTTATATACTGACACTTGGAATCAAAGTATAGGATCTTAGTTAAGCTGATACCAGATGCTTATCATAAAATTATCATTAAGCAGGTGTTGGGCAAAGTGAATGGAGTTGTGGATTTGGAGTCAGGAAGACTTGAATTTGAATGCTATCTGAGACACTTAGTGAGTGAGAGCCTGGATGAGTCACTTAGCCTCTATGTGACTCAGTTTCCTCATCTGTAAAATGGGGATAATCATAGCACCTACTCCCTGGGTTGTTATGAAGGTCAAATGAGAAAACATATGTAAAGCACTTTGAAACCTTAATGCATTCTACAAATTCCAGATATTATCATTCTTTTGTCTGTTTCATTTTTTTCCTGTAATAGAGTTGCTTGTGTCTATAACTGTGGGACAGCTGGGTGCCCTCAATGCATCTCACCCTCTCCCACCTCTGAAACTTTGCTCATGTCTTTCCATCCCTATGCTTGGAATGCCATCCCTCTTCCCCTCCCCATTTCTATCTCCCCTTGCTAAAATCTTTTCCATTCTTCAATGGCCTACACAGACAGAGCAGTTGTCATCTTCTCTATGAAGACTTCCTAGGCTTTCCTGTTTTCCTAGTTTAGAGTCCAGGGGTGGGGAACCTGTAGCCTTCTAGGTCCATGGGTATGGGCTTTTGACTGAGTCCAAATTTTACAGAACAAATCCTTTCATTAAGGGGATTTGTTCTGTGAAGTTTGGATTCAGTCAAAGGGCTGCACTTGAGGACCTAGAAGGCTACATGTGGCCATCAGGCTCTGCACCTCTGGTTTAGACCCTTTGCCCCTGAAACTTATCTCACTTTCTTTGTGCTATAGTGAATTGTAATTTATACTCTTGCTTTTATAAAGGGGATCTAGCCTTGGTCAATATCTGCCATATATTGGCACTTGGAAGCCAGGCATGGAGTCCTATTTAAACTAATATCCAATTATTCTCTATGCTCTACCAAGCTCTGTGTTCCCTGAGGGCAAGGACCTTGCCTTACTCTTCTAGGTTCCCTTCCCATATACAGTCTGGTCTATATCAGTTACTTAAATCTTTGTTAAACAAATGTGTCTTACCCTCTCAGCTATGTAGTTTATCCTTTTTATTCTGTCACGGTCCTCTTCTAGAACCAAGGACAAACAATAAAAACAACAAATGTTCAACAGATATTTATTAAACAGCTCCTGTGTGCACAACACGGAGCTAGTTGCTACCTAGGGAATACAAAGTTGAGATTCCATAAGGTTTCTGTTTTCATGGAGTTCACAGTTGACTAGTAGTACCCTAGACACTCCTTGGGAAATTAGCACCATGTTTTGCTTATAGGATGGGTACACCATGGCCAAAGAATTCATTACTTAGCTGGTTGTCACCTAGCTGGTGACAAGCTTATTCTAAGTATCGAGGTTGGTCTTTGGAAAAGAAAGTCCATCCCAAGGCTCAAACCGGAAGCCTCTGCATCTTGGTAGAACTTCTCACGACTTGTGCTCCATTGGTCTAGCTCTAGAGTACTGGGTGTTCTTCCGCCATTTAAAACCCTTTACAAACTGGCAGCTAGGTAGGGCAGGGGTGGGGAGGTGGGGGTAGGGGGTGGTAGGGTGGGGTGGGAGGGTAAGAGTGCTAGGTGATACAGTAGATAGCACATTGTCCCTGCAGTCAGGACCTGAGTTCAAATTCAGTCTCAGACACTACGTATGTGACCCTGAGCAAATCACTTAAAACTGCCTCAGTTTCCTCGGCTGTAAAATGGGCTGGAGAAGGAAGTGGCAAACCAGTCCAGTATCTTTGCCAAGAAAACCCCAAATGGGGTCACAAAGAGTTAGATACAACTAATCGACTGAACAATAAATACAACAATAAACTGGCACCTTGTTATTTTTTCAGGCTTCTGATACTTGCAATTGGCTTCCCGCAGCCGATGAGCTAGCTCCAGTAAGCAGCTTGCTGTCTCTTACAGAAGACATCCTTGCCCTTTCTCTGTACCTCTGTGCCAGCTCTTGCCCATGCCTGGAATGCTCTCACTCCTCAAATGTCACCTTTCCCCCCACCTTCCAGGCTGCTGTGCCTCCCCCCCCCCGCCCCCGCCCCAGATTCCATTCCATTTCTTCTCTATATATGTTTTATGTATCTAATTCTTTACATGTTGTCTCCCCCATTGGAATGGAGGGGGACTGTTTCTACCCTTGTTTGTGTCCTCCACCCTTAGCGTAATGCCTAGTACACAGGAAGTGTTTAATAAATGCCTGAGGACTGACTCTTCCCTCTGCCCCACAATGAGGCATCAAAGAGTCATAGCACTTGATAAATACTTGTTGAAGCGACTATTGTGTACCACAGAACTATGAGGAGTTGTCAATTAATGAATCTGCTAATTAGCCTTCCCTACTTCTGAAATGTTTGTATATCTGGCCCATTTTATAGAACATTGAACCTGGAATCTGAAAGACCCGTGTTCAAATGCAGCCTCGGATATTTCCTAGCTGTGCGACCCTGCTCAAATCACTGCTGTCTGCCTCATCTATAGAGTGGAGTTAGTAACAGCCTGTGCCTCCCAGGGTTGTTGCGACGATCGAGTGACATAGTATTTGTAAAGCATTTTGCAAATCTCAAAGCACTATATAAATGCTATCTGTTACGATTATCCTTTCCAGGCAAAAACAAAACAAAACACCAAAACAGTTTATAAACACAAAAGGGGGAGGAGCGAAGATTGGGTTGAAAGAAAGTTTCAAGCGTTTTCCCCAGAGAAGATGTATGATGAAGATATTGTACCTGGAGTCTGTGGAAAAGGGACTTTTGGAGTGGGGTTGGGGGTGGGGGGCTGAGAGGAAAGTCTCCTAAGACTCAACGCTCAGCACTCAGCCCCGTCCCTTGCACCCTATCTTGGCGATGCGTGACTCCAGCCACTTTAGCTAGCATCCCCCGTGGATGCTGTCGGGGCGGGTGGGAGTGCTTTCTCCGACCCTTCCTTCTTGGGAGCTCCCAACAAGAGATCCTCTGAACGCCGGCTTTGCAGAGGGCTCACACAGTCGGGGCGGGTGGGAGTGTTTTCTGCGACCCTCCCTTCTCGGGAGCTCCCAACAAGCGTTCTTCTGACTCAGTCCGGGCGGGTGGGAGTGCTTTTCTGCGACCCTCCCTTCTCGGGAGCTCCCAGCAAGCGCTCCTCTGAACGCCGGCTTTGCAGAGGGCTCACACAGTCGGGGCGGGTGGGAGTGCTTTTCTCCGACCCTCCCTTCTCGGGAGCTCCCAGCAAGCGCTCCTCTGAACGCCGGCTTTGCAGAGGGCTCACACAGTCGGGGCGGGTGGGAGTGCTTTTCTCCGACCCTCCCTTCTCGGGAGCTCCCAGCAAGCGCTCCTCTGAACGCCGGCTTTGCAGGGGGCTCGCACAGGAAGGGGGAAAGTCAGGGAAAGAGCCCCGGATTTGGTGTGGGGGGGGGGGGTCCGGGTCTAAATCCTGACACGCGTCTGCCCGAGTCTGGACAGGGCACCTCCTCTCTGTTTACTCCTCTGCGAAACAAGGGGACTTATTGAATTAAATTGGACTTGGGGTGGGGCGTCTCTGAGGTCCCTTCCAGCTTCGACATCCCATGGGCAAAGGTCCCTTCCCAGTCCGGTGACTTTGAGACTCAGTTCTCCCTTTCGGAAATCAAGAGGCTTTGACTGGCTGACCAGCAAGGTCCCCTCTATCTCTCTGAGTGGGTATATCTGAGGATACTTAGGGTCGCATGACAAGGAGGAGACCCCACTTAGACCGGATATAGGGAAGACGGCTAGGTCTGGGGGAAACTAGGGCAGCGTACTGGAACCTTTCTCTTTAAAGGCCAGGTGTAAAGAGCAACAGACTACAACTCCCAGCATGCCTCGCTCCAAGGACCACGCCCCTTACAACTTTTAACCTCAGAGGAAACTACGTGTCCCAGAATGCAACGCACAAGAACGCGTTTCTCCACCCTCCCTCTCTCGAGCTTGTGTTGCACTATGGGAAATGTAGTCCGGAGGTGGGGAGGAGTAGTCAAAAAGAGGTATTTGTAATGGGTTGCTTGGGACTGTGGTTGGCCCTCATAACTCCAAAAAAAGAGGAAGAGGGGAATCCAGACTGTCACTCTGGTCTTTTGAATGGGGACACCTGAGCTGTGTTACTCTTGAAAGAAAGGAAGAGAGATAAGCCCTGTGGGTGAAGAAGAAATTCCCGCCTGTGGTCATTTTATTCTCCCCAAATCCCGCCCGTCCCCCTTCATTTATTGTTGCTCAGGGATGCAGCGCCGCGATCCTATTGGTCGAAGCTCTCAGGAGCAGGCGGGATGTCCAAGAAGCCCCAAATCAAAGCTTAGGCGCACTTTCATTGGTCCGATTCACGAGCGCAGGCGCGAGCGGCCTGACTCCTGTTCCCGAGGGACCGGTGAGCGGCCATTGGCCAAGGCCCGCGAAAGATTAGTTTGGATTGGTGGTTGATAGAAAGAGCCGGGCTTCTTCCTTACTTTCCTCGAGTGATAGCATGTGATTGGTTTAAATCCGCGGTCCCGAGTCGTTGATTGGATAGAAGTCACACATCTGGAACTGTGATTGGTCCAGGTTCAGGACCTCCCGCCCCGTGCAGGCAGCGAATGGTGAAATGGAAACGGGGAGGGGAAAGGCCGCGACGTGAGCGCGCGACCTCCGGCGCCATTTTGTCGAGAAACAAGCGGAGTTAACCGAAGAAGAGAGAGAGGGAGAGAGAGAGAGAGGCGAGAGAGAGGAGAGAGAGAGAGGGAGTGAGCGAGAGAGAGAGGAGAGAGGGAGGAGGGGGAGGAAGGACGAGAGGAGGGAGAGCCCGGGACCCAGGAGCCTGCCTGTGTCCAGCGCCCCCGGAGCCGCCTGAGGTGAGCCCCACCGGAGTGGGGGCCCGGCGAGTCGCCCGCCGCGTCAGCTCCGGAACGCGGACGCGGGCTGGGGGAGGGGAGCGAGGGAGGGGAGGGGGGGGTCCCGTGGCCATCGGAGGCCTCTCTTCCCGGCCGCGGAGGGAGGCGGGCGGGCGAGGAGGGCCCTGGGCCCGGCCTGCTCCTCCCCTGCTGCTCGGGGCCCGGCGGGAAGGCCCCGGGGCTGGAGCGCCGGGCCGCGCCGCCGGCCCAGGACCGAGGGGGCCCGCCCCGCCGCGCACATTGTCAGCGCCGGGGGCCCCGGCGGGCCGGCTTCCCCTGGAGAGGAGGGCGGCCCCCACCTGGTCCTCCGAGACAGCCGCGCGTCCCCTCGTCCACGCGCGCGCGCGAACACACACACACACACTCACACGTGCCGCCCCTTCCCCTTCTCGCCGAGGCTCACTGCCGCCCCCTCCTCTCTCCCTGCGGGCGGGACACTTGTAGGCCTCGGTGTAGTCGAAGGGTCTGCTGGCCGAGGGCCTTCTCTGGACCCGGCTCCGGGGGGGCCGGCACTCAGTAAAGTGCCTACTGTGTGCGCCTCTCCGGCCTCTCGGGGGGGAGGGGGAAGCAGCGTTCGGTAAAGTGCCTATTGTGTGCCGACCTCCGGGGACCGTGCTGTTTAGCAAGTCAATCCTCCTGGCGCTTAGTAAGTGCCTACTGTATGCCACTCTTTGAGGTCCCTCTCTAGACCTGACTCTTTAGCAGTCAATGCAAATGGCACTTCGTGCCTACCGTGTGCCGACCCTTCAGGCCCCTCTCCAGACCCTGCTCTTAAGCGGTCAAGCCTGCCGGCACTTAGTAAGTGCTTACTGTGTACCAGTCTTTGAGGTCTTTCTCCAGACCTCTTTAGCAGTCAAGCCAAGGGGCACTTAGTACCTACTGTAGTACCTACTGTGTGAGTCTATCCTTCAGGTCTCTTTCTAGAGTTTTCTTTTTGTAGTAGTCAAGCCGTTAGCACTTAGTGAGGGCCCACTATGTGCCAATCCTTCAGGTCCCCCTCTAGACCTTTTTATAGTAGATAAGCCCTGGCACTAAGTACCTACTGTGTGCTAGCCCTGGGGGGTAGGAAGAAAAGTAGAAAAGGGAAACCCTCTGGAAACAAAACTGCTTGTCATCGATTTGACAGAAAAGCAGCCTTAACCCGGTTGCCAGGGAACTTCCTCCTCCTCTCTTGTAATAAGTGACCCAGGTAAGGGGAATCTCAAAACCTAAACCACCTCTGCTCTTCCATCTGAGTGATAGCTCCTTTTCTCTGCTTACCATGCCATCATTAGGTTACTTGGGTTTGTCTGAGATTTAAAAAGAAATAGTGGATACTTTGGTTACAGTGACTGAGGATAGAAAAACTTAAAAAAATTGATAAATTTTGGAGAGGCCAGTTCTCTGTGATCCAGATTAGAATTATTTATATTCCAAAGACTGGCCATAGTATATTAGCCGAGAGTTAATATGACATAGTTACTGTTAATAGCTCACATTTCAGGTTTTAAAACTAGTTACATTGTTTTTCTGAGAAAGACCGGAACTAGAACTACTTATTTGCAACTTCAGGGAGTTTTAGACCTATCTTGAATATCTGAACTCTGATGGAAGCATTTTGGTAAAACTAACTTGAACATAAAATTCTCTTGGCAACAACATTTTGCGTCCTGGACTTTTTAAAAGAAGTTTAGTAAGTTTTAGGTACCAAAAGTGAAACATCTGCAGGAATAGCTAAAGTTGTTCTCTTCAGTCCCAACATTTCAGCTTCAGATTGAAGACTGTTGAAACACACACATCCCTTGAATTTTTCAGCATCGTGAAAAGGCCAAATCTTCTGTTATTTAAGATATACTTTAAAGTAGCTGCTTAACACCCCCCCCCCCCCATATCCTTGACTAATAATAGTCTCTTTCTCTAAGTGTAATTGTAGTTTTGTTAAGTCATGTACTGAGTTCTGGATCTTATTTGCCTAGTTTTATACTTCCTAAAATTTGTGGCCTCCCAGAATTTAGAGGTGTCAACTTCGAAGGAAGTCAGGAAGTCTGTAGCATTTTTTCCAAAAGGAAAATTTATTTGATATAATGCTAGTACTATGCTTTTAGGCAACTTTTTTTTAAAAAAACAAAACTGAGCATTTAAAAATACTTGTACTTCTGGAAGTTAACAAGTGGTAGGCTGCCATTTTAAAATGGCCCCTTTAGGAATTTGGTAGATTTCTTATGGTAATAGAACAAAATGTAATTTTCAGGAATCTTAAAAAAAGTATTGACTGATGTACTGACATTCTAAATTTTGCATTTACTATGCATTCCTGACCTTATTCTAAGTCCTCAAACCAATCTGAATTTCTTGCTGGGAAATTTCAAAATGGCATCCTACTGAGACTTATATCAATCTCAGCTATGTAGATGGAAAAACCAGTAATGCTGTTTCTGCTTAAATCTTGAATCTGTGGTTAACTTTTAAAAAGCAAAGGTTAAGGATAAAATTGATAGATCGGCTGTTAAAATCAACTAAATTTTCACTTGCATAGTCTCAAGTGTGCATCGTATTTTAAAGTAAAACAAAGTAAACTAAGCTTGGCCTTTGAACAGTGTTGTGTGTAAGAAAACGTATAGTTATAAGAAGACTTGTAAGGAATTTTGAACAAATTGCTGCAGTTGAAGAAAACTAGGAATGTGAGGAAGTTTTGTTATGACTATAGTACAGTTACTGCTTAAGACTAGAGTACGTATTTCTGGGTTCTTTCAGTGCTTGTCATAGTCACTAAAAAACTCCTAAGATGTTAAATGGATCAAAGGATCTACAGCTGTAACAAATTTCAGGAAAGTTTTTTTAGTGTTAGAATTTCTAGCTGAAATTTACCTCTGTATTCTCAGTTTTATAGCTAAACATTTCCTCACCCAGACAACTAATTTAGTTGTAGGTTAGTAAGTGATTATTTCTAAGTTAGTAAGGATGTAGTGGTATGGGGGAAGGCTTTTGAAATGCTTATGCCAATAGAAGAGGTGTGAGGTTTGGATCAAGAGAGACAGTTGGTAGTTTTGAGATGCAATGGTACCTTTAATTTAACTTAATTTTCATTGTTTTTGTGGCTTAAAATATGCTTTAGAATTTATTTGCTTTAATTTAAATATGTACATATATGTATGTGTGTGTGTATATATGTGTGTGCGTATGTATGTTTGTATAGGCACCTGAGACAAGAATAGGAGCCTTTACAATGCAAGGTGACTAGTTCATGTATTATTGGTACTTTATACTTAGAATAATTTTTTCCAGGTACTTTAGATTGTTTTGGAATATTAACACACCTATGACTTTTATATTGCTTTATAAATGAGTTGCTCAGAAAAGGATTCACACCCCCAGAGTCTTTCTATCATTTTCTCAGGAGCAGATTAGTATTAAAATTGTATTGCTCTCAGCCTTTATTACTGAACATGGATCAGTGAAGTTTTATCCATGTGATTGTTTCTTTTTATAGTGCAGAATGAAACCCCTTCCCGCCTCTGCTTTCTTAGCCTTTGTAACTCTTGTCCCTGTGCTCTGGTAAATCCTTCAAGAGAGGTTGAGCTGATGTACCAGGGGCCTTCCTGTAGCTCCTTTTACCCTCTTGGGATGGTTCCCTTGGTTATTCCTCAGTTTTTGCTTCTCTTGGTACCCCCACCTCTTGGCACAATGCCTCCCACATCACTAAAGTGCTTCATGACTTGTTGATTGATCTACATCTTCCTTTCCAGTCAGTGCTGTGACACCCTTTACAATTTACACTAATGATTCTTTGGTAATAATATACTGCTGCTTACTCTCATCACATGCCTCTCCTTTACTCTTCGGAAGACCTGAGACTTTAATACTTTTGCGATAGTAATCTAAAGTCAGGGAATTGTATGGCATCACTGGAAGTTTATTGATAAAAAGATGGGTCTTTGTTTCGGGAGAAGCTTGGGTTCTTTGAAGTTGTTGGCGGTTTCCCAGTTACTGTCCTGCTTATCTTCTCTTTAATTCTGGGTCCAGTTCCTTCATTTTCAGTATAGAATGTTTGTCCCAGAGGTATATACTGCTTGAGCTGCTCTATGGGTTGCTCACTATAATCTGGACAGTAGAAGTCCTTCATCTACATGTTTTTTCTTGTATTGATAGTTATAACTCTGAGCCATTATGGATCTTAGGGGCTTTGAAATGTGATTTTGCAAACAGTCAATTATATCTTCCCATTATATAGAATATACTTTAATTTGGACTCTGTTGGGTATTAGCTGTTGTTCTCTGTGGTGTTTTATTCCCTGAAATGCTCTTCTAGACTAGTTTCTCACCTTATGCCTCTCTTGAGCCTAAGTTTCTTTATCTGTAAAGGGAGAGGTTATAGTCATAACCCCTAAGCCCCCTTTAGTTGTAACTCTGATACTGCTGTTAGTCCTTCATTCTCGAGGACCAATGACATCAGGAAGGTGATGTTTTGACTTATGTGTGAATTGGATTTAAGTGAGGCAGAGCTTTGAAAAACCCTCAGCCTCACCCTCTCCTCCAGAGTCCAGTGGTGATGGCTCAGCATGAAGTGGGTGATATTATGATCCTTCTTCCCAACATATTGTCTAAGGTACCATTTTCAAGAACCTACATCACCCTAGTTTTATGCTGTTATTGTTTTCTCCACTTTTCTTACTCAGTCCCTCAATAGCCTCTTAACTAGTCTGTATACAGAAAAAGACAATGAGGTGGCACAGCGGATATGGCACTGGACCTGGAGTTAGGAAGTCATGAGTTCAAATTCAGGCTCAGGCACTTACTAGCTAGGTATTCCTAGGCAAGTCACTTAATCTCTGCCTCAACTTCCTCAACTGTAAAATAGGGATGATAATAGCACTTATTAGGGTAGTGTGAGGATAAATGGGTTAATATTTGGAAAGCACCTAGCTAAGTGTCTGACACATAAGAGGCGCTGTCTAAATGTTAGTGGTTGTTGTTAGTCATTGCATGAAAACAAGGTTAAAGCCTTGGTTCCATCAGAATATGTCATAGCTACTTGTCTTCATTTCTCTCCCTCCTTGGATCATGTTATTCTGCTTACATAATCCTCAGGGGCTCTCTATTGCTTGGCACATACAGCCCAAATTCTAGCTTGGTTTTAGACCGAGGGTTCTTACCCTTTTTTTGTGTATGTTTTGGACCCCATTGACTGGTGAAATCTATGAACCCCTTCTCAGAGTCATGTTTTCAGATGGATAAGATAAAATACATAGGATTACAAAGAAGCCAATTATATTGAAATACAAAATATTAAAAAAAGTTCGTGGCCTCTGGGTTAAGAACCCTTGCAGTAGGCTGCCTACAAATCTGAGCTGATCCTACTCCTCTTTACACTCTGCTTTGGCCAGACTTTTCCTCCTCCCTGTCATTGTTCATGTTGTTCTTTCTGCCCATCTCCCGAAAGCCTGCTGATCTGTTGAGGACTAGCTCAAATACGACTTCCATGACCAGTTCTTCTTGTTCCTTCCTGGTCTCTTTCAAACCGGACAACCAGCTTCCCCTCTATGTGCCCATAGCATTTTGCTTGTGTCTTTTGGCCCAGTCTATGTTCTGTTCTATTGAGGACAGTTCACAATCCCTTTCACTGACCTCCTTGAAGACAGGCTCTCTTTTCCTTTTTCTATGCCCGTGGAGGCAATATAGAAATGATGGCATTAATCTTATCCCTCTCCCCTGCCCCCCCCCAACATTTTATAGTGCCTGTAGAGAACTTATTTTCCCCTCCCCCCCCAAGCTAGTGATTTCAGTTGGTAAACTCTCTGAGGGCAGGTGCCTTGCTCAGATGAAGAGCTCAATTTTTTGTTGGATATTCTGTTCTGTTTTGGTTCTCTAGTAGGAATCAATGCATTTTAGTATTACCTGTTTATGAATGGCTTTTCTTTCCCTCCTTTTGTGATGTTGTAAATTCATCGATGGCTTTTTGAATAGTCTGATTCTGAGAGTTAAAGTGGGAGCATTGACGTTGTTATACAAGCTGAAGGTAAGAATTAAAGACTTGTTGAATGGTCACAAAACTGATCATAGGGCAATTTGTCTGGGTTTGCACCAGACATGAGCACATACAGCATCACTAAACTAAACGATTTGGAGTATTTTGGAGTGGGACAGTTAACTTGTGTGTCCAAAGCAAGTTCTGAAGATGATGCCTTTATGTTACTTTGCACCATAATGCCTAGTACTGTAACATGCAGCTAACCCACACAGTGAATCCTTCCATATACCATGGAGAGTAGAATTATCTGGCATTGTGTGCATTCTTAAAATAAGTTAAGAATTATCTCTTGTTATTTCCCTTTTTGAGTTCTACCATAGTTGCTGATCTGGTGCTATCCTATGTCCTGACTTTTCCTAGAGAAGTTCACAAACCTGCTAATGTATGAAAAGACAGTCTCCTAAGATGAGTACGAGCATTTAATGCTTAATTTTGTTGTAATTTGTGACTCCTCTTAGAAAGGAAGTAGGCAGAAAGGTAGAAAAGCTAGTTTGGGGAGAAAGGATTGCATTAAAATAATAATAGTAATGTAAGAATTTAACTGATTAGCCCTACTGGAGGCATAGTCTCTAATGTTTACTTGGAGTGTGAATTCTATTGTTCTGCCCTGCTTCTTTGTCTATGTGGATATCTAGGGTAACCACTTTCTTTTTTTAATTAAGTTAATTGAAGAACACTGTACAGTTATTGACATCTTACAGTCTTACACATATTATATTGTTAGAAAATCTAGCTTAAAAAATAAATGCTGGGAAACATGCTATTTAGATATCCATTTGAAAACGGTAGTGAGGTCTTGGAGGTTAGAATTGTTCCAATCCCCCCCCCCCCCCCCCCCCATCTTAGAGGCAGGCTTCTTAACCTTCCTGGTGCCCTTAATTTCTTAATCTTTTTAAAGTGTGAGGGAACTTAAGTAAATTATCTACTCTGTTAAATAAAACTGATTCCTAAACTCCATTTATTATTGCTGATACACTGATAAGCCTTTTAGTCTGTCTTAGTTGTCTGAGGCCCTGAAAGGTGGTCGCTTGCTGACTCACTTGGCCATGTATGTCTGAGGCAGGACTTGAACCCAGGTGTTGACTCTGAGGCCCTCTGTGTCATCCTGTGTCTACCGTGTCACCCTGCCTTGTGTTGTGCAAAATATGTTAAGATTCAAAAAGCACCACTAGATTGAATAATATTCCATCCAATTGTATAACCTGGTTTGGTGTTAGTAGAACTTGAAATTAAAAAAAAATTCTGGTTTTTTAGTTGAGCAAAGCAAAATGCTTAAAGTGGTGTATTCTCTGCTGTACAGGGTGTTCCTAAAGTCTGGACACATAGGCAAAAATGGGCTTTGCCAGATTGACGTGAACTTGATGCAACAACTCCACATTGCCTGTGTGTCCAGACTTTAGGGACACCCTGTATAGAGCCATTTCTTGTTTATTCACTTTAATGGCATATTCCTTGCAAATAATTAATTTCAAACTTAACATTCCTACAGCTAAGCATGTTTATTTTTTATAGCTCCCTCCCCCATCTAGAAAAAAATATAAGTTATTCAGTGCCTTTCACATATGAACATAAATTATTTTGGCCAACCATGTTTGAGTTATTCATAGTTAGCTCTCCATTAGTAATGGAAAGTTAAATATAGGAACGACTTTGATAGCCAGTATGCGTTTGAAAGGAATGAAAACTGAGGGTTGTGGTGATTTTTTTTTTAAAGTAGTTTTGTGCAGGACTAAAAAGAAAGTTGAAAGTGTCACAGTTATACCATTAAGATGTCTATTTAATAGATGAGCTTCAAAGGAGTCATTCTACTTTTTAAAAAAAGCTACTGTTTAGTACAATTTTTATTTTTAAAGTAGTAACTTTTGCACATTTTCTAGGAATTTAGATAGAGACCTTTTCTAAGTAGTCAAACTTGACTCCTCAACATGTTACATCTATCCCCTTTTCTCGTAGCATAACCACTGTAGTCTACATTCTCATAACCCCTGGACTATATCTTCCTAATTAATCTTCCAGCATGTAGTCTCTCCCCTCTTTAGTCTCCATACACCACATTGTTATTCTAAAGCACAGGTCTGATCCTGTCACTCACCTGCTCAAGAAGCTTCTGTGGTGCTCCACTTCCTCTTGGATAAATTAACATACTCCTGGCATTTAAAGCCCTTCAAAATCTGGCTCTAGCCTCTTTTTCAGACTGATTACACATTTATATGTCCCTCCAATCTCCCCCCTCCCCCACACCCACATGTACACAGCTCTTACAAGCTAACTTGCTTGATATTCTTTGTATATGATATTCCCTCTCTTCTTGGCATTGCTCGTTGTCCATGCCTGGAATACTTTCCTTAGCTCCACTCGTAGCTTCCTGCAAAGCTTAACTCAAATGTCACTCTAGTTCTAATAGTCCTCCTTCACCTCTCCCCCATCACTTTGTATTTATTTTGTATGTGTCTTATCTGAATGTGTATCTCACCAATTGTTTGGCTATTTATTTTAATTTCCAAATTTGTATGTCCAGCACCTAACATAGTGCTTGACAGATGAAGTGTTTAGAAAATGCTTATTTATCGATGCTTTGTTGCATGATGAGACCCAGGACTTTAGTGGTGACTGTGGGAACAAATGGACTGATTAAGAGAAAAATTTTGAAGAATATGGTGTATGAAAAGGATTAATCAGTTAACAGACATTAAACTCCTGCTAGGCACTAGGCATTGGTAGAAGCTGGGAATACAAATTCAAAAGTGAACTGAGATTCCATTCTACTCAGGGTGCTAGTGCAGGTTGGTAGTTGAAGAAATACAGGATGTATACAAAATAAATACAAAGTGATTTGGGAGGGAGTCCCTAACAGCTGGGGAATCAGTAAATGATATTCGAAGGGGTCAGTTCTTGAGTTACTTGAGTCTAGAAGGGAGGCAGTAATTTTAAGTGAGACAGCTGCACTCATGGCAGTGATGAGGAGCTAGCACATTCTAGCTGTGGGCAGCAGCCGGTACAGATGCCTCAAGACAGTATATGAAATGTTAAGAGCAGAGGGGAGAAATGGCCAAGAAGAGAGAGGAGGTTTGGAGCCAGTGCGAGCTGTCTCTGAATGCCAAGTACAGGAAATAGGGAGTTTATGGAGTAAGGGGTGGGGGGGAGGTTCACCTGGTAAAACGCACACTTCAGGAATGTTCCTGGCACTTGTGGAGAGGGCAGATGGCAGACCAAGATTTTTGTTTTGGATAATGAGGAGAATGGCTAACTATCCCCTGACTGAAGCAGGGAAATGTAGAATTGGTGTTTGGGGGTTGGAGAGAGAGTAGAAATATCCTTAAAGTGGAAATATTTATCATTGACACTCAGTGCTTTCAGACTGACATTAGGAATTTGTCCTATCTGTAGCACCACCCACCCCAATAACATATTTAGATAGATGAAAACCAGTACTTTAAGTGAGACAACATGACATAGTGGATAGGGTACTGGCCTTTGAGTCAGAAAGACTGGGTTTAAATCCTTCCTCAGACTCTAGCTGTGTGATTTTGGGCAAGTCAACCTTGCTGTGCTTCAGTTTTCTTAATAAAATGGAGGATTGTATTTGATAACCTTTAATGCCCTTTGCAACTTGAAAGCTATGATCCTATGGCCAAACTTAAAGGATTTTATCCTAGGTTTTCTTCACCTCATCTCCAAAAGTGAGGGAAAGGAGAGAGATCCATTTCTTGGATGAGTAAATTTCTCACATGTGATTTGTGAGAGTTAAAAGCTTTATGAACTAATTATATGTATCCTAATGAGTTGTAAATGAGACTTGTGAGCGAAAATCAGAATATAGCCTGGGCATTTAGGCTAAAGGTGATGTGTGTGTGTGTGTGTGTGTGTGTGTGTGTGTGTGTGTGTGTGTATGTGGGGAGCAGGGTAGGAAGAGTTAAAATAAAGGTGTAAGGCCAACTAGATTTTGGCCTAACCAAGAGAGCAAACAAACTGCTCTGTAAACTGTTGTAATGAACAATTGTATATAGTATATTTTGTGTGTGTGTGTGTGTGTATGTGTGTAGAGAGAGAGCTAGTCGCTGAGGTTAAAGGTTAACACTGATATCTTCAACAACTTTATGATACATGGTACCAAATACTACTCTAACTAATGTAATTGTTGCTTCTGGTTAAGGAAATATTTTTCAGGAGTTTGGTCAGTCATTTTTGACTCTTTGTGACCTGATTTAGGGTTTTCTTGGCAAAGATACTGGAGTAATTTGCCCTTTCCTTCTCCAGCTCATTTTACAGATGAAGAAAAGTGATTTGCCCAGGTCACACAGCTAAACATCTGAGGTCAGATCTGAACTCAGTTCTTCCTGATTCCAGCTAGGTGGTACAGTGGCTAGAATGTGGGGCCTGGAGTCAAGTTGTATCCACTGTGCCATCTAGCTGCCTTTTTCAGAGGTTACATCCATTCTTTTGTTGAATGCATATAAGTAGGCTGGGAAGTCCTAAGATGCAGTTTGCAGTTGTCCCTTCAATGAAACATGTAGTCTGTTAAGGCATGTTGAGCATTTCACTGATGTATTTTAATCTGGCATGATGTAAATTTTATTTATGCAAATAGGATTCATTGACTTGGGTGTTCTTGTCGAAACAGACATTTTCAGATGATCCTATATTGAATCAGTTCCAAAACCATGATGTCTAAGTTGAATGATAAATGTCTTGAAAGGGTTATTGATTATTGTTTCTAGTGCCTGTACTGTCTGGGTAGCTGAGTAAGAGGATATTTTAAAAAAATAGGTAAAGCTTCTTGAAAAACTGTCTCTGCCTGATTGACTTTAGTGTTATGCCCACCTACTTTTGTTGCTGTTTGGCTTCCCTGCCCCTACCCTATGCTGAAACTATCTCAAACATCACCAGTGAGTTCTTAATCCCTAAATCTAATGACTATCTTCAAATTTCTTCCTGCCTTCTCTATAGTTTTTGACACTTAATAATCTCCTGCTCTGAACAGTCTCCTCCTTTCTTCTCCCTTGGCTTTAGACACATTACCCTTTTGGTTTTCCTCCTATCTCTATCCACTTCTCATCTTCTTTAAGCTTTTTATTCTGTTGGTCTTCTCTTCTATATTTTCTCCGTTGATCATGTCGGTAGCTTCTGTAGCGTATTTATAATTTGTATTCAGTTGATTGATAAAACTTGTATCTTCAGTCTAACCTCTTTTCTGCGTTCCAGATGGATTTATCCAACTGCCTACATGACATAAATATTTAAATGTTCAAGTGTCCTATCAAGCTCACCATACTATTCATGCTCTTAGTCTCACTATTTCTGTTACTGACAGCACCATGCACTCATTTTCTTGTGTTTAAAACTTTGGTGTGATCCTTCTCATAACCAGTTTGGGTTCTATTTCTTTTCATTCTGTTCTCTCTGTATTACTTGTCTGTCTTCTATTCCTACTCTTAGTACCTTCCTTTACTACATTCGGCTTCTGACAGGTCTTCCTGACTCTTCCCCAGCTAATTTCTTCCTCTCATCCCCATTGTATTTGTCTTCCAAATGTTATTTCTAGTTATTTTACTGAAATATCTTCAGTGGTTTCCTTTGGCTTAACGAGTAAAAAGTTCATTCCTGGTCCATGTCAACCTGAAGCCAACTCTAATACATTTATGAATTATGGTTGTATATGTCATTTTCTATCAGACTAAGCTTCATTAGGGTAGGGATTGGCTTATCGAAACTTTGCATTTCCCCCAGTACAATGCAGGTCCTTAATATATGTTCTTTGAATTAAATTGAATAATAGTGAAAAAATAGCTTTGCTAGCATAATACGGGGTTAGCTAGGTGGTACAATGAATTGAGTGATGGGCCTAGAGTCAAGAAGACTCATCTTCCTGAGTTCAGATCTGGCCTGAGACACTGTGTGTGACCTGGACAAGTCACTTTTGATCCTGTTTGCCTCAGTTTCCTCATCTGTAAAATGAGCTGGAGAAGGAAATGGCAAACCACTCTAGGTATCTTTACTAAGAAAAAGCCCAAATGGATGGTGAAGAGTCGAGTGACTGAACAACAACAAAACATGACATGAGCCCTGCCGCCTTCTCTGCTATCTGGAAGTAATCTATCCCCTTGGGCTGGCACTTTTATCTTTCCTATACTCTCCATTTTATATTATATTTATTTGTGGACATGGCTTGCGTTTTCTAGTAGATTGTGAGCTCACTGAGGGGGTGGGGTGGGGGGTGGGGGTGGGGCGACCTTAGTTCCTGAGCACACAACTGAGTTGCAAAAATTAGAATGAGTGTACTTCAACGTAAGGAGTCTATTTCCTTGTCCCATTTTACAAGCCTGTGTTTTGGATCCAGTGAATTATATTAAAGGAGAAATTCTACATAATAGGTTTCATAAGTCTTTGTCCATTTGGCAATGAAAATACTGACTCGGCATGGTATTTATACGATAATTGTATTTTAATACCTATAAAGTGGGTGTCTTAAATTGACTTTTCAAAAATCTTGAACTGATGATTTAAAAAACTCTTTTGTAAGAATATTTGTTATCTGTAGATAAACCGGCAAAGCAGTTTCCTAGTGGGGAATTGAGAGGTGTATTAGAGAGAGCTGGGGAACCCAAGACCATTTTAATTGTAGGAGATGGCAAGATACACTCGTTTGGCTGGGAGAGATCTGATTTTAATAATGTTGCACACTGTTAGAGGAACCTTGACCAGGTGGTTTCTCTGACCTATCGTAGTCTGCTTTGAAGTGGCTTGGAGCTTGAGGTATTATTAGGTTGAGATTTCATGGACCATCTCTGCTCCAGAAATGAGTCCCTTCTAGACAATATAGACCCTAAAGCATAAGTGGATTACTTTGAGCTGCTGCCATAAGCCTATCTTCATATAGATGTGGCAATTTACAACATACTACAGTGCATGTTGGTTTTCTATTCATTTCTTTGTGAATTCGGGAATCTGAAATATATTTTCCTCTTCTCTACTTATTTAAAATAATTGCTTATGAAGTTCCAAATGTAATTTCCCATAGAAACATTGTGCCACACAGTAGTTAAAATTTTACTGGCACAGTGCTCTATTCAGACTTTTTTGAACTGCTCTAAGAATTTAACCCCCATATATAGCATTTCTAGAGATATATGTCTTTGAAGTTCACAGTGGAGCTAAAACCAATTTCTGAGCAAGTGGAGTTTATTCCCTTAGGCAGCAATGCTTTGAACACCACCCTGCATTTATCTTTGTGCATATCTCCTCTCGTTTCCACCCTTTACTCAGTGTAAACAAACATTTGCTTTGTGTCCACTGAACAATGTACTCTTTCTAATGCAGCAGTAGGCTTCTGTTATGAAGGTTGGAGGGGATTCTTCAGAATTAGTTTGAAGGGATTTTTTTAGTAATGATCTCCGATCTCCTCCCTCCCAACCTCTCATCTTACAGATTAGGAAACTGAGGTCTAGAATGTTCTGGTGACTTGTCCAAGGTTAAACTGCTAGTTATTGACAGAGAACTAGATCTGAAACTCAAGTTCTGCACTTCATTGTCTCCATTTCTGAGTCGGTATTGGATAAGACTGTCCCCATCAAAGTCATTAAAACTGGACTCTACCTTTGAACTAGTTATGCAAGTAGTGTGTAAAACGAGCAATAAAGACATCCCACATACTGTGTGAGCATAGGGGATGGGTGGCTAGTGAATTCCCTGTAGAACTTGGGCAGCTCTGTACCGGGCGGTCTCTGATGCTTCAGGTTGCTGGAATTAAACTGATGAGCTTCCTTTGATTTTAGCTATTCTGCTCTCTTCCACTGAACAGCTTCTGCACAGTTAGAAGGAATGTGATTGTAATGATCCTTACTTGTTGTTCAAGTAGGTATTTTACTGTCCTGCATACAGCTTTAAAGGAAATAACAATCAGAACTGTCTGACTCTTAGGAAATGCTTGGGTAGCCAAGGGAATTAAACTGTGTATTCTTTGCTTTGCAAACTATTAATTTTGCAAGGTTGCAAAAAAGTTTAAGTTAAAGTAGAACAGTCTCTAGTTTTAAAATTTTTTTTACTTTACCCTAACAGATTGGAATAAATATCTTCCTATTACATGTAAATTGTAACAAAAATGAGTTAACTTGTTAACATAGTGGAAAACAATAATCTTGGTGAATGGTGGGATATTGGTAGAACACTGGAGTTATTATCATTGTCAGTGCTATTTCAAGTTGCTTATGTCTTAGTTGAGTCCAAAGTGCTTAATGCTAGTAAAACCTTACTAGACTGTCATTCTGTAGAAATTTAAGTAGTGAATCCTCTTTCTCAAGATTTGAAATGAAAAATTAATCTGGTTTCATTTCTCTTTTCTTTCCTTTTTCCTGCCCCATTTTTGTATCTTTTATCAAGATGTATGAATTAAAATAGCATTTAAGTGCCAAGCACAATACATGTGATATTGTTGTTGTTTGTCCTTTGTTCTGGAAGAGGACCATGACATTGGGTACATGATGCCATGACATGCAAGTGAATTGGGTTTAAGTGAGAGAGGGCTGTGCAAAGTCACCAGCCTTGCTTTCTCCTCTGGAGCCATCTGGGTCCAGTGGCCAGATGTTCAGGACATGTGATAAGGATATACATAAAAAGCAAACTGTTCCTACCCTTACAGAGCTTAAATTTTAAGAATGGGATTCTAGACATATGGGGGGAGGTGGTACCTAGGGGAAAGGCATTTTGGTTCAGTTTATAGGGATGGTGAATGGAGTCACAGGGTAGTAGATTGACATACCCTTAGGTAACAGTTTGGGAACAGCAATTTATTTGATCCTGATTCTAGAACTGGAAAGGGGGCTGAGGAAACAGCTTGGTAGCTTGCTTTTGAGATGGCCAGGAAGTAAAGTATACTCTCTCAATTTTTTTAAAAGATTTTTTTTGTGGGCTACTTTTATTTCTAAAAAAAATTAATTATCATTTGGAATTTTGAATCTCTTTCAGGTGCCATGTTTCAGAACAGAATAAGATCCTTGGTAAAGAAGAACTGAAGAAATTCTACAGAAATCAGATATAGGCTAATTACAAGAAAGAATTAACCTGTCTCTGAGGTGACTAAAGGGGAATAATGGTGATTTTGCGCCGGGCTCGGCCGCCTGCTTCCGCCCCAACCAGCAATGAATCTTGACTCGCTCTCGCTGGCCTTGTCTCAAATCAGCTACCTGGTGGACAATTTAACCAAGAAAAACTACCGAGCCAGCCAGCAGGAAATACAACATGTGAGTAAACCCACAGGAGAGTGGGTTCTGATAAATGAGGGGGAAGCTGAAAAGCTCATTGGGTCTGCTTACCTCACTCACTGTTCTCTTGTATCATAGGGTACCACTGCCAACTTTTTCCCTAGTTTGCTACTTAGAATTCAGATTATCTGAGAATTCAGTGATTAAATTTCCTTTTGGTTTCAAGGGCCAGTCTGATGTTGATTTTAATAGCTTAAACAGCTTGGTAGAACTCTTAGTGATGTTAAATCATAAATTGTATTTAAGGGAGTTCCTTCCACGTCCCAAGATATAAAGCATAATAGTCTTCTTCAGGCACAAATCTTCTAAAACTTGTTTTCTAACTTAAGATTTTTGAACTTGCCTTATTCTCCATTTAAAAATCCTGAAATGACAGAGTGATGTTTGTTGTGTAGTTATTACAGACAAAAGCACAAGAGCTTTTGGGCTTTGGTATTTATTTTGGCTGCCAGAATCATCTTGCTCTTTGGCATTATATGTGATGGGTTTTTTTCTTTTAGCTAAAGCAATAAAGTTGAAAAAAAGTTGTTGAGCTATATTAGTTCTTAGAATTAGGAATAGTCACCTATGTAGCACAAAATTATTACTGCATTTAATCACAGAATAAATTACTCTTAAGATGACATTTGTATGAACAGCCTGTTTTGAACCTTGCGGGTATAGGGGATAAAGGTGAAGTGAGTTGCAGATTTTGCTAATCTGGCTAGTATTAGAGCTTATTTTGATTTGTAGCCTTTTCTCTGAATCATGTTCTGCTAATGAAAGTATTTTAAATATGTTATGTTTGCAATTAAATTTTTATTGTGGTAGTTGAGCAGATTATAGCTATATTTTCTTGATCCTGTGTATGTCTGGTATTAGGGGATGATGTTATTCTATGTAAGTGACAAATGAAGTATTCTTTGAGTGCCAAAATATTTTTATTGGAACTCTTCCTAAAACTTTGCTGCCTTAATATTTATGCTCAGTGTATGCTGGCTAATTTTTCTTTATCTTTTGATTACATGACTTGGAATTTTCATTATAAATCCATAATTAAACATAACTTCCGAGCTTATTGAGATATACTTAGAAATGCATGGCCTCAGATCACAATATTGCAAAGTTGGAAGGGCCATTTAGTCCAGCCTATACTTGAATAAGCATTGCCTCTACATCTTATCAGACAAGTGATATCTAGCCTTTGCTACAAGACTCTGTGTGTGTAAGTCACTTATTACTGATTTAGCTCTCTGGCCAGGCAGAGCATAATCACTAGCTCAACTCATCTATATGAAAAGAATTCTCGTTATAACATACCCAAGTGGTCACCTAGCCATTGCTTGAAGATTTCCAAGGAAGGAGAACCCATCACCCCTTGGCAGCCTTTCTGCTTTTGGATGGCAGTTCTAATCTTTGTTCCTGAAGTACTTCAAGACTGCTTTCACATCCCTCAGGAGTCTTCTTCAGTTCAATATCCACAGGTCTTTCAACAGACCTTGATAGTGTATGATCACAAGGCCTTTTACCATCTTTTTTTGACTTCTCGATATTCTCTAGCTTAATAATGCTTTGCTAACATTTGGTCTTACTACAGACCAACGGATAGTGAGATGTGCTCCTCCTTAATTTTGTACCTTACGCTTTTCTCCATGTAGAAAAAGACGGTATTTGGGATTTTTGCCTTCCGTATCACGCAGTTGGTTCATTTTGAGCTGGTAGTTCACTAAAATCCCTAGGCGTTTTTCAGATGAGCTGATGTCTAGCTATGTCTCCATTTTGTACGTGTAAAATTCATTTTTTATTTTGAACGCAAATGTAAGGCTTTTTTATTCCTAGCAAATTTTATTTAGGCTAATATTTTAGTTCTGGCATGAGTTTCCTGGATTCTGTCATCCAATATGTGAGCTCTCAGGGTAGAGGGGATAGAATACTAGTTTTGGAGTCAGAGGATTTAGGCTCAAATTCTGCCCTTTGTCACTTACTGTCTTATGTGATCATGAACAAATTATTTAATCTTAGAGTCTGTAATAAGAATATTTGATGTATTTCTTAAACCTCATGTAATTGTGAGGAAAGTGCCTTTACAAGTGTTATAGAAATAAATCATCCCTTCTAGGGTCCTCTGATTTTGAGAAGCATATAACTATCCATACCTTTATCCAAGTTGTCATTGAACTATTACTTAATAGTAATAAACTAGTATTGATATCTATTCTTTGGGTCTGGCTATTCAACCAGTTCCAAATTTATCTACTTCTGCTAGTCCTGAAGAATGGGATGAAGAACTTTGCCAAATGCTTTGTTGGAATCTAGGCAGCTTAGCATGCTAGAGCAGAAGGATGGCTGGAGCTGTAGGATTCATGTACTAGTTTTCCTGATTATTAGCTGTGATATCAAACAAGTCTTTACATTTCTGAGACTCAGTTTCCTCATCTGCAAAATGAGGTTATTGGACTAGATAACCTGAGGTTCCTTCAGTTCAATTCTTTACAGGGTTCCTTTGATTTACCATATCAAAAAAGGAAATGAAGTTATTTTGACGTAACCTTTTCTTGACTCTGCCATCATTTCTTCCTTTTGTAGATGTTCACTAATTATCCCTTTTATATGTGCTAGAATTTTGTCACAAATTCAAGTCGTGGATACCGGTCCAGTTCACAGACACCATATTTCATATTTCCCTAGTCCTCTGTCATCTCTCTAATTTTGCATGGTGTTTTGGAAGTCACTGGCAAAGACCTGCGATAGGCATGTTTAGATCCCTGGGATACTGTAGTCAGGGGTTCATGATGTGAATTCATTAAGGACAGCTGGGTGCTCTCTTCTGTGTAGTGAGATGGTCTTGGAGGTCATTTGCTGATGAGTCATTTTTGTTGTGTTCTTCCCAGACCAGAGTAAGGGTTAAACATTTGAGTACTTGTGCCTACATTCTCATCAGTTTTAATTGCCCTGTCTGCTTTGAAAAAGATAAAAACTTTTAAAACTTGTTCATTGTCCTTTGCTTCCTTTGTCAGCCTTGGTTTGTTTTGAGCTTTAGTGCTTTCCTAGGCTTTGTTAATTCCATGTTCTCTTGTAACTTTTCTGGTTTGTCAGTCTCAGTTTTTAATGCTTTTATGTGTCTTGTCTTACCACCTTCTTGGGGTTGGGAAAAATCATTAAAGTACCCTCCATCCTAGAAAGTATGGTGGAGGCAAGAAGGCTGTCAGTGAAAGTTGAAGTGCATGGTTTGATGACAGTTATTGTGGCTTTTTGTCTGTTTAGTGGTAGAGCATCTCTTCCTGAACTACCAGTCATGGAGGCCAGTCACCAGCCAGTTGCACAAAAAATTAATGGTATATAGTTCATGCTGTCAGCATTTTGCTTATAGAGTCCTCCCTCATTATTTTTTCTCTCTTTAGTCTATTTTCCTCATTTGTAATATAGGTCAGTGCCACTCAACCTAACAGGGTTGTTTTGAGGAAAATACTTTGTTAACTTTAAAGGGAATATTATTTCAAAAGGAGCCAAGAGAGGGAGACAGACAGCAAACACTAGGCAGAGTTGAAGAACTGTCAAGACACAATTCCCCCTAACTTGTCCAAAACTGAGCTCATCAGCTTTCCCTTAAAACCTTGCCTTCTTACTTCACCATACTGTTGAGTACCACCATCCTTCCAGTCACCCAGGCTCACAACCTAGGTGTCATCCTTCACTTTTCCTTCCTCCACTCATATCCAGTCTGTTGCCAAGGCCTATCGATTTTACCTTCCCGGCCTCTCTCTTATATGTCCTTTTCTTTCCTCTGACACTGCCTCCATTCTGGTGCAGGCCCTCATTGCTTCACAGCTGAACTGTTTCAGTACCTGCTGGTAGGTCTGCTTGTCTCAAGTCTCTCCCCACTCCATTCAGCTCAGTGATATTCCTAAAGTTCAGGTCTGATCTTGTTACATTCTTTCTCTCTCCACTCTGAGCCCCTCCCCCCCCAATCCCTATCAAAATGAACTCTAGTGGCAGGCTCTCCATTACCCCAGGATCAAATATAATATCAAATGGCATTCAAAATCCTTCATGACCTGCCCTAGTCCCTACCTTTCCACACTTCTTACATCTTTCTCCTCTCCCTTTCACCCCTCAACATCTACACATTCTGCACTGGATAGTGATACTGGTCTCCGAACTGTCTTCTGACTCATGGACATTTTCACTGGCCATCTTCCATTTCTGGAATTCTTTCCCTCTTTATCTCTGTTTCCTAGTTAAGAAAAATCCAACCTTTTGCCAGGAAGCCTTTCCCAGTCTCCCTTAATACTGATGCCTTCCCATTCTTTATTATCTCCAATTTATCCTGTATATAGCTTGTTTGCATATAGTTGTTTTTGTGTAATTTCCCCCACTAGATTGGGAGCTTGACAACAGGCACTTTGTGCTTTCTTTGTATTTCCAGCACCTAGCATGCTACCTGGCGCATAGTAGGTGATTATTAAATGTTCATTGACTAACAAAACACCACCTCCTGGTTGCTGCTTCCTCTGTGTGTTGTCTTCCCCTATTAGAATGTAAGCTCCTTGGGGGCAAGTTTTTGCCAGTGCCTAGCATAGAGTTTGACACGTAATAATCATTTAATAAATGCTTTTTTGTTCATTTAGTGCAGAAGAAAGTGTCTTACCAATTTGACTTGCCTTTCAGTTTCATTGTGGAATTGGTTGCAGTGATCCCAAGATGTCATTTTATATTCATTTGCAGGTGGAGCCTAAAAAGAGATAATAGCTAAGCTTTATTGTCAGATAATTGTCCAGTAGTGATCAGTGTATAAATTTTGGCAGTCATTTAGGAACTGAGTCTGAAAGAGCTCTGTGGTCTATTAGTTTGTTGACTAACTTCACCAATGTAGCATGGCATCCTAAAGAGCTGTATATTCTGATGTCCCATGAGGATGGTACGAAGAAATGGATTAAGGATGAATGAAATAACAGTTGTTTTTCTATTAAGGCAGGTGGTTTAAGTGAGTAAGAGAAAAAAAGAATGATCTTCTTTCTAAACCATTTGAAAGTCTCTAAATGATCCTTGATAAATAGGAACCCCACTGACTGTTTTGAACTGGGCTCCTTTTTCCAGGAATAATTTTACATGAATATCCCTGGGCCCTGGCCACCTCTTTCAGAGTTTCATTCAGACCCCCAGTTTCTTCATCAGATTGCTTTTATTTGCTACATCAGTTTTTTAGGGTGGGCGGAAGAGTTTTGGAAGTATGTATCATGTTGAACACTTTATACTTGTAGCAATTAAAATCAAATTCAGCCAACTTGTAGGCCAGTGGAAGCTGGTAGGGAGTATTCTATTAATATGGGTAAGAGTGAATGGCTAATGGTAGAATAATATATCCATATTCTGAGGTTGCCTGTATTACTTGTTTGTGATGAAGAATATACAGTAAAATGTGAGAAACTTCAGTGCATTTTGTTAGCGATAATACATGAATTCACTCAGAGACCTTAGTGAAATACCTTCCCCTGGTTCCCATAGGTTTGCAAAGGCTATGCCAGCAGAGTATATCCCTGAAACACTGTAGGATAGTAGAGCTGGAGCTGGAAGGGGGCATCTCGTTTAGATGCTTCATTTTATAGTTATGAAATTGAGTCCTAAAGAGGTTGTACTCTTCCCAAGCTTACCTGAAGTAGCAAGTGGCAGTGAGCATTTTAACTTGGGTTCTGTGACTTCAGAGCAGACGTCAGGCTTGCATGGTGTTTCCTTCAAGTTTGGCTGGTGCGTGTGTGCGTGCACACATGCGTGTTTTTCTAGGCACAACCACTTTTGAATGCTGTCTGCTCACAAATTGCCACAGATTGCGGAAGAAACATAGTACAGGGAAAAGAGCGCTGACTGTAGGGAGATGGTAGATGCCCATCTCTGATTCTCATTACTTGTATGACCTTGAGTAAGGAACCTCTAGATTCCAATTTCCTTATCTGAAAAATGAGGGGATTGGACTGGATGGCTTCTGAAGTCTTATAGTTGTGAATTTGTAATCTTTTGATTTAGAAGTGAAGTGGGAAGGAATCTTAGATGTCTTCTTCTTACATACAGAGGAGGAAATAGGCTCAGAAAAGGTCAAGTGTCTTGCATGAAGTCCCTCAGGTAATAAATAGGATAGAACACCCAGGTCCTCTCACTCCCAAACTGGCATTTTGTGTTTGGCATTGAGTTGAATAAATTTTTGACATGTTCTTTAATTTTTCGTCCTGAAACTACTTTTAGCATATTTGTGATTAAACATACTTTGACCAGTCTGATTTCCCCAAGTTTAGCCTTGATTATATAATCTATAAGGTTTTCATAGGCGTTTAAGTTAAGTTTCCATGGCCATTGAAGCAAGCTTTGCTCTGTTTCTTGGGTAACTTTCTTAACCAATTTATCAGCTGTGGCTAGATCATGTTGCAGCATTTCCCCTCCATTTGGAGAGGTTCCCATTTGGGAACTTCTCTAATTCTGAAACAATTCTGCTTTATGGTATTATTTCCAGGCCAGTGAAAATTAAAAAAAAATTCCCGAAACCTTTTTTATATGATGATTATACATGGATCTGCAGCACATACTTGAACCTCTAACAGTGCCTTGGATAAAAACTGAGCTTGAACAGTAAAAATTACTTTCTTTCCAGTCTTCAGTATTCTAGTCGTTGGTTTTCTAACTATAAGAAGCCTGCCCTGCGTTGTAGAAACATTAGTAACAATGACTCAGGAGGCCAGAGCCTTCTGAAGGGCTTTGCTTGTTTTCTGAGGATTAATTAGGCTGTTTGCAACAATAGTTTGTTCTTAGCACGTTTTTTTCATTTTCAGCTGCACTTTACTTTGTGCTTTTGTGTGACTGATCCTGCTTTATTGTGGGCTTCAATGATTCTTGAAACACTTGGCGTCTCCCCACCAACAGTCAGTGTAACACCTCCATGTCCCTAGAGTGTGCTCTCTAAGAGCTGCCACCACTTTTGCAGTAAAAATGCAAAAATTTGGAGTCAGAAATCACAGAATTAAAACTCACTGCAAAAGAGAACAGCGAAATATACGTTCATTGCATGGTATTCAGCATTCAACTGACAGAATTGATTAAAAGTGGGGAAACCAGCTCATTCTAGTTTCATGCCATCAAGTTCAAGCCATTCTCCGTCAGCCTAATGTCAGAAGTACAGACACCATGATCATCAGTTCAGGATAGTGAAATTAGAGCAAAATTATTGGTTGGCCCAGGTAGCTTGCCTACTGGTGTATATCTGAGACAAAGTACAGATGGACAAGGTGGGTCCAGCACTGATTAGAAGGAGGGGAGTGGGTTTAAGAAAATTGCAGGTCTCCTTTGCTGACAGCAACCTCTTCTCACAAAGTGAAGACCCATTTTTATGTGTGGTTTTTTTTTTTTTTTTTTACTACTGACAGTCAACCACTTGGGTCTATAGCAATGAGATGTGGAATACAACTGCCTCAGAAGAATTAACATGGGTATCCATATAGAGGGCAAAGAAGAAGTGGGTGGGAACAGGCTGGATTTATAAGCAAGGAGGAACTCAGAAAAACATTTATAAAAGGATCAAGCATATCAAGGGTAATATGAGAGGAAAAGAAAATGGGCTGATTACATGGTGAAGAATAAGGTACAGGTGGACAGTTAGAGTGCCTCACCAGTAACCTTCCAGTGTCGGAAGAAAAGGATGAAGGCCTCCAGCCTGTTGGGTCAACCCCCTCTGGAAAACTTAGTGGGAAACTTCGAAGAGTCTCTTAGGATTGGCAGGGCAATCTTTTTTTTTTTTTCATAGATTAAATTGTAAATAAGCTCTAGCAAAATAATGAATTTAAAATAATAACAGAATGCTCGCATTTCTAAAAGCCAAACTTCCTCAGAGCTAATTTTAAACTTAAAGTTCTTTAGGGGATATATACTAGATATGAGTGTTTTATATAAATCAGTGATAATTTTGGGGGCTATGGCAGAAAGCAGTAGTTTTTATAATATTATTTTCCAAAAATTGAAACGTGTGTCATTGGGAAGTGAATCATCTCCAATTTAGGAGCTTACCTGCGAATATTTGGGTACTATATTTTCTACCCGTAAGTCAACCATCAAAATACAATCCCTATAAATAACACCACCAGAACCCACATACGGCTCCCTCCCCTTGATGAGAACGGAGTAGTATTTAAGTGAGGCTCAATCTAATATCTTCCAAATGTCATGCCGGAAAGAAGGCTGGCTCTGGTAGTCCAAAAGGTTTGCGTTCAAATCCTACCTCTCACATAACTTAGGTATATGTCTATATGTGTGTTCTACACAACTCCTGTTATTTTAAGCAGTGTTTCCCAATAAGCATCAATGGAGGGAGTTTCCATACTAAACATGCTTATACTGATTCAGTCAAAAGGTCAGCTTAAATACCTCTCACACACATATACAGACTTTAAAAACTAAACAGATATTTGTGTATACGTATCCCTAACAACTTGTTAAAATCTGTATTTGTTGTTGTAAAATGTCCAGGATATAAAAACTACTAAATTTTTAAAAAATTCCATACTTCTTTGTATTTAATGATCTTCATCTTACTATTTTGAGACTAGGAGGTACCTAAAATTTGCAAATGATTGCTAGTTTTAGGATGAACCAGTCCATTTCTTCTAAAAAAAATTATTTTTTCTCAATTACATGTAAAAACAATTTTTAAGATGTCATTTAAAAAAACTTTGAGTTTCGAATTCTCTCCTTCCCTACCCCCTCCTTGAGATGGCAAGTGCTTTGTTATAGATTATACATGTGCAGTCATGCAAAACATATTTTCATATTAGTCATGTTGTGAAAGGAAGCAGAAACCGAAAAAAAAACCTATGAAAAAATAAAGTGAAAAATAGTATGCTTAGATCTGCATTCAGAGTCCATCCGTTCTTTCTCTGGAGGCATTTTTCATCATGGGTCCTTCAGAATTGTCTTAGATGATTGTATTGCTCAGAATAGCTAAGTCACTCACAATTGATCATACAGTGTTGCTGTTGCTGTGTATGATGTTCTCCTGGTTTTGCTTGCTTCCCTTTGTATCAGTTCAAGTAAGTCTTTCCAGGGTTTTCTGAAAGGAAATTCTTCATTTCTTATGGCACAGTAGTGTTCCATCGTGATCATATACCATAGGTTTTTTAGCCATTCCCCAGTTGATTGACCTCCCTTAATTTCCAATTCTTTGACACCACAAAAAGAGCTACTTAGAAATATTTGTCTACAACTAGGTCCTTTTCCTTTGATCTCTTTCAGGACACACACCTTGTAATAACGCTGGGTCAAAGGGTATGCACAGTTTTATAGCCCTTTTGGCATAGTTCCACATTGTTTTCCAGAATGGTTGGATCAGTTCATTTCTGTAGGTCCTTTTAATAAACTAAATTATCACTTCTGTAATACCAGATGAATCAAAGTATTTAAGGGACTTTGACCAGTTCATTTATGTGACTTTCAAAACTCTTTGATAAGAATTTATTGAACAGTAACTTTCATATTAGGGCAGAATGGCTGATTGTATTTAGGGATAAGGATTGGGTTTGTCATTTTATTAATGTAAGCCCAGGTGATAAAATGCCCTTTAGTAATTCAGATTGGCACCCTCTCTGCAACAGCATGAACTGATTAAAATGTAATGGGGGGGGGGGCGGAGATATTTAACACAATAAATAAAAACACTATTAAATGTTACTATGTGGTTTTCCAAGTCAGTAGTTTGTGGCCCACAGGTATCCTAACATACTGTTTAGTGACCTTGTTTTCTATTTGAGTTTGATACCACCAGCCTAGACCATTGAGGTTAAGTGACTTGTCCAGGGTTATGCAAGGCAGTGTGTGTTAGGGGTGGAGCTTCAATCTAGTTCTTCCAGGAAGTGAGGCCAGTTCTCTTTCTACTGTAAAATCGATGTCCATACATTTCGGCTATTAAGAATTGGCCTTGGAACTGCCAAGCTGTTGAGGGAATTAGCAAGAAATAATGTATATGTTGTAACCTATTTGCAAAACTTAACTAAAGTTTACTTGAACATATCACGTACAGTAATATTAAAAATTAAATCTTTTTTGAGTGATGATATCTATTCAACTCCAACATATCTTGACAATCTTCATGTTGGTTTTTTAAAAAGTATAATTGTTTTTATCCACCCTAGTCAGCAATTGGTTTTATCACACTAAAAAAATACTTGGTAGAAGTATGAGCATGTGACTTGTAATTAGGTCTGATCTCTAACTTTTAATTGATCTTTTTGTAGCTTTGTATAAATCGCCTAAATTTATTCACTTGTTAAGAGTAGCTATAAATGTATCTTGTTTATAAGCTAGATGGTACTGTGTTTGAATAATGAATGAAGGAGTTGTCAGCAAGTATTCAGTAAGCCCTGGTTATGCCACAGCCACTCTGCTAAGTGCTGGGAATCCTAAGAAGGTAGTAAGCCCCTCCCCTCAGGGAAGGGGACCAGCACTGGGAAAAGCCTCTAGAAGGTGGGGGGGGGGACTGAAGTGGTGGAGGAGAGGACAGAGAACAGTCCAGGCATGAGGGTCAGCCAGGGGCAAAGGTCAACAGAGTGTTGGGAAGAAGTGCAAACTGGATCATAGCTTCCATGAAGGTGCCCTAAGGCATAAGAAGATTGCAAGGAGAAGAAGGGGCCAGGTTACAAAGAGCTGCAGATACTAAACAGAATGTGATGTTTTATCCTAGAGGTACTAGGGAGCCACTGGACCTTTCTGGGTAGAGGATTACACAGTCACACCTACATTTTAGGAAAATTACTTTGGCAGCTGGATGAGTATAGATTGCAATGGGGAGACTTGAGAAAGAGGGACCAATTAGAAGACTTTGGCAGTAGTCCAGGTGAGAGGTCGTGAGGGCCTGAACTTAGGGTGATGGGTATGTGAGTGGAGAGGAGGGGAAATATGTGTGTATGTTTATATGTCTGTGTTATATATGTATGTATAATGCTTTGTATATACACGTAAGGTGTTGTAAAGGTAAAAATGGCAAGATTTGGCAACATAATAGATTTGTGGAGTGAAAGAGAGTGAGCAGTTGAATATGATACTGAGGCTGATGGCCCAGGTGACTAAGAAAGTGTTGGCACTCTTATCAGTAACAGGAAATAAGTTGGGAGTGTTTGGACACATTACATTTGAGAGGCCTATCAGGGCATTCAGTTTGAGATGTTCAAGAGGCAGCTTAAGGAGACTAAGGCTGGATGTATAGATATGGGAATCATTTGCCTAGAGAAGGAGCTAATGAGATCACCAAATGAGGTATCATATAGAGTGAAAAGAGAAGGGTCCCAGAATAGAGCTTTGGAGTGCACACATGGTCTGAAATAGAGATGAAGAACCAGCAGAGGAGACTGAGGTGAAGTTAAGTGATAGGATTCAGACTTGGGTCTTCCTGATTGCAGGTTGAGCATTAACCAATATATCACCTAGCTTACTCGTAACAGTTTATTTTTGCTGCCCTTGTATTACAGTATTTCTCAAACCTATAAGTGAGTGAAGTATTAGTGGCATCTTTGTCCAGTCTAAACTTCTATACACTTGTCAGCTGCTACTATATAAACAGTAAGATTAAAGTTTTTCTCTCTTAGGATCTTGTTCAGGTTTTAACATAGCACATCTCCTTTGAAGATATGATTGGTTATTGTACCAATGATTAGATTTTCCCTTTCTTTTATACTAAAGTATTATAATGATTAACAAACTCACAATTATATTATACTTTCTGGTTTTTAAAAACTATTTGCTCCTAATAACACAGTGAGGTTGATAGTGCAGTTATGTTCCCTTTTTAGAAATGAGGAGACTGACCCACTGAGGCAGTAATTTGCCTAAGACACAACTAATAAGTGTCAGTTGGGTCTCAGTTTATAGGATTGTAGATTTAGAGGTAGAAGGGGGGGTCTATGTGTGTGTATACACATACATACATTTGGGGTTTTCTTGGAAAAGTTACTGGAGTGGTTTGCCATTTCCTTCTCCAGTTCATTTTACAGACAAGGAAACTGAGGCAACTAAGGTTAAGTGGCTTGCTCAGGGCCCTACAGCTAATAAGTGTCTAAGGCCAGATTTGAACTCAGGAAGATGAGTCTTCCTGGTTCCAATCCCAGCACTATCCCCTGTGCCAACTAGCTGCCTGGGACCTTATGTATTTTACAGATGAGGAGATTGAGAGGTTCACTCTTTTAAAATGCTGTTGTTGTCTATCCTTTGTTTTCAAAGAGGACCAATGACATCAGGAAAATGATGTCTTGACTTGCAAGTTAAGGCAGGGCTATACAAAGTCATTCCTCAGGAGCCATCTGGGTCTAGTGGCAGTATAGATCAGGATGACTGGAGATGGCCCCAGGTGCAGTGGGAGACTTTGACCTTTTTAAGCTAAGGTCTTTCCCAGTTCTCAGTGTGAAATGTAGTTAGTGGAAGAACTCAGGTGAAATCTAGTGCTTTTCCTATTTAAGGCAGAGATTCCAACTGATCTTTCTGAAGAAATGAAGGGATCAAAGAACATTTGTTCTTGGCCTTTACAACTAACTTGAATAGTGCAAGCTTTACTTGTTGAACTTGAATTTTTAGTTCCCATGTTTTACAGAGCCATACAATTCAATATCTAACTTGATTACATTTTCTATAGTAAAGAAGAGGATTGTTTTATTTGGAGAATAGGAACAATTAATGTAAATTGGTTGTTAGAAGGAAAAAATAACCTACTCTTGTTTTACCAAGATCATTTTTCTTGATGTAGAAGACAAGAAAAACAGGTGTTTAGTTCAGCATTCTCTTAGTGACTTATTGACCTTGGAGATTGGAATTCTAGAATTGATTTAACGATTTGCTAGGTTATTTTCCTTTTTTGATATTTTTATGCTGTGATTTGGTCCTGGTTGGCAGATGAGAATCTTATGAATATATGAAATATGAAATAGTTCTTGTATATTGAATGTGATCTAGATTGTCACTCTCCTGTCATTGCATATTAGACTAGATTTCTTTGGAGGGAAGACTAAAATGAAAGTCATTTCGTGTTAGGGTGAATATAGCATAAAGGTCAACAGTCATTTCAAAGTGGCATGGGAGAAATGACAACTAATTTGCATGCATGCAGATTTCCTGTTTAGCCAGTTGGCAGTCATGACTTTCCTCTTGACTTTGTTCTCCTTCCAGTCCAAGTTCTTGGAATAGGTAAATCTCTTGCTCTCCCCAAACTTGACTCTGGACACTAGTTGACTTGGGAGCTTTCTGAGTATTAAAATTAAATGTAAGATTCTCTTGAACTTGGATAGAATAGCTGAAAACTTCTAGGAACAATGTCTTAAACTGCCTAGGTACTAGTGGCACTAGGGGTGCTCTCACGTCTCACGCTGGCTCCCCCCCCCCCCCCCCCCCCCCCCCCGGAAAAAAATTTTCTCAGGGACTATTAGAGCTACTTGGCCTCTCAGATGGCTGAAGTGAGATGGGAATCAACAACTCTTTTCCTTCTAGTGGAGTGGATTACTACCTGAGGTTCTTAACATCTTTCATGCCTCTGTCCAGACCCTGGCCACTTTCATCTGATTGACAAATGCAACCTTGACATCATGCTTAGGACCTGAAGCCAAACTTCGGTTTTTTGTTTGTTTTTTTTTTTTAAAGTGTGGTCTCTTCAGTTTGGAGGTGTGAGATTTTTGAGAGCAGGGACTATTCCACTTTTTCTCTTTGTATCCCCAAGTGCTTAGCTTAGTGCTTGGCACATAATAAATGCTTAAATGCTTTTTAATTCATTCAAACTACTATATTTGGACCAGCAGCTGAGCCTGACTTTTTGTGACCCCATTTGGGATTTTCTTGGCAGAGATACTGGGGTGGTTTGCCATTTCCTTCTCCACCTTATTTTGTAGATGAGGAAACTGAGGCAAATAGGGTTAAATGACTTGCCCAGGGTCACACAGCTAGTCAGTATCTGAGGCTGGATTTGATCTCAGATCTTCCTGGCTCCAGGCCCAGGACTGTATCCACTGTGAAACCTATTTGCTGCCCTTTTAGAAGTAGACAAGTTAAAAAAGTTAGGATAGGTTACAGGGTTGGGAAGATGTTTCATTTAGCCAAATTTAGAAAAATTATGATATTACTATTTAAACATGGCCCATGTGAAATGTTGCTGGTTTAAAGTTTCCTGTACCTTCAAGATTAGAGTAATTGTGCTATGCCTGTTGATTAAAATGATGTTAAGATTGTGTACTAATTAGCTTTTTTCCCTTTTGTCAGCAATGATCAAGTGATTTAAATACAGATTTCATCATTTATAAAGTTAATAGGACCTGCATCTCAGCAATTGGGTATTCATTGTAGATTGAGAATTGTTTGTGACTTGGATTTTTAAGCAAAGAAATGTATTCTTTTTCCTGTTCTGAATAAAGACATATTCATTGGTTTCTTCAGATTGTGAATCGACACGGCCCGGAGGCAGATAGGCATTTATTACGCTGCCTATTTTCTCATGTGGATTTCAGTGGCGATGGTAAAAGTAGCGGCAAAGATTTTCATCAGGTACTTTTTGCATATAATCATATAATCACACAGTTTTCAGTTTGGGCAGAAAACATTCAGTGGCAGTGACAAATAATTAAACCCTTTGAAGGTAATTGGGATTGGTAGGGAGTTTTAGTTCATGTAGCTCTAAGACAGTGGTGTTAGTGGCTAAAAAATAGGCAGTGATGCTATCTTGGGTACAGAACTTTTGACAGGCTTGGATCTAGTTCAGAGAAAGTATGTTCTCTTGGGGCTTTTCTCACCTGAAAGTGGAGTAGATGCCAACTGACTGTGTGGGATCATCCTAAGGGATGTAGGACACTCTTCCTCCCACCCCCAATCACAAGTTGGGAAGCAGTAACTCTTCTTGTCGAAGATAGAGGGATTGCCCTGCTAAGGGAAGGGGACACTACCTCCCTGAGGCCAGAGACCTTCCACCTCTTAATCACCTTTGGTGAAGAATCTAAAGTGTTGGAAATACCTTTTTCTTTAGTACAAGTATTACTGCATGGACATAGTGGTATTTGTACTGGTTGTAAACATTACATTTAAATAAGAGAAGTGTTTGCTCATCTGCTTAAGACTAGTATTGGTCATTGTATTTATTTAGCTATTTTTATAGTTTTGTTTTTCTAATCTAGAATATTTTTTAAAGTTGCTTTAAGTAATGAGAAAATATTGTAATAGATTTATATACCCTTTATTTTAAAAAATTATGAAAAGAGCAGGTGCTTGTTATATAGGCATTTGAATAATTTAAACAATTTGAATAGTTACTGATTGTTCTTTTTTTTAGACTCAGTTTCTGATTCAGGAGTGTGCATCACTGATTACAAAGCCAAATTTTATCTCAACGCTGTCCTATGCCATTGATAATCCATTGCACTATCAGAAGGTTTGTATTTCTTATAATTTTTATCCTATGAACTGGAATTAGGTTTTTCAGAAGAGCCATTTTGTCTTTCTCAGGTTGCTCTAGTTCAGGGGTAGGAAATCTGCAGCCTTGAGGCTACATGTGGTCTTCTAGGTCCTTGTGTGTGGCCTTTCAATTGAGTCCAAGTTTTACAGAACAAATCTTTTCATTAAGGGGATTTGTTCTGTGAAGTTTGGATTCAGTCAGAGGGCTGCACTTGAGCACCTAGAGGGCCATGTCATATGTGGCCTCGAGGCTGCAGGTTCCCCACCCCTGTATCTAGTTTATTATCTTGGTGGTAAAGATCTCAGTAAAGATTATAATGCATTAGCATTATGCTGTTTTTAAGCCCCAAGTGATACAGGATCTTAGAATTTTGATCTAAAAGATGACCCTTAAGAGTCATGTGGTCAACCCCTTAATCTTGTAGATTAGGAACATTTTATTCCTGGACAATGTGAGTGACATTCCTGAAGTCACACAAGTACTAAAAAGATCTGGGATTCAAACTCATTTTTCTTATTCTGCATTCAGTGCTTTTCCCCACAGCTTTCTTACTAGCTTCCGTTGTAAACTGTTGGCATTGTGACCATGCCCTTCTCTAGTGAAATGCAGGCAGCTTATGTGGTAAAATAGACTTCTACAAAATTAGGATCATGCCCTCTAGTCACTACCTACTGTAAAGAGAAGAGGAAACTTGACTGGCTTTAAAGAGTTTTGAATTTACTGCCAGAAGACCTGGGATCTAACACTTTTTTTAGTATGTGATCTTGGGCCATATTTACTACCTTCTTCATAGTTCTTTTGTGGAAGAAATGTGATTGAAAATTAAGGGTGATAGATACTAGGCCATAATTATGTTTTGCTGTGGACAGGCCCTTTATAGAATTGTTTTGCTTATCTCCACTGATATCCAGATCAAGGAATAGATAGAAGTTTTAGAAAACTTAAGTCATTCATGTGTTACAATTTTGTTCGTTTCAGAGTCTAAAGCCTTCACCCCACTTATTTGCCCAGCTGAGTAAAGTTCTCAAGTTAAGCAAGGTTCAAGAGGTAAGTGATTTTGGACTGTGAAGGTTGGGTAAATTGGAATTAGCACATCAAGGTTTTTACCTTAGTCCCATCTTCTTGTTTCAGGTCATTTTTGGTCTTGCTCTCTTGAATTCTTCCAGCTCAGATCTACGAGGTTTTGGTAAGTTCAGTAAGGTCTCCAAAATGCTTTAATGAAGTTAGAATTCCTACTCTTTTAAAGTTACATAGGCCCAGGTAATCAGTTGTTTTATTTTCTGTCTAACTTTGGTTGCCTATTGGATATTGAAATAATAAGTAGTCACCTAATTGTCACAGATACCTGGTGATAACTCTAGTTCTTAGCAGTGGCCCTTTGAAAGGAAGTCAGGTTGTAGAAAATGTGGGAAGATGATTTTGAAAACATATTTTCACATGTCCCTGCTGATTATTTGGAGCCGTGGTACTTTAAAATTTTTCTTCAAGTTCCATGGACCGCTTCTTATATTTGATTCTTGCATACTTGGGAAAGCCACAATCATGACATCTAACAACAGTTTGAATATTGTTTAATTGATTTTTTTTTTTATATCAGCCATTCCTAGATATCACTTACCCCCACCCTCCAGTAAACTCTCCTTTGTGATAGCTAACATCTGTATAATGCTCCCTATGTGTCAGGCACTGTGCTGAGTACTTCATAGTTATTATCTCTTTTGATCCCCACAACAACCCTGGGAGGTAGGTGCTGCTGTTGTCCCCATTTTACTTGTCCAGGGTCACACAGATAATAAGCCTCTAACTCAGTCTTCCTGACTCCAGGCCCAGCCCTCTACGCACTGTGCCCTCCAGTTGTCTCAAAAGAGAAATTGTTCAGCACGGCCAATCAGCACAGTGACCGTGTCTCATGATAACCTGCCTTTTCCTTTTTTCGTTTTAGTTTACAATATTTGTGTGCCTGTGTGTGTGTATGAGGGGAGGGGATGGGGACTGTTAAAAAAAAAAAAAAGTATTAGTGACTGGGACCAGACTTTCTGTGGGTGTTTTAACATAGCTTCATTTTAGAGAGCCCTTTAAAATTGAATTAGTTTTGTGCCAGGGTCAGGCTTGATCCTGGTCTGATTTCAGTGTTAGGATTGGGGGCGAGAAGAAAATAAAGGGTGGGATTTTGAGAGGCAGTAGAGAAGCACTGGGCTCCTAGAAGTTAGTTTTTCTTTTTTTAATAGCACAGAAATAATGACGTGTTGTTGGCTTCTTCTTTTAGCTGCCCAGTTTGTCAAACAGAAGCTTCCGGATCTTCTGCGCTCTTACATTGACGCAGACGTCAGTGGAAATCAAGAAGGTGGCTTCCAAGACATTGCCATAGAGGTCCTGCACCTTCTCCTCTCCCATCTCCTTTTTGGGCAGAAGGGAGCTTTTGGGGTTGGACAGGAACAGATTGACGCTTTTCTTAAGACACTGCGTAGAGGTAAGACCCTCCCTTCTGTTTGGTGGATTGTTACGAATGGCAGTCCTTAGGCACCTTCAGTTTATCTGATTAAAAATAATTTTATGTAGTAGGTGGGCCCTACAAAGGGAGACATTCACTCTTCTGCTCCTGTTAAATGACCTAAGAGCATTGCAGAGCATTTTGTGCTGGAAATTCTTGATGGTGTTGTTTCATCTTCTTTTTTTTAAATTCCATACTTTATTATTTAATAGTTCTGAGTTTTCAACATTGATTTCCACAAGATTTTGAGTTACAGATTTTCTCCCCATTTCTACCCCCCACACACTCCAAGATGGCATAAATTCTGATTGCCCCATTCCCTTCTGTCACCTCTCTCCCCCTCCCCCCATCCCTTTTCTCCTTACTTTCTTGTAGGGCAAGATAGATTTCTATGCCCCATTGCCTCTGTATCTTATTTCCCAGTTGCATGCAAAAACTGTCTTTTTTTTTTTGAGCATCTGCTTTTAAAACTTTGAGTTCCAAATTCTCTCCCCTCTTCCCTCCCCACTCACTCTCCCTAAGAAGGAAAGCAATTCAACATAGGCCGCACATGTATCATTGTACAAAACACTCCCATAAATAGTCATGTTATGAAAAGACTAACTATATTTCCCTCCATCCTATCCTGTCCCCCTTTATTCAGTTTTCTCCCTTGACCCTGTCCCTTTTCAAAAGTGTTTGCTTTTGATTACTTCTTCCCCCATCTGCCCTCCCTTCTATTGTCCCCCCTTTCTTATCACCTTCCCCCCTACTTTCATGTGGGGTAAGATACCCAATTGAGTGTGTCTGTTATTCCCTCCTCAATGATGAGAGCAAGATTCACTCATTTCCCCTCACCTGCCCCCTCTTCCCTTCCAATGAACTGCTTTTTCTTGCCATTTTTATGTGAGATAATTTACCCCATTCTATCTCTTTCTTTCTTCCTCTCTCAATATATTCCTCTCTCATCCCTTAATTTTATTTTTTTAGCTATCCCTTCATATTCAACTCACACTGTGCCCTCTGTCTACATGTGTATACGTGTGTGTGTGTGTGTGTGTGTGTGTATAAATGAATATATATATATTCCCTTCAACTACCCTAATACTGAGAAAGGTCTCTTGAATTACACACATCATCTTTCCATGTAGGAATGTAAGCAAAACAGTTCCCCTTTGGTAAGTCCCTTATGATTTCTCTTTCTTGTTTACCTTTTCATGCTTCTCTTGATTCTTGTGTTTGAAAATCACATTTTCCGTTCAGCTCTGGTCTTTTCACTGAGAAAGCTTGAAAGTCCTCTATTTTATTGAAAGTCCATATTTTTCCCCTGGAGCATGATACTCAGTTTTGCTGGGTAGGTGATTCTTGGTTTTAATCCTAACTCCTTTGACCTCTGGAATATCATATTCCAAGCCCTTCGATCCCTTAATGTAGAAGCTTCTAGATCTTGTGTTATCCTGATTGTGTTTCCACAATACTCAAATTGTTTCTTTCTAGCTGCTTGCAGTATTTTCTCCTTGACCTGGGAATTCTGGAATTTGTCTACAATATTCCTAAGAGTTTTCTTTTTGGGATCTTTTTCAAGAGGCAGTCAATGGATTCTTTCAATTTCTATTTTACCCTCTGGCTCTAGAATATCAGTACAATTTTCCTTGATAATTTCTTGAAAGATGATGTCTAGGCTCTTTTTTTGAACATGGCTTTCAGGTGGTCCAATAATTTTTAAATTATCTCTCCTGGATCTTTTTTCTAGGTCAGTGGTTTTTCCAGTGAGATATTTCACACTGTCTTCCATTTTTTCATTCCTTTGGTTCTGTTTTATAATATCTTGATTTCTTATAAAGTCACTGGCTTCCACTTGCTCCACTCTGATTTTTAAGGTAGCATTTTCTTCAGGGGTCTTTTGGAGCTCCTTTTGCGTTTGGCTAATTCTGCCTTTCAAAGCATTCTTCTCCTCATTGGCTTTTTGGAGCTCTTTTGCCATTTGAATTAGTCTATTTTTTAAGGTGTTGTTTTCTTCAGTATTTTTTGGGTCTCCTTTAGCAAGTCATTAACTTGTTTTTCATGGTTTTCTTGCATCACTCTCATTTCTCTTCCCAAGTTTTCCTCTACTTCTCTAACTTGCTTTTCCAAATCCTTTTTGAGCTCTTCCATGGCCTGAGACCAATTCATATTTTTCTTTGAGGCTTTTGATGTAGGTTCTTTGACTTTGTTGACTTCTTCTGGCTGTATGTTTTGGTCTTCTTTGTCACCAAAAAAAGATTCCAAAGTCTGAGTCTGAATCTGAGACCGTTTTTGCTGCCTGTTCATGTTCCCAGCCAACTACTTGATGCTTGAGGTTTTTGTCAGCATATGACTGCTTGTAGAGAGTACTTTGTCCCAAGCTTTAGGGGCTGTGCTGCTGTTTCAGAGCTACTTCTACACAGCAAACTCTGCCACATCAGTGCTCCTCCTCCCCCAAGAACCACCAACCTGGATTGTGACCCAGATCCAAGCAGGCTCTGCAGTCCTGCTCTGGTCTGCTGCTTAATTCCTCCCACAGGGTGGGCCTGGGGCCAGAAGCAACCTCAGCTGGAGCTCTGGAAGCAGCCCCAGAGCTGCACCACTTCCGCATCCCTGGGGCTAGGGCTGAGCTCGCACTCCTTTCACTCTGATGTAGCGGTTTTTCCACTAACCCTCTCTGTTGTCTTTGGCGCTTGTGGGTTGAGAAGTCTGGTAACTACCACAGTTCACTGATTCAGGGCGCTAGGGACTGTTCCTCCCTGCTCCTGGTCTGGTTGGTCCTGGCGCTGCCCGTGCTGGGCTGTGCTCTGCTCCCAGTTCCACACGATAGACCTTACCCAGCGACTATCCAGGCTTTCCTAGGCTGGAGCCCTGTTTCCCTCTGCTATTTCATGGGTTCTGCAGCTCTAGAATTTGTTCAGAGCCATTTTTTACAGGTGTTTGGAGGTACCTGGGGGAGAGCTTAAGCAAGTCCCTGCTTTCCAGCCGCCATCTTGGCTCCACCCCTGTTTTATATTCTTTACATAGCTTTTAATTCTTATTTGAGGGTCTTTTACTTGGAGAGAAAGTTAAATGATCTAATGAACCCTGTGTTGGAACTGGAATTCATATGGAATGTGGTTCTCCAGTTAAATCTTTAAGGATAAGAGCAGCAAAGGCCTTCGAATTAGGTTTAAGAAGACTGCTTGGTGATATGAACATTAGGAGCAGCTGCAGTTTTAAATCCAAATAAATCTGCCCTGGAAGCTGAATATGAATGCATTGAGAGGTTATCAGTTCTAAGGCTTTCCCCACATTTTGCTTTTCTCTTAGTAATTTAGGATAATCGAAACTGAAAGTAAGTTTTAAGTCTCAGAAATATGGTCCTGAAGGCCTGGAAAAGGGCCTGCTGATGGTGCATAGTTGTTGTCCTTGATGTTGGCCTTTCTTGATGTCTCCTGGGGCTTTTAGTCTGCATTTTGAATTGCATTATTTCATCTCCTCAATTAAAGGGAAGCAAATGGGGGCATTCATAGTTCTCTGCCAGCTCTCGAATTGGAAGTTGATTGGCAGTTCCCTTATGGGGAAAACCAAGTGATATCTTAGTTATTGGGAATGTTATCAAACTAGTACTGACTGGTCATTTTTAATCTAATTAATATGAAAGTTCTATTAAAAATTACTGTTAGGCCAGAGTACTACAAACCAAAGTTATTTTTCTTTCCCACACCACGCACTCTCTGAACTTTCATAGTCCTCTCAAGGACTATGCTCCTTCCATTAACCCAGACTTGCAACCTTAGGGTCATGAGCTCCTGACTCTCACCTCTACATGTGTAGTCCTGAATCTTGATATTTCTGTTTTTACAGCATTTCTCAGACATTCTTCTCTTTACTCAGATCTACCGCCTCAGTTTAGGTCATTACCACCTCTCATCTGGAGCATTGAAATAGTAACTGGTCTGCCATCCACCTACTCAACCACCAAAGTGATTTTCTTACAGCACGGCTTCCTATTACCTCTAGGATCAAATAGAAGCTCTTTTGTTTGGCATTTACAGCCTGGCCCTTTCTAGTCTTCTTAGAGTCACTGCTGTGTGTTCATCTTGCATGCTGCTCCATTTCCCATTTCGGTGCCAGGTGTCCCCATTCCTAATATGCTCTCCCTCCTCACCTTCGCCTCTTTTCCCTGGCTTCTTTTAAGACTCATATCTTCTTCAGGAAGCCTTTCTCAGGCCCCCCTAGCTGCTAGGGCCTTCTCTTCTTGAGGTTATTCTCCATATCCTCGATTTAACTTGTATTTACCTGTTGTCTCCCTCATTAGAACATATACTATATGAGGGGAGCGCCTGTTTTCCCTGACTTTGTACTTTTGATGCTAGTAGTTATGTCCCATCATCAAGAGTCATCTTTTCCAAAGGAAAGCCATGAGGAGTATATGTGTATGCTTAACGGGGTCCCTGGTATATAATAAATGCTTAATAAGTGCGTCATAACTGACTGACATGAAACATGGAAAGTAGGAAATGAGGTATTATAATGAGCTCAGTAACTCATCCCTAGGATTGATTGAGATAGGGCCTTGCTTTGACTATGAACCTGTAAATGACAGGAGCCAAGATTTTGTGGGAAGTGGAAAATGGCTTGCTTAATGTTTGATTAACGTAAGAATTGTCTGGTACTGTAGCTAGGTGCTACAGCTAAGTGCCAAAGTGGTTAGAGCACTGGGCCTGAAGTCAGGAAGACGCAACTTTGTGAGTTCAAATCTGACCTCAGATACTTACTAGCTGTGTGACCTTGGGCAAGTCACTTAATCCTGTTTGCCTTAGTTTCCTCATCTGTCAAATGAGCTGGAGAAGGAAATGGCCAACTACTCCAGTATCTTTGCCAAGAAAACCCCAAATGGGGTCACAGACTTTTATACGCAACTAAACATGACTGAGTAGCAACAAAGCAATTGTCTGAGGTAGCTAGATGGATCAATGAATAGAGTTCTGGTCTTGGAGTCAGAAAAATCTGAGTTGTACTCTAGCCGTAGGCACCTAGTTGTGTGATCCTGGTCAAACCCTAGCCACTGCTTGCCTCAATTTCCTCAGCTGTAAAAATGGGGATAATAATAGCACCTACCTCAAAGGTTGTTTTGAGGGTCAAATGAGATAATACTTGTAAAGTTCTTAGCACAGTGCTAGTCACATAGGTGTTATATAAATGCAAGCTGTTATTATTATTAGTTTTTAACCATCCCTTTTCTTGAACAGATTTTCCCCAGGAACGTTGTCCTGTGGTGCTTGCACCACTACTTTACTCTGAAAAACGGGACATTCTAATGGACAGGATCCTGCCTGATTCTGGAGGGATAGCTAAAACCATGATGGAGAGCTCTCTGGCAGACTTCATGCAAGAAGTAGGCTATGGCTTCTGTGCAAGGTTGGTAGTAATAGTATTACTGTTAAAAAAATTATCTACAAGTTCCAGTATGGATTTCTGAAATGTGTTCCTGCTATTATATAGTCTGCTACCTATTTCTTTACTTTGTGTTTTAAAAAAGCAAAAATAAACCACTGATGCCTTTTATAATTCTGAATGTATCCCTTTCTACTCCAGAGAGTCTGCCCTTCTAATATAGAATAAAAGAGGGGGAAAATAAGCCAAACTAACCAATCCATTGAACAAGTCAGACTTTATTTGTGTTATTTAATACCCATAGTGTAACTCCCATCTCTGCAAAGAAGGTGGGGAGGAGGTGCCTTCTGTCTCTTTTCTTTGATACCAAGCTTGGTTATCAGTTACCAGCGTTCAGTTGTAAATATTTTGTTGTTGTAGTTGCTGTTTGCATTGTTTTAATCTGTCCATTTTTTTTTCCATGCTTCTGCTTCTCCTTGTGTCAGTTCATATAGGTTTTCCTTTGCTTCTTTGTATTCATGAATCATTGCTTATAGCTAATAATAATAATGAATATAATAGATGACATTTATGTAGTGCCTACTATGTTCTAGGCATTTACTAAGTGCTTTACAGGTGTTTTCTCATTTGATCTTCACAACAATCCAGGTAGGGAGGTGATATTATTCTCCCCATTTTGCAAATGAGGCAGACAGACATTTCCCCGGGGGTTACACAACTAGTAAGTGTGGAGGCTGGATTTGAGGGTCTTTCTACTCCATCCTGGTGTTGTCTCCACCAGCCAGCAGCCCCCCACCGTAGTAATATTACATTACATTCATGTACATACCATAACTTGTTTAGTCCTTCCTGAGTCTATGCTATGCCAAAGGATTTTGGGCAGCCTGCAGGTTGTGTAGGGCCTAATCTATGGGCATTTACCCTTTTTTCCTTTTTTTTTTAAATGTCCATGACCTCCTTCATTCCATTGTATACCTAGCAGTAAAACCTTTGGATCAGAGGTTATGAAGATGTTAAACAGCTTCTTTGCATAATTTCAAATTGTTTTCTAGATGTCTACCAATAGTGCAGCAGTATCCCTCTCTACCCACAATAATTCCCAATGTTAATTGTTTCCATTTGTGGTTATAATTTTTCTCTCATGATTAGTTAAGTAGATTTTGTACTTCCAATCTAGCAATATTAAAATAATACAAAATGGGCCAAATTACCCAGGCTATGTAATATATGCAAACACTGTTCAAAACTTGTTAATCATACTTTACCATTTATTTGACTATTACAAAGTTAACTCACAATTTCCATGTTTAGATTATGCTCCTTCAGAGCAGGGACTGTCCTTTAACTTTCTTTGTATCTCCAGCACTCAGCATCATGCCTTGCACACAGTAGGCAAATAATGGATGTTTATTGACTGATTTTTAGTATAGCATCCTATTTTAAAGTTCATGTTTTTCTTTCAGTATTGAAGAATGTCGCAATATAATCATGCAGTTTGGTGTTCGAGAAGTCACAGCTGCTCAGGTTGCCAGGGTTTTGGGAATGATGGCTCGGACTCATTCAGGGTTGACAGATGGCATTCCTTTACAAGTGAGTATCAGAGACCAAATATTTTACCAAATGACTTGTAATAGTCTAGTTTCTTCATTATAATTAAATTCTTCTGTGATTGTGCTTGCCAGCCATTTTTTATATTTCTATTTGCTAATGAAAAGTTCTACTTTTTCAGTCTATCTCAGCTCCTGGCAGTGGAATATGGAGTGATGGGAAAGATAAAAGTGATGGAGCACAGGCCCATACCTGGAATGTTGAAGTCTTGATTGATGTTCTCAAAGAGTTGGTGAGTTTGTTGCCATTCTGCTTTTTAAGTGTCGTGTGAAGTAGATTCCAAAGGGAAGAAATAACTAGCTATATTCATGCCCAAGGCAAATTTTCCCTGTCACATTTCCTTTACTACATTCCTCTAGCAAATGAAATAGAAAAAAGTTAGATGATAGAACAGGTAGGACTGTAAATAATGGAATAAGTTTGTGGAAAGGTGATCAAGATAGCTGGGTAGCAGCGACTATTCGTTCTATATTATGGACCTTTGCCGACTAATTTTTTGTGCACTAGAAAATAGTGCCTGGAAAAGAGTATGAGGAAGAAACAGAAGGAATCACCCAGTGAAGCCTTCAAAGGGATTCATTCTCTGAAGAAAGATTGAAGTTTTGAGGGTAGGGATGCTGAAATTAAAAGAAGGTCCTAGTTTGCCAGTATAATTGAGGGTGTGAATGGGGTTTTCTCAAGGATAATATCGAAAGTTATAAACATTAGGTTAGTCACAGACTATTATTACTATATCTTGAAAAGTCACACTATTCTGGAATGTTAAAATCCTGTGTAGGACCTAAACTAAATGGCATTTTAAGTATAATTGAAAGAAAGTATTGAAATATAGGAAGTTTTTGGAGTCCTTGGTACCAAAAAGTCATGGTGATGGTTTTAGGTTGCATCTTAATTTAGATTTATATTAGTTTCTTATCTCTGTCCCTTTTGCCTCCATTATGGCATAAACCTGTTGGCCAGCTTTTAAACTTAGTTCTTAAAATTATTGAACAAACCTTTCATTTTCGTCTTGTTAGCTCTGTAGTAGCAATTTTCTTGTAAATTGAGATGAAAAATAGAGATCTGGGAAAAGGTCAATTTCACATGAAGAGTTTGTACTTAAATTATTGCTTTATAAAAGGGATTAGTTATTACTCAGATTAAATCAGAGCCTTAAAATTCTATTTGATGATTTGAACATCATTTAATTCAGTATAATACATATACTTACTTAAATGCTTGCCTTTGGTTAGAAGGCTTATGTAGTAGAGCTTATACAGAATATTGAGTAGGTCTTCAGCACCATCATTTTGACCATTGGGCTGTTTTTGAGATTATGTATCTTTCTGCTCAGGGGAAAGGTGGTAGAATTTTGAAACAGAAAATGGAGGACTCAAAGCATGTGAATGGGTACTGTGAATTGGAGAGTCACAGCTTTCCTATAGCTTGTTCCAGTAATTTAAAAAATATCTCCTACTAAAGTTGAGGGCTCCCTCTTTTAGCCTGTCTTTAGATTGAATTCACTTGGTCTGGTAATATTGTTTTAATGTTGCTACTATAAGAAGAAAAACCTACAAACTTCCTCCAACTCCAATTTTAGATGGTAGCAAGTTGTGCTGTCGGTTTGTTTATATCTTTCCCTCCTGGTTTTAGAATCCAAGTCTGAATTTCAAGGAAGTAACTTACGAATTGGACCATCCTGGATTTCAAATTCGTGACAGCAAAGGACTTCAGAATGTGGTATATGGCATTCAGAGAGGTCTAGGCCTGGAAGTCTTCCCAGTGGACCTTATTTATAGGCCTTGGAAACATGCAGAAGGCCAGGTAAGCCTATATTACCTAATTTTTATGAGAAGACGGTAATGACAGTATTTAACTTATGGATAAAGTATTATGTTACCTATATTACTTGATTCTTGTTGTAAACTAGAAATAAACTTTCTTTAAAAGAATGTGATAGCACTTCTGTATAGCTTCAGTTTAAAAATAAGGCATGCTCAATCTAAATACAACCATCCAGCTGTTTGCACAAAAATACCAGCAGCAAATCACCACAATGCTTTCCTTTGAATTTAAAGTTCAGTGATTTGTAGGAATGTGAAGAGTATCTGGAGAGACTCACGTTTTTCCATTTTCTTGTACAACAGAGCATGGGATTGTGGTGCTGCATTTGTGTAAAAGATATCTTAAATTTGGAAGAGTTCAATCAGCAAGTCCTAGGTGAGGTACATTAAAGTTTGTATTTTTCTTGTTTTAGCTCTCCTTCATTCAGCATTCACTGATAAATCCAGAGATCTTCTGTTTTGCTGACTATCCCTGTCACACAGTTGCCACTGATATCCTCAAAGCGCCACCAGAGGATGACAATCGAGAAATTGCCACATGGTAAATCTTATCCCTTATTTTCCTACAGTGGGAATTGGATCTCTCTCTCTTTTTAAAAGGTTTTAAAACTTTGATCACCGTTCATTTTATAAAATAGAGAAACTACCTTCCTTTTTCTCTCTTTGATGCAGTTTGTTATTCACTGATACCTGTTTAAAGCTGGTTTTTGGTTAGAGTCTCCTCAGCTTATGTATGTAGTGTCCTGCTGTCTCCAAATTTTCCTATAAAGTTAAAAACTATTGAGGGCCACGTAAATAAAAGGCAACATATTAAGCTACAATTATTTTGGAAACATAGCAACATTTTTTTTTTAAAGAATTTCTAGGTTTTAATCACTTGGGGATAGGAACACCATCTCCCCACCCTCACTCTCCAGGAAAGATAATTTCACTGTTTCTTTGTGGAATATTTTTGGCTTCTAGCTTGAAGAAATGGATGAATATTGCAGCTTTTTTTTCCCCATAAAATTATTAATTTTAAATTTGAGAGCACAGTTTCTTGAAATCCTTTTTCCCATTTTCAGCAGAGATACTTTGCAAAGTTGGAACAAGTCATTTTTTACAGAAGAAAAAAGGTTTCACAGAATTGTATTTCCATCTTGAAGTTGTTAGAATGCTGACCCTGAAGACTTAATCTCTGTTATGGGTATAAACAGGTGTCACTCCTCTTGGCAGTTAAACCTGTGAGATAATGCAGTTTAACCAAAAGATTGCTCACCTTTGATTTAAAGTTTGCTTTGATCAGCCTGTTTCTTGGATTTATGCCTACCACCCTGGTTGATTTTAAATGTGAGAATGCCATATGGATTTTAATAGGTACTTTCTGTATACACTCATCATAAATAATTGAGACTTTGTAATCATATGCTTTAGATTAGGTTTACAAGCCATATAGAAGCTTATATTTTTGATTAAATGGGTCCAATTCAATGCTCATACATAATTCACAAATATTATTACCTACAATTTGAAGTATTTTCTCAATTATGGGGTTTACTAAGTGGTCCTAGAACTTTCTTTGTACCTTCAAAATTATATTTCCTGGTATTATTTCCCATGTTTTCTCTGCTCCCTGCTCCTACCCAACACATTAACACTTCACATTACCACTGTGTATTGTGTTTTGACCTTTTGCTTTAGTTTCTTAGAGTTATATATTTAAACAGTGTACTCCAAAATGTTTATAGCCAGAAGCACAGGTTTATTGAACTGCAAGGAGGCTAATGTTTTTATATTAATTCAGTGTTATATGAAATGTTAAAAAATGTTATCTTTCAAAGAAAATTAGAATGGATTCTGGGATAAAAACTGTGTGGGCTTGTTTGTTTGTAAACTCAGATCTCCAGAAGTGAAAGTACAAACTTGATTTTCTTATGCAGCAATAAATTTAAGATTTTTAAAGGGCATTACTCTAGCCATGCCCTTCTTGTTATAGAATAGAATATGAGACTTTGCTGTGATGAAGAGATTTGCTCTCCAAATAGTGTTTAAAAAAGAATGCTATTCCTGCTTATTAGAAAAACCTTTTTATATATGTAAGATCATTCTTAAAACTCTTAACATCTGCGAACTAAAAATAATCATTAATTATCTTAGCTATGTAAAACATTTTCTAAAACTATCATTAATATTATTGTCGGTATTTAGTGTATGTACATGTTAGTATAGGTACTTAAAAAAATTTACAGTTACTTCCCGGTGATGAGAAGCAGCATGACATAAAGAGAGTGTTGAACTTAGGGAAAAGAAGCTCTAGGTTCAAATCTGGCCTTTGCTGTGTGAACTAGGCAAACCACTTAAACTGAGAAAAACTAAGTCTCAGTTACCTCTTCAGTGAGAGAGAGAGAGAGAGAGAGAGAGAGAGAGAGACAGCGCGCGTGAGAGAGAGAGAGAGACAGCGCGCGTGTGCATGTGTGTGTGTGTTCCAAATCAAGACACTCTCAAGTTCCTTCCGATTCTAAATCTTTGGTCCTATAATTCTATCATGACTTGTCCTTTATTATCAGTAACTAAAGTCAAGTAAAACAAATGACCACAATCATGTATTCAAGAAGTGCATGCTATGTGCCTGAGCCCTGTGCTAGGTGTTATGCACATAGACATAAAATGAAACATTCCCTCCATGTGAGTGTCTTACATTGTAATGGGGGAGACAAGTGCAACAATATGTATGCAGAATAAATAGTAAGAGAAAAATACAAATAAACTCAAAGTAGTTAAGTATAAGGTAGTTTGGAAGGGTGAGCATGGGGAAAAGAGTGACTTTGAGGTAGAGATGTGAGCATGGGGGCAGTCAGGGCAAATGCAGATGAAGATAGCAAGTGGAATATTGTGTGTGAAAGGCCTGTTTGGCTAAATTGCAGTTTGTGAGTGGAAATGATGTTGATAGCTTGGGGCTAGGTTGTGTCAGGTTTTAATAACTGAACAGAGGACTTGATTTTTTTTCTAGAGGCCATGGGCAGCCACTAGAGTTGGTTAAACAGGATTTGCGTGGTCAGATTTGCACTTAAAGTCACATTGTTAGCAGTATGTAGGGTGGACTGAAGTGGGAAGAGACTCGAGGCACTGACACTAATTGGGAAGCTGTTGAAAGAATGTAGGTGAGCAATGAGGACAGGCTGAACCAAGATGGTAACTCTAGGAGTGGAGAGAAGGGTTTGTATTTGAGAAAGATTTTTGAAGGTAGACATGGCAAGATAATGGGGCAACAGAGACAGAGGCTTTGAATAATGTCAAAGTTAGAAACCTGGAAGATGGGAAGGATGTTGGTAACTTTGGCTGAAATAGGAAAACCTAGAAGAAGGAAGGAATTTGCAGGAAAGGTGTTGAATTTGGGATGTTTTGGGGATGTCCAGTTTGAAATGCCTCCTAGGCAATTTCTGAAGAGATACTGAAACTCAGGAGAAATGCCCGGCTCATAGAGATCTGGGCATCATTGGTATAGTGATCATCATGCCCTCTTTCAGTGGTGAACTGTTAGCATAGGTTTAACCAAAAGAGTTACTTAAGAAATAAGGGATTTTGGTTTCTTGTTGAATGTAAAAACTTTAAGGAGAGTAATATCTTTATGCCATAGAATCTTGATCTGAGCAGCTGAGAAATGGTGGTTTTAATTTGTAAAACCAATTTATTATATGTGAATTCTCATATGCCATCTAACTTCTATTTTGTTTAGGAAGAGCCTGGACTTGATTGAATCTCTCTTGAGACTGGCAGAGGTGGGGCAGTATGAGCAGGTCAAACAGCTCTTCAGCTTTCCCATCAAGCACTGTCCAGATATGTTGGTATTGGCCTTACTGCAGATCAACACTTCTTGGCATACACTGCGCCATGAACTCATCTCCACCCTGATGCCAATTTTCCTTGGAAATCATCCCAACTCTGCCATTATTTTGCACTATGCCTGGCATGGGCAGGTAAGAATTCACCACTTTGCCAGTCTATTTCGCTTAATTACTTTTTCTTCCGGAAAAATTCTCCTTATCTTTTAAGTGGATTCTCCATCCATGTCCTGAAACTTTGTGGTACTAAATGATTTAGGAAGACCTGGGTTCAAGACATGGACTTCCAGCTCTGTGATCCTGGGCAGGTGGGCCTCTCTTTGCCTCATTTTTTGTCACCTGAGGTCTCTACCAGCTCTAGATCTGATGTTATTTCTCTGATGATAGACTGCTTTTTGATATGTTTAATAGGCAGAACATTTTCTTCAATATTTTCTTCTGACTCTTCCTTAATAATCCATGTTTCTGGTATTTGTACTTGCTTCCAAAAAGCTTGTACCTCTTTCTACAACTTGTACCAACTTCCTTGTGCTGGCTCATTGCCAACTAAGACCCCACCCACAGTTCTAAAACATGTGTTGGGATTCTACCTGTTACCCCTGCGTGCACATTGTTAATCTTTGAGCCCATTTCTCAAAACAAGATTGTGTAGAGTATGGAAATTATATATACTTTATCATTTTTTCATAGTAATTACATAAAAAAGGAATGATTCTCAGAGTAGCCAGGAAATCTAGATTATTATTAATCCAAGTCTCTTAAGCTATTTTTTGTATGACATTTCTACTTTGAGACACTGAAGATTGTCTTTATAAAGATAATTTGTTTTCCAGGAGTGCAATTTAGTTTCGTTTAGCTTAATAAATAACTACTATTTCAAGGCACTTATTTATAGTTACGTAAACTTTAGTTTGCTTAATGCTTTATAATCGGTGATACTTCATGAATAAGAATAAGAAGTACAGCACATCTTTTTTTCTTTGAAAGTTGTTTGTTTTTACAATATTGTCATTGTATAAATTTTTTTCCTCTTGTTCTGCTCACTTCAGGCTGCTGTGCCGTTCACCGTCACTTATAGTGCAATAGTATTCTATCATACTTGTGTGCCATAATTTTTTCATCTGTTTTTCTTGATTCACAGGCTCTCCTTAGTTTCCAGTTCTTTGCCACCACCAAAAAAAAAAAACCTGCCATATATATTTTTGTACATAATGGTTGTTTTCCTTTTGTCTCTTTGAGGTACAGCTCTAGTAGTAGGGTAGCTGGGGCAAAAGGTATATGCCATTTAATAACTATGGGCATAGTTTCAAATTGCTTTCCAGAATGAATGGACCAGCTCCATTCAGAATGCAATAACATGCCTGCTTTCCCACAGCCCCTCCAGAATGTGTTGTTTTCCTTTTTTGTCAACTTTGTCAATCTGATAGGGGTGAGGTAGGACCTCCTCAGTGGTTTTAACTTGCATTTCTTCTCCAGGTGATTTAAAGAATTTTTGTACATGGCTTTTAATGTTTTGGATTTCTTCCTCCGAAAACTGCTAATTTATAACCTCTGACCATTTATTGGAGAATGGCTTTTATTCTTAAACATCTGAATCACTTCCCTGTTATCTTAGAAATGAGACCTTTATCAGAGAAAAAAAACCATCTTTACAAATGGAGTATTATCTTCTAGGCCAGTTTAGACAGGTTAACAAAGTTTCACTATAAATAATTAAGGTATTTTTATAATTTAAGCGCCAACAATTTAAAACAGTATTAAGAAATAATATAGGTGCTATGATTGTGTACTTGAGCCAGCTTTGATCAGCCTTTAATTTTTTTAAGATTGAAAAAATTTTAGGTTGTATTTTTCTGGTCATTGAGAAATAGAGGTTTATATTATCCTGAGATTTGTGGTAATTGAGTGAATTTACCACAAGTCCCAGAGTGTTCTGTGCCTTAAAATTGTTTGTTTTACTATTATAGTAGGCTTCCTTTTAGTTGAATTGAAACTTCTAAGCAGATAATTAGTTAAGATGATAGAATTTGTTGTCTTAACTAGGTTTGAGCCAGTTTCTCATGATTCTGATGAGTTTCTGTTTTTTGTCAGAATGTTCACATATTCTGAACTCTTTATTGGGCTGAATTGCCATGGCTCATGCTTTTAACATGTCGATGCTCTCTGGTAAAAATTCAAATGGAGCTGTGAGATAGTTGTTGATAAAATGGCCTTGCTCCTGTGCCTCTTCACCTCCTTTAGGGACAGTCTCCCTCAATTCGCCAGCTTATCATGCACGCCATGGCAGAATGGTATATGCGAGGGGAGCAGTATGACCAGGCCAAATTGTCACGGATTCTTGATGTGGCCCAGGACTTGAAGGTGAGTTGGGGGCAATACTTTGTCATTGCTTTTTTTCGGTTTATTATTCACCTTTATTATTCATCTACAAACAGTGTGTCCAGGTAATTGAAAACATAGCATGCTTTGACCATATCAGGATTTAGATTTTTTTTTCCTTGTTAGGTCAGCCAGCTTGTTAATTTTGCTCAGCAGGTACTACACACTTAGTTTTAGCAAACCGTCCTTAATTGTTATCAGGTGATGGTAGCAGTGTGCCTCTAGGAGGTCTAAAGTTTTTTGTAACCATTCATTGTATTATATAGCTTCTGTGTGGTCTTTAAGCCATCCGAAGGTTTCCAATTTTTGGCTATTATTATGATGTTTTTGTTACTGTTTCTTTGAGGTATCTGTCGCCTTTCTATGGACTTTAATTTATTTGGGATGCAACTTTTGGTAGCATAGCTGGTCTGATAGGACCAACAGGGCCTTCTGAAAGGTAGTTATATTTGTTGAATCATGATTGCTCTCTGGGTGTGCTTTATACTTCTGATGTTTTAGTTGAGCTTTTGTCAGAGGAAGCTTGTGCAGAGATGTGTTTTAGATGGGATATAGATTATGGCTGCAATTTATCATTTGAATAAAAAGTCATTGTCTTATTACTCTGCTATCACTTAGCTGCAGGTTTTCAGGTATTTTGGAAAGCACAAGGTCAAGTTTAGTTGGAAGGTAGTGTCATGCTTTCACATTTAGAACAAAAGTTCTTATTGTAAGCAAGACATAATGCTATACCACTAAATAGTACCAAACTATTTTTGTTGTTGCCAAGAAAATAGTAGCAGCATGCTTTAGACTTGTTTGTGAACATGAGAGGGATTAGAAAGAATAAGACAGAGAGGGAAAGTTATTGATCTTTTGACTAGTAGTCTCTAATTTTTTTTCTTTAGGCCTTGTCAATGCTGCTAAATGGTACTCCATTTGCCTTTGTTATTGACCTTGCTGCACTTGCCTCTCGTCGGGAATACCTCAAACTTGACAAATGGCTCACAGATAAAATTCGGGAGCATGGGGTAAAGCAGGATTTTTCCTTTCATTTCTGAATTTTAATTCTGGTGATGAAAAATTGCTAAAGAAGTGATCTAGTTATGTAGCATTGAAGACGTGGAAAATGTTTTTGGTCTGATAGTTCGGTTCCCCATCCCTTGTCCCCCTAAAAAAACCTATTGAATTGTAGTAGTTTAGTGCATTATCTTTTTGTCTAATAACAATTGAGATGAAATTCAAATAGACTGAGACTTTCTCTTCCTCAGGAGCCCTTCATCCAGGCGTGTATGACTTTCTTAAAGAGACGGTGCCCTTCCATCTTGGGTGGCCTTGCCCCAGAGAAAGATCAGCCGAAAAGTGCTCAACTTCCTCCGGAAACACTGGCAACGATGTTGGCTTGTCTCCAAGCTTGTGCAGGGTAAGGGTGTCTGGAAAATGTATTTAAAATGTGGAGAGGTAACAGGTTGTAGCGGTGGTTGTTATCAGTCAATCCTGAGTACATTCCTTCCCTCCAGGTGTGGACCTATTAAACCATTTCTTGGAACATAGACTAAAAATGAGCAATTCAGCAAAGTAGATGAACACATTGACGGTATCTGAATGTAGCCAATAGTATTCTACATCTACTCCTCTCTGTGCCTAACCATGCTTATAATAAATATTTAGCATTGTTTTTTTTTCCTTTTTTACAGTGTGGTAATAGCCAGTTAGTCCATGTACAGTGTTTTGTATAGACATTGCCCAATTTTTCACATTTTGTTTTTAGATATTTTTTGTTACAAAATGTTTTGCTATGAATATTTTGGTGTACGTGGAAACTCTTGGTCTTTGATTTCCGTGGTCTGTGCTCTGGGTCGAATGTCTTTGGATCAGTCAGGACAGGATAGCCATATTATATAGAATCATTGCACTACCTCATAGCTTCACCAGCAGTGTGGTGGTGTGCCTGGGGTACCACAGTCCTTCCCACATAAATAATAGCTTTTTCTTTTTTTTAAACTGTGTAAGCAGTTTTATTATACTAAGGTAAAACCTAGTCTTTCTCTGTACTACATTTCCTTTTTTCTCGATACTTTCACAATTTGAAGGCAAAGGGTGTTACCATAAAATCTGAGAAGTAAATTACTGTCTTCATCCAGGATATATTAATAATTAAATAGTATTTTGACTTTTTCAGGGCTGAACTTTTTTGCTTTTTTGCATTATCTCTGGGACTATTTTCAAAACAAATAGTATAAGTTAAAAATGAATAGTTAAGCAAAATTTTTGAGAACTGTAGCCATATCTCTTGAAAATGAGGATTATCAGTCCTACATTCTTGTTATAGTAGGGTTTTACTTAGAAAACTTTGATCAGTTCTATTTAGCTTATATTTGGAAGTAATAAGATTTTTAAAAACTCTATAACCTATACATTTCATCAGTTTCTGAATATCTGCCCTCCAGTTACTCTGACCTTATATAAGGGTTTCACTATTTTAAGTCCTTTGTCTTAAAAGGATCTTGCATCTTATCCCTCTTTCCACTTATACCAATAATCCCCTTAGGTTAGGTCTTCATCACCTCTCATCTAGAGTTTTGTGTTGTCTTCCTCAGCTGGTCTCTGCCAGCCTCAGTGGATAGTATTCTCTCTCCCACTCTCTGCATTTTACTCAAACTGACCCCAGCGGCCCCGGCCCCCTCCCCCGCCCCGTTCTTGGCCCACAGTACTCCCATTTGCTGTGGCTGTTACCCCATGCCTAGAATGCAGGTCCTTCTTACCTTTGTCTCAAAGTCACTCTCTTTAAGACACAGCTCATGTATCACCTTCTACATGAAGTCTTTCCTCATCCCATGGTTGCTAATGCCCTTACTTCCAAACTACCTTGTATTTTACTTTCAGTTTATTTGTATTTTTTCTCTTTCTATTCTTTGAATTACAAAATTTTCCCCATTTCTACCTTCCCCCCCCACTCCAAAATGGCGTATATTCTGGTTGCCCCGTTCCCCAGTCAGCCCTCCCATCCCCCTTTCCCTTCTTCTCTTGTAGGGCAAGATAAATTTCTATGCCCCATTGCCTGTGTATCTTATTTCCTAGTTGCATGCAAAAACTTCTTTTTATTCTTTATACACATATATGTTCTTGACTCTCCCACTGGAATATAAAATACTAAAGAATAGGGAATGTTTCATTTTTATGTACTTTTATTCCCAGCTCTTAGTATGTAGTATGTACTTTATAAACGCTTGCATTGATCATAGCTTTAGAGCTGGAAGGGACCTACAGGTCATCTAGTTCAGCTGCTTTCCAGAGTCATCCAGTGGTTTGTCAGTGAACACACTGGCATTAAGAGGTCAAGTTAGCATTCAGATTCAGATCCCTGACTTGAGATTCAGCACTATCTCCAGTACATGATCACTGTTACTACCTAGAGTTTATGTTATGTATGGATTGTAGCTCTGGGGAAATTTGGATGATAGAATCATAGATTGAATTGCAGGGGACCTTAGACATCCTCTATCTAACAGGATCCTTATTGCTGAGGAGGAAACAGGTCTGGGAGGGTTTAAGTGATCTACTTAGCTTCTTACACATGACCAGAAGGCAAAACCAAGATTCAGATTTAGGGAGTCTTCTCCAGATCTTGCCCTTTGTTTTGTCGTGCTGCCTCCTAATATAATTGATTTTTTCTCATTTTGACGTGTTGTGATTAGGTAGAAGGTATATCTACTCTGGTAGTTTGTCCAGTCATGCCAAATTTTTTTTCCTATAGAAAAACACTGAGGGCTTGTAGTATGTGTAATTAAGTTTGTAGATGTAGTTCTAGCACATTTATTTAGCAGTTTGAACTGAACTGTAAAAAAATTCAGGAATTGCCAACATTGGTTGGAAATGCTTAGTTTAGGGGCAGGCTGTAGCCATTCATATTAACTATACATCTTTACTTGAAAAGATGATTTTGCTTTTGCTCTGTTTCTTTATTCATATTTATACATTTGGATTAAATAACTTAAATTTATTCCCTGAAATTCAGACAGTTATATGTTAAGTGGGACGGTGGATCTGGCCAAAGCAGATCCCAGATGGAAGCGCTTAATTTTTTAATGAGTACCTGGCATTAGAACATCTTAACATATATTGCATATGCCTTTCTTCCCTTCAATCTAGTCTGGTGCAACAGTGCCACCTCTTGGGCAGCGTAGGAAGTTTCCTCACCTATTAAAGTCTTTACTAAAATTACTCTTAAGGTAATGGACTAGTCCCATTTTTATTTTAAGGCCACAACTCATTCAGCTCTTTATGGTCTTCCTCAGGAGAGTTGGAAAGTACCTCAGTGACCATTCTAGTCCAACCCATATATGAAAAAATTCTCTGACATACGTAACAAGTGGTCATTGTCTTCTTGAAAATCTCCAAAGAGGAGGAACCTTCCACTCCTCCAGGCAGCAAATTCCTCTCTCGGATAGCTTTAGTTGTTAGTAAGTCTTTCCTGGCATCAAGCTTAAATTTGTCTTTTTACAACGTCCAGTCATTATGGCTGCTGGTGCCCTCTGAGGACAAACATAAGCTTAATCTACCCATATTTAAAAAAAAAAAACCCTCTTCGGATAGTTGGAGACAGCCGTCACATCTCTGTCTCCCCTCCCATCTTCTCTAGGCTAAATATGCCCAGTTCTTTCCACCCATTCTCAAAAGACATGGAAGTCTGGGCCTTTCACCCACCTATTTAAACCATGATGTCCAGCTCCTTCCTCTTCATATTTTTTATTTTAAGAGGCAAAAAGACTAGGCTAACGATGTGCCTTCATTGCAACAAGGAATAATTTTTGAAGTGAAGTTAGATATCAAGAGTGAGTACTATATACATCTCTAAAGCCCCTGAAAGTATACAACTTCATAACACAAAACTTGGTTTTCTTTATAGACAAGCATTCAAGAGAGTTAAACTTGAATTCTATTATTTAAGATGTTTTCTGAATTTTCATCATTAATATGCAATAATTTAGCTAAACTATGGGTTAAATAGGCCTTTATGGATTAGCCTGGAAGCCTAAGTACCATTTCATAATGTTTCTGCAGAGGAGTGTTTTTTTACATCGTTTGCATGTTGTCTTCACCATTGGGATGTGAGGTCTTTGAGGGCAGGGTTTCCACTGCTCCAGAAGACCTGAGTTCCTATCCAGCCGACACTAGCTGTGGGCAAATCATTTAATCTCTTGTCTGGTTCAGTTTCTTCAGCTGTAAGTTGGGGCCAATAATAGCATCCTCTTCCAAGGGTTCCTGTAAGGATCAAACGAGCTAATACTTGTCAAATGCTTAGCACAGTGTCTGACGCATAGTAATGCTTAGTAAATGCTTGTAGACTTGGCTTTGAACAACTTAGAAAATTTTAAGACACAACAAAGTGTGAAAAGTAGAAATGGCCAGTATCTAGTAGATCAGATTCTCTTCTGCTGCCATTTACTTTGTTCTGTAATATATCATACTAGACAGTGAAAGTATACTTGCCCTAGAGTGAGAAGACCAGATAGCATTCTTATCCACAAGGCTCCATTATGTGGTGGCATTGTACCCTTTAATTTTAGAGCTAAAACACCAAATGTGGAATGATCGATTTATTGGTCATAGTTTCCCTTATAAAAGAAATACAGTGAGCTTTTTCATGTATCAAAGAAAGCAAGAATGCATTTTTCTCTTTTTCCTGTCTTTTCCTGAATTCTGTCCTCCTCTTCACTTTTTTCTATGGAAAGCTAGACCAGTAACTCACGTTTGACATGCAGAATCTGTATTCTTTATGATTAAAAGCCCCTAACATAAGTTGAGATGAGTTCTAGCTTTTCTATCTAAATTTCATCCCCTTCAAGCATTTGCAAGAACTGACATTTTAAATATTAACTCCCTGTACAAGGATATGAAGGATAGTCTATATAAGTAGTTTCTAGAATAGTTTTCAAATGAAGATCTAACGGAGGATTGCCCAAGTTTCAGAAATCAAAAGTCTTAAAGTTGGTGTTCAACATTTAAGCGATTCTTTATAAGAAGGGAGTAATGTATGAGGACTTTTCTCCTTCCATGTCTACCAATAATACGTCTCACATTAAGAGTTTTGTCACCTTTCTGTCACGATAGCTCACATTTTTTGTACTCCTACAGTGAGGAAAGCATTTTATAACCTGTTAGGCATTATCATACTACTCCGCTATAACAGTAATTGCTAGCATTTAGTTAGCAACTGAAGGTTGGCAAATTCTCTACATGTTCTGTCAGTTATTCCTCATAACAATCCCATGAGGTGGGTCTGTGCTGCTGTTATCCCTATTTTTCAGATGAGGAAACAGGTGGAAAGAAGTGTAAGTGACTTACCCATTGAGGTGGGAGCTGAACTAAGGTCTTCCTGACTCCAGGTCCAGTACTCTTACTTACTTAGATAGAAAATGCCAAACATTATCTCCGAAGCATGAACCATGGATTCATACCTGTTATCTTGATTCACTTAGGTGCTATATTCTCATAGGAAACAAAAAGTAAAATGTTTAATTGTACTTTAATTGATTTTACCTATTTTTTATTTTCTGAAGCTTTCTAAGCTCTGTTTCTGTCTAGTCGACTATTGAGCCTTTTCATTTAATTGTTAAATATTTGGAGCAAATTTCTCTAACTTTTGGTTAGAGCATTTATGGATTGAACTTTGCTTTATTCTCATTTGTTTCAGCTTTTCCATTTTTCTTTTTCTTTTTAAAAAAAATCAAAATCAAATATTTCTTCTTTCCCCCTTCCTCCCTTAGTTTAAGGAAAAAAGAAAAACAAAACATTTGTTGCAAAAATATAGAGTGGAGCAAAACAAATCTCCAAATTGATCATTTAAAAAAGTTCTCATTTTGTACTGTTGTGTCTTTTACCTTTCCCTTAGGAGAAGGATAGCATATTTTACCACTAGTTCTCTGGAATAGTAGTAAGTCATTAAGCTAATCAGAGTTCCAAAGTCTTTCAAAGTTGTTTGGTTTTACAACATTGGTGTCCTTTTTTTCATCACTGTCTTTTTAATAAATTATTCTTGTGGTTTTGGTTCCTTCACTTTACATGAGTTTGTACAAATCTTCTAGGATTCTCAGAAATCATCACTTTTATCAGTTCTTGCAGTGTAGTACAGTTCCTACAGTACAGTAGTATTCCACCACATTTATATGCTGTAAAACTATTCTTTAATTGATGGGGATTGGCCCCATCAGTTTCCAGCTCTTTGCCACCACAAAAAAAAATCTATAAATATTTTTGAACACTTAGTACAAAGTTTGTTTTGCTTAGGACTAACCTTTTCCTTAACATGCTTTTTCTCTAATTCCCCATTGCCCCTTTTCCCACCTTCTATTTCCATGTTGAGTGAAATTATTTCTGTATTTAACTCTGTGTATTGTTGTGTTCTTTCTTCTTTTGACCGGTTCAGATGAGAGTGAGGTTCAGTTGTCAGCCTTACTGCCTTCTTCTCGTTTGTATAGACTTCTTTTTATGTGCCCCAGTTATGTGAGATAATTTTCCCTAACTTCCCTCCCCCCTTATTCCCATTGTATTCTTTTTTCTCTTTTCGTTCTGCTTTTAATATTAAGACATAACAGAACCACCCTCAGGCCTTCTGTTTGATTATACTAACGATAAAACCTCCTAATGATAACAGTTTTCAGGGGGGATATGTGTGTCATCTCCTCCTGTTAGAATATAAGCAGTTTATCCTTGTTTAGTTCCTCATGACTGTTAATTCGTGTTTCTCTTTTTATTTTTCTCTTGACTCCTTTAGTTGCCCTTCATAGTTTCTACTTAGCTCTGGTCTTTTCACCAGGAATGCTTGGGAGTCCTTTTTCATTAAAGGTCCATTTTTTTTTCTCTTTAGGATTTTGTACTCAATGTTTCTTGGTAAGTTATTCTTGGCTGTAAGCTTATATCCTTTGCCTTCTGGAATATTGTCTTCCTAGCTCTCTACTCCTTTCCAGTGATGGCTGCTAAATCGTGTGTGATCCTGACTGTTGCTCCTTGGTGCTTGAATTCTTTTTTTTCTGGCTGCTTGCAGTACTTTTTCTTTGACCTGGAAACTCTGAATTTTGGCTATGATATTCCTGGAAGTTTTGATTTTAGTGTTTCAGTAGGTGACTGATGAATTTGTTCTTTCTAGTTTACCCTCTAATTCTAAGAGATCTGGTCAGTTTTCTTTTATGATTTCTTGAAACAGGACACTTTTTTTGATCATGGTTTTTCAGATAGTCTGATGATTTTAAATTCTCTCTCCTTGATCTGTTTTCCAGGTCAGTTGTTTTTGCTGAGATACATTTTCTTGCATATTTTCAAGCCTTTTGACTTTGTTTAATATTTCTGATTGTCATATAAAGTCATTAGCTTCTATTTGGGCCATTCTAATTTTCAAGGAGTTTGTTGCTTTGGCCAGATTATGTCCTCTTGTACCTTCTAATTCTAATTCTTACTTCCATAGCTGTCCTTTCTTTTCCATTTTTTTCCTCTAGTACTCCTATTTCATTTATATAAACATTTTAAAATGGTTTATTAACTCTTGCTTTATCTCTTCCAGGAATTCTAGTTGAATTTGTGCCCAAGCTATATTTTTATTTGAGGCTTTGCTTGTGGGTGTTTTGGAGTCATTCCCTTCTTTTGGGTTTGTGTCTTGAATGTTCTTCTTCGTAGTAATAGCTTTTTATGGTGAGATTCTTTTTGTTTGTTTGTTTGTTTGTTTGCTTGTTCTTCCAGCCTAATTCCTGACTTCAGACTTTATGTTTGAGCCAGGTTTTGCACATTTCTGGAAGGAATGTTTGGGCTGATCTTGCTGCTGCAGGTTCAGAGGGACCGAGCTATTTCTAAAATACCCTTTTGGTTTGGGATTGCCACCCCGGTTATTCCACTGCAGGCTTCAGGTTAGACTAGAAGCTGGAGCCAAGACCACCCCTACTTCCCACCCCCTGTTGAGTGAGCCCATGGCTATGGCTGGCTTCTGGACTTGCTCCTTGCTCAGCACAAACAGCTAAGAGCCTGGATTGATCTTTACCTAGGAGTGCCATGTGTGAGCTCAATCCCCCCTTAGACTGCCCGGCGTCTGGCCTGTAATGGGTAGTGAGGCTGCCAGGTGGTACCCATTACCATAACTTGCACTTGTTGGGGCAGATCCCAGAACCCCTACCTGCCCCAGTGCTTCTTTCTCCCATGGACAGCCTGGGTCTTCTTTCAGGCCCTGGGCTGGGACACTGGTTCATTGTGATTTGTTCTTGGATTTCCCCATCAGATGAGGCCTTGTGCATTTCTAGATCTGTCTGGAGGGTCTTTGTGGAGAGAGGCTTGCTCTACATTTTCTTGCTGTTTGGGCATCTTGGCTCTACCCCCTTAACAAATGTTTTAAGGGCTCTTCTAGTTTGTTGGGATTATTTCTTTTCACAGTTAATGCTGTATTTGGAAATGAAGTATTCCAAAAGCCCATGTAGTTTTAAGTTTTAATAGCCATTAAGGCTAGTTTAATAGTTATTTTAAGCTAATAAAGCTTAAACTACACTAAAGCTTTTGTATCCCCAGTGTATCTTCCCCCCTTCCCCATAACGTTTCTTTCCCCCAGGGCATCGACCACAGCTAACAATCTTAATTCTCCAGAGAAGGGAGAGCACCGTATTCTTCTCAATTATAATAATAATAATAATCAAATAAAGTCTTAATAAATAAATAATGAAGTATTAATAAAAATTTCAGTTTATTTTTATTTATGGTATCATCATTGTTTATGTTGTCACCTGAACTGTTTATCTTGATTGAAGTAGCCTTTGGAGACTCAGATGGCTAATAGCAGGCAGACTAACACACAGGTGTTTGAATTTGTTGTTTTAGTCATAGAAGAGTTGTCATGCTTTTGCTTTATTATAGACATTAAGCCCAACAGAAAGTCAAACCTAAGTTTACAATACTTGAAATTACCCAAATGGAATCCTGTTTCTTCATGTGTTGTCTAAGACCTTTTCAGGAGTAACTAATGTTTGAAAATGTAAGATTAACTAAATTTAGAGAAGGGTACTGAGAGGGAATTTTGTTTGAGAAGTTATTTAGATCACATGTAGCCTACAAAGTAATCAGCAGTGAATGGACCTCAAAGAAAAAAAAATTAAAATAGAGATGTAGGAATTTAATATGCCGGAAGTGACAAGGACAAGAGAGAACAAAGAAGCTGCTCCTTTGTGTAGGAGTCAAGGGATAGTAGCAATACTCTTATCTTCTTTTGATTTTGTTGCAGTACTTGAACTGATCTCTATTCCATGGCTTACATTATTAAGGCAGAGAAGAAAAACAGATGCACAAACTATAGTAGAGTTTTGTATTTGTTTGAGGAAAGGAAAAAAGACTCCTTATAACCTACGAGAATTTAATAACCTGTTATTTCTGTAGTCCATTTCAGGGATCCCTCTAGGCACTCAGTGAAAAGTAAGTCTTGTGGGAAGTTTCTTATCTCATTGGACGTTAATCTGTCCTTATTGTTAAGCTGAAGGATGAGATAACTTATGAAGTAGTTGTAGACTTTTATACTTACAAGCCTAAGAAGCTTTTGTTCCTCTCAAAATAGGTAGAAATTTTTGTTGTCCGTGTTCTGCTGTGTCATTATTATATAGATATGTATTTCTCTTCTAATTTAGTATTGTTAATTGGTTCTAAAACAGTTTGATCTTGGACTTATGTTTATATCTTATGGGAAACCGCTTTTTTTTTTTTAACTCATTGGTTGGTTCATAGTCTCCCTCCATTTGGTATTTTTTTTACCATTTGACTCGGTAGCTAACTGATAGTGCCATCCCTGTTTTGTAAGAAAAGGACTGTTTTTAAATCTTTGAATAATTTCCAACTACTTCAATGTATCTTACCTCATTCTTTTCCCTTTAAACATGTAGAAATTCAGTATTTTCATTGCCATAATAGAAAACTACTCACAAAACCAATAATCTCATTGTTTCTGTAACTAAAAGTTTGCCAGTTGTTGTTCCCAGCTGCTAATTGTATTTCCCATTAATCGATGTTTTGACCATATATTTCTTTAAAAATGGGCTTTGAATGTAGTTGATGGCCTATTTTTTTTTCTTTTTGGTTTAGTCTCTTTCTAAATAACTTTTTTAGGTTTACAAGTTAATTTTCTCCTCTGCCCATTCCTTTGAATCTCCTACCTGTTAATGTGTCTCATGTTTTTAGTTCCAAAGAATGTTGGAACAGGTCTTAGATTTTTTGAAACTGTCATTCCTCAGGTAGTGCAGTAAAGAGCAACATTTCATAGACTGTCATTCATATTTGTCTTTGAAATTTAGAGTTAGACAAAGTTTAGAGGTTAAAACATTGTCAGTTTTATGATAACCTCTGCCTTTAGATGGCAACAGTACCAATTTGAAACTTGGGGAAGGGGGATAAGATAAAATAAAGAATAGTTTCGTGTAACTGCTTAATGAACGTAGAGAAAATGGAAAAGGGAGACAAACTTGTTTTAGAAGTTAGAGATAGCCTTTTGGGTTTAGGAGCACAACTGTAAGTATAGGTGGCTCTTAATTATTTTTTTCAGGTGTTCTCCTGCTAGAGAGAATGCCTGCTTAATAGAGTGTCAAGAGAACCCTACGTAGGATCTAGTATAACCTGATAAGTTAATACTTGAATGACCGTTGCTATGATAGCCGTAGAATATGCTTGTGTATTGCTGCAAAGATTATGCATTTTGACAAAGTGGTGGAGATGGGACTATATAGGATTGCTTCAGATTTTTTGGATCTATTGTCTTTATGCTTAATTTATAAAGGTCGGCAATTTGATACCTCAAGAAAAAAGTATAGCTGTGACTTGCTTTTTATAAACCCCATTATACTGCGCCACAGGCAAAGGCCCGTGCCAGAAACCTACAACTTCATCTGCTTATTCTTGTTTTCAACGTTTCAGGGAGCCATAGTAGTTATAGGGATGTGCTAGGAATGTTATATGGAATATTTGACTTTTTTTCTTTCTTTTTCAGGAGTGTTTCTCAAGAGTTGTCAGAGACTATCCTGACCATGGTTGCCAATTGCAGTAATGTTATGAATAAGGCTCGACAGCCACCACCAGGAGTTATGCCAAAAGGACGCCCCCCTAGTGCAAGCAGCTTAGATGCCATTTCTCCTGTACAGGTAGATAAGTTTTGATAACATGCTACCATCAATGAAAGTAATCTTTTTGCCATCCATATTGATTAAATAAAGTGGATTTTTACAGCAACAAGTAAGAATCAAAGTGGGGAAAAATTCAATTATAGTAAATTTAATTGCATGTCAAGCAAATTTAAAAGATCTGTATGGGGGCATAGTTTAGCATTGCTTTTAATCTTTATAATATAACTGCAGAACTTTAAGATTATTTTTTAGATAAATGGATAAAGGTTTTTTTTTTAAATAAGGAAATTGCTTAGAATCTTGAGGAATAAGCACTGCCTTTGAACCTGATATGTCTTGTTTGTAGCTTCTCAGGCCAAGCAACAGTGCTAGAGCATAAGGACTTGTTATAACTGGGGCTCTTCAGGTTTCAACTGAACTGCTCTTTTAAAAACAAGGTACATTTAAGTTACTCCCTGCCACTGACCACCCTTCTCCTCTGAGAGCAACACACTTCTTCTCTCAGTTACATTGGGGAGACTGGGGTTTAAGAAATTTTTCTTAATGATGCATTATGAATGACTCGTGAGCTATCAAACTCTAAATTCAGAAGGGAATGTAGAATAGTGTGATAATCAAAGACCTCTCCGAGTTGGAAAATTTTCTTCCAGATATTCTAAAATACCCCATAGAAAATAATACACACTGGCACTATGTTAATCAAAACCTCCAAATTTTCACTAGATTTGTTATTTTTTGGATGAGATTCTTGAATGATCTTTACATTTTATCAGCAAAGGTATCTATGGCTCATTGACTACTGCAAAATTTACCTTTTGGCTTGTGCTTTAAGGGGCTAAATGAGGGCTTAGGGGTATCAGGCTATTTTTAAAAATTCCTTGGTGTTAAATATAACAGCATTTCACCAAAGTAATAGGTGAAATAGTCTTGGTGTGGTCAGCTTGGTACTCTGCTTTATTTTATGGTTTTGGAGTTTTGGCAAATCTTTTCTAAAATAAATGCCTCATAATCTCTACTTTTGAATATTTAGACTTTAATAGTTGTAAAATGTGTGGCTGTTTATTGTATTTTTGGAATATTTGAAATTTTTTTTAAAGTTCTAAACAATATCACTTTTATTTGCACTAATGTCAGTTTGTCTCTTGGCTGAAGCTCCTGGTGATTTTCTTTTGTCTTTTTTAGATTGACCCCCTTGCTGGGATGGCATCTCTTAGTATAGGAGGTTCAGCTGCCCCCCACACCCAGAGTATGCAGGGTTTTCCTCCAAATTTGGGTTCTGCTTTCAGTACCCCTCAGTCACCAGCAAAAGCCTTTCCACCCCTTTCCACTCCAAATCAGACTACAGCTTTCAGTGGCATTGGAGGTCTCTCTTCACAGCTTCCAGGTAAGGAAATATTTGTAGAAACGTTGTATTTCTTATTGGTGCATAGTGAGGGTTATGATCACATGGAGTTACTATGGTGTGCAGACTAAGAAAACTTGATATCCTGAGATTACAAGTGGTTCCCTGACTTGGTAAGATAAAGAGAAAGAAACTTCTAAAAGTAACTTAATTCAAATTAACCTGTTACGTATCAGTAACAGTCCAGTTATACTTATTAAGAGTCTGTCAGCTTGTCTATAATTCTCTTCCCAATATGTGTCTTGGCATTGAGGTAGTGTGTGTGTGTGTGTGTGTGTCTGTCTGTCTGTCTGTGTCTGTGCCTGTGCGTGTATGTACACACGTACATTTACCTTCCCGCTTCTTGGATAAGCAAAAGGTCTAGAATCTCAAGGGAAATCATGAAAAAGGAATGAAGGGTAATGATACCTCAATTGTCAAATTATCCTATAAAGTAGTAATTATCAGAATTGCTTGGTGCTTCTTTTAAACATTATGGAACAGACTAGATGAGGAAGAATCCAAAAAAATAATTTCAAGAGCATATTTTTCTATAAGTCTGAGGACATAAATTACTTGAGGAGGAACAAGTGTTTGCCAAAAATTGCCAGAACAACTGGAAAGCCATTTGGCAGAAATTAGGTTTAGACCAATGTCTTCTACCATATACCACAGTAAACTCAGAATGGACACATAAAACCTTTAATTGACTTTAAATTCCAGAACCTTCTTTTGGTATTATCCTAGCCATCACCATTCTCCCTTTTTTCTCCCCTCACCTCTCACTTCCCTGGGTGTTTGTGTGTACTTGTGTTATTTGTTTAAACAGCCTGGGAAGGTAATAGGGTGAAAATAATTTATTCTTAAACCAAAATATAATATGATTTTTGGAGTCATCCATGTTCTAAGTAAAATAATATGGATCTTTGAACTGCTTACATCTAAATTTAAAAGAAAAGTCCATGCGCTTGTGTAGGAAGAATGTGATATAACTTTAAATCTGAGAAAGACAAATATAGTTAATAACATACACAGTGATTCTTCTGACCATTTGCCTTCTTTTTAGTAGGTGGTCTTGGCACAGGCAGCCTGACTGGCATAGGAACTGCGGCTCTGGGACTCCCTGCAGTGAATAGTGATCCATTTGTGCAGAGGAAGCTGGGCACCTCCGGACTGAACCAACCTACATTCCAGCAGAGTAAGATGAAACCTCGTAAGTGGTAGTGTTGTCTGTGTCTGTGAATGTGACTGGACCATAGTAAATTTGCACTTGGGAGGTTGGGTCAGTTTTATCGGGCCTAGGTAGGAATAGGTTCGAGAAAAGGCCAGGGTTGGGATTTTGTTTTTTAAGTTTGAACTCGGACTGCTAGGTGACCTAGCAAGACCTGAGTTCAGATCCTGCCTCAGACAAGGACTTAGCAGTGTGACCCTGGGCAAGTCTCAGAAATCTCTCTCAGCCTCAATTTCTGTGTGTGTAAAGTGGGGATAATAATGCCAGCTATCTCTGAGGATTGTGGTGAGAAGAGAAATGAGATAAACCACATAAAGGACATTGCTAGTGTTAGCTCTTCTATTGACTTGCTTGGAAAAGTTCAACAGATTTGGTTACAACTTTAGGTGCAAAAAATAGTCTTTTAAGATTTTTATAATTATTCTGTTTGCTTGGAAGTTTGATGTAGTTGTACCCAATTTTAATTGGATTTGAGATGTACTCATACGTTAACTAAGCAGAATGCATTTTTTTCTACTTAACCCCAGTGCTACCTTCGTAAAACTAAATGTTTCTGAAGGTGAAGGAGTAATTCCTTGACATAGAGCCCAAAACAAGGTGTGCGGTGACCCTAGACCTCTTTAGGCTCAGTAGTAGTAGTGATTTCATGTGAGAAGTGCCTTGCATCAGCTGGCCACCCTGGAAGCTGGTGTGAAAGACGTCTTCGTGTCCGTGTTGTTTGGCATGCCAGCTTCTCACCCTGCTCTGGCTTACCCAGAGTAGATCATTTGACTGGACTGCTTTAAGGCACCAGAGGGAAACCTTAACATAAATTTGTAGCTTAGGCTTAAGGGTAAGTATCTCATGTAGAATGTGAAATGTGCTCATGAAAAAAAGCTGACAGTGACAGGAATAGGATTTGGAATAGGTTTTTTGGGGAGGAATCCTTGAATATCCTGTTGAATAGCCTAAGGTGTTATGTGGCTGTCACTGTGCTTCCATTAACATAACCACATAATTCTTCAATTTAGTTATATATTGGTCCATTCTTTTACCTAAGTTTTAAACCTTCTTTGGTGTTTGAGGGTTCAGGGTGAGGGGTAGGGGGAGAAGAAAAAAGTTGAGAGAATCACATGCCTAGGAGTTGCTTCTCATTTCTCAATAGCGGACGTGTCCCAGGTGTGGCCAGAGGCGAACCAGCACTTTAGTAAAGAGATTGATGATGAAGCAAACAGCTATTTTCAGCGCATCTATAACCATCCGCCACATCCAACCATGTCTGTTGATGAGGTGAGTATGTAGAAGGACCTGTGTAGCCGATGGCACAGTAGTGACAAACCCAGGAGTTCCTTACCCTTAGTAAAACTGGTTCCAGCAGTTCCCCACTTCATCCTTTTGTTGCGTATCTTAGAGACATTTTGGTTGCCTTTTTTCCTCTTGTCTCAAATTGTGTGTAGAAATTCTGAGGAACTTTTGTTACTACAACAGAAATTGTCACCAGATATTGTTTCTTGGCCTCAATATTCCCTGTGGCAAAAAGTGTGAATTTGTTGAGTAAAGCTTTAAGGGTAACTATTTGGTTTTTATTTTTGCAGGTATTAGAAATGTTACAGAGGTTTAAGGACTCCAATATTAAAAGGGAACGAGAAGTGTTTAATTGTATGCTGAGGAACTTGTTTGAAGAATATCGGTTTTTTCCCCAGTACCCTGATAAAGAGCTGCACATAACAGCCTGCCTGTTTGGCGGGATCATAGAAAAAGGACTGGTTACTTACATGGCACTTGGCCTGGCCCTGCGCTATGTTCTTGAAGCCTTACGCAAGCCTTATGAATCCAAAATGTATTTTTTTGGGATTGCTGCACTAGATAGATTTAAAAATAGGTAAGTGTTCTTGTTCTTTTGGAATTTTCTCCCTCTTAAGATTGTTTTAGAGAGTACATAGAAGGCTTGCCAGGAAGAAAACTGGTCAGGAAGACCTGGGTTCAAGTTCTGTCTTAGACAAATACTGTTTGCAAACCTGTGAACAGATCACAGAATTTCCCAGTGAGTTAGTGAGAAGTGACTGATTTGCCTCATGAGAAGGCGTTTTCACCCAAGATGAAAGCATAGATGTAGGTCAAAAAACCAGGTTCTTCCTGTGTGGTGCCGTGTTCCATCTTGAATATATTCGTTTCAGTGCCTGTTGCTGACCAAAATCAGTGTAATACGAAGATTATAAATAGTCTCTAGCCAATTGAAGTTAAATATTAAACTCTAATAACATTCTGGGAAGTTAAATTACTGTATTATTATGATTATGATGATTTTATTGGTAAGAACAATAGAGCTGGTTAGTTTTTTTGGGCAGGGTAGGATTGGGGGCTTGGACTGTGGTCATTGTATTAACTCAAGTCTTTTCTTTCTTGTTACTTGTGTCCTTTAAATGAGATGACTCCTTTTTTTCTTTAATAGATTGAAGGACTATCCCCAGTACTGTCAGCACTTGGCCTCCATTAGTCACTTTATGCGGTTTCCTCATCATCTGCAGGAGGTAAGTGTGCTTGATGGTCAAAAAGAGGAAGTAATCTTAAGGGGCTTTAGTGCTTCAATTTTAAGAGTCCTTTTTATATTAAGTCACAGTATAGACAATTTTTAACCAGTGTTCATTGTTAAACTGCTAATGAATGTTTTCCTCAGCATCTGTAATTCTAAAGATTGGGCCGATATTTCAGTGGAGGGGAGGGAGAGGGTTATGGCATGATCTGTTGATCCCTTTATATATAGTTATTTACTTTGTAATTTGTTTCTTTCTAGTCATGTGTAAATGTATCATAACCTCTTTTTTTCAGGGTTATGATATTTACATGTTTTTTAAATAATGCAATTTTATGGTGGGTCATTAGCCTTGCTAATTAAAAGCATAAACTAGTGTCTAATTTATTGGTGCTTAAAGAATTCAGTTTTGTGATCCAGTTTGCAAATGGATTATTCTATTTTAACTCAATATTGTTGTGGAATGGCAAAAGTTTTAAAATGCCAGCAGTCTTTAATATATTTATTTCAAAGTATGTTTCAGATCTGGTAAAATTTACTATCCTTTGTTGATGCCCTCCACTCTTGCCCGTGATGATCTTATCTCTTCTTAGTACGTTCAGTTTTCACCTCTATCTATGCAGAGGAATTTAAAAATGTGTATCCTGAGCCTTGACCTCTCACAAGCACTATATACATATTTCTAACTGCCTGCTGTCCATTTTGTTAACTTGTTTAGATGAGTTAATTCTCTTGGACTCCTCTCCCACCTACTTAGGGCAATGCCAAGCTTGTCCTTTCTGCTTTCCCCATTAGAATCAGAATTTGAGAGTAGAAAAGACCTCAGTACCATCTAGTCCACCTAGTCCAATGAAAAGGCTCCCTGATAAGGGCCCATCTACCTTCTGCTTGAAGGCCCCCAGTGAAGGGAGTCCCACATCCTTCTCCCTGCCCCCAATCCCTGGAGTTTCCTTTTCTTAAGGCTGGACATCCTCCAGCACCTTAAACCAATTCTCATAAGGTACAGGTTCAAAGACTGAGCATCCAGGTCACTTTTCTGGGCATTCTCCATCTTAGCAATGCTTTTGAGACAGCTGGGGGTGCTCCAGTGCACAGATCTAGGCCTGGAGTCAAGAAGACCTGGGCTGATAGCTAGCCTCAGATGTTTGCTAGGTTTGTGACCTTGGGTAAGGCACTCAACTTCTCTGCTTCAGCTTCCTTAAGTGTAAAGTGAAGATATTAACATCACCTACCTCCTGTGGTGGTGGTTAGGATTTAATGAGATAACACTTGTCAAATACTTAGCTTTATTGTAGTGCCTGCCATGTGCCATTATATAAGTGCTTTCTTGTGATTCTATGGGCCGCCCGCCCGCCCCCCCCCCCCCCCTCCCGGCGCCAACTATAGTGCGCAGAACCAAAAGCAAATATTTCAGGTTGTCTGACCAGTACAAAGCAGCCATCACCTTCTTACTCTTGGGAGCTGGACCTTTCTTAATCCATCCCAAGATTATGTTACGTTTTTTGACTGCCATGTCACACTGTTGCCTCCTTGAAGGCTACTAAAAGTCATTCATTCTTTTTTTGAATTATTTTTTTAACCATCCTTCCCAGTCTTGTACTATGTAGGCTCTCTACTGTGTCCCTCCCAATAGTATGCGATCACTTTATCACATGCCTTGCTAAAATCAGGGTACAGTACCGATAGCATTTTCCTGACCTACTAGTTTCGTGATGTGTCAGGGAAAAAAAACTAAAGTACTAAGGTTACTTTGTCTTGATTTACCCTCAAGAAGCCCATACTGTTTCTTTGTAATCTCTACTAACTTTCCCATATCTTCACTATGCATCTTTTTAAATTGTCTATTTCATCATTCATCCTGTATCATTCCTATCCCTCTTCTCCCCCCCACCCCCAGTCTCCTTTGTCATTCATTTAACAATCACATCCAGATCTTCCATACTCAAGGATATAGTTTACCTGGGCCAGGTGACTTGATGTCACCAAGGGCTGCTAGGTGATCTTTAAATACCTTATTTATTTTAGTTACCAACTCTTTGTTAGTCATTTTTGTTTTGATTTTTCGATGTAATGGCCCTTCTTCTTGGCAGAGGAAACAGAAGCAATCTAAAGATTGGTCCACTATGCTTTTTTTCTTTTGTCTATATGTCCAGTATACCTCCATCAGTGGTCCTTCAGTCTTTCCCCAAAACTAAAAAAATTGTTATTTTTGGCTTAATCTCCAGCTTTCAGCCCTCCTGACAGTTTTTTTTTTTTAAATAGGGTCACAACCTGTAACTGTCTGACAGTATGGGAAATATTCTGTACCTGTGATCCCCCACTTCTGGGGGAGGGGGTGTGTGGGGTGTGTGTATTTTTTCATTATTTGTTTTCTATCACCAAGATTGATCATTGTGACTAATCTCATTTTGGCTGGTTATCAGATTTTTGAAAGAAATCTTAGAGAACTTAATGACTAAATATTTTGATTAGGTTGCCACTTTGCTAAAAGTTCTGATGTTGAACTTTATTTTATAAGCAAAAAAGATAATCATATTCAATTAATAATATCATTTGTTATATGTATGATTATATATATAATATGATATATGCATATATCATATATGTTATTACTCTATTAATACTAGGGTTTCAGAGAGCTTTTCATCCCTTACTTTCTTTGTAGCATTACAATTAACCTCAATAGAGGGAAGGAAATTATGGTGCGAAGGTACAATCCTGTTCCGAATGGATTTAGATGGCTCAAAAAGCGAAGGGGGTAGAATTAAAGAACCCTAAAGTCAAGTCAGCTCAAAAGATATTTATTTAGTGCTGACTATGCCTGGGTACACTAAATGCTGGGGATTCAAAGAAAGAAAAAGACAATGCCTGCCTTGAAGAGAAGCTTACGGTCTAATCAGGGGAGACACCATGTGAACAGTTATGTTCAAACCAGATATGTACAGGGTAAATTGGAGGTCATCTCAGAGGGAAGGTATTAGGCATTCTGGAAGACTAGCAGAAGTTGAACACAGCAGGGTTTTAGCTTAGACTTGAAGGAAACTAGAGAAATTGGCAGGCAGAGACAAGAAGACGATTCTAGGAATGTGGGATAGTCATTGAATCAGGAGATGGACTGTTGTGTAGGAGGAACACTATATAGAGGGAAGAGTATGTTAGAGAAAGCCTGGAAAGGGAGGAGGGAGCCACGCTATCAAGGGTTTTAAAATCTGGGACATTTTATATTTGATCTTGCAGGTGATGGGTAGTCACTGGATTTTATTGATTGTAGTGGGGAAGGGTGACATGATCAAACTTAAGCTTTAGGAAAAACACTTAGGTTACTGACTAGAGGATGTATTGGAGTGGGATAGGCAGATACCATAAGCAGGTGAGGAGAGCCTTCACCAGTGTGTGGTGGCAATGCCAGAGGACAGAAGGGGGCTAATTTTAGAGATGTTGAAAAATGTTAAAAAATTAGCAGGTCTTCCTCTTTTCCCTTTCACTGTCATATTCTCTAAGCTAATGAATTCTTATTTCTTGTTTTTTGAAAAGTACATTGAATATGGACAGCAATCTAGAGACCCTCCTGTGAAAATGCAGGGTTCAATTACCACCCCTGGAAGTATTGCACTTGCCCAGGCCCAGGCCCAGGCCCAGGCCCAGGTTCCAGCAAAAGCTCCTCTTGCTGGTCAAGTCAGCACTATTGTAACCACCTCAACTACTACTACTGTGGCTAAAACCATAACAATCACCAGGCCCACAGGAGTTAGCTTTAAGAAGGATGTGCCAGTAAGTGAAACTCTTTCTTTGTTAAGCTGTGAAATAGCTATGCAGAGTAATTGTGACGTGAATTTCCATTTTGTGTACTTTGCTTGCTTTATCTTCTAGCCATCTATTAATACTACAAATATTGATACCCTGCTGGTGGCTACGGACCAAACTGAGAGAATTGTGGAGCCTCCAGAAAATGTTCAGGAAAAAATTGCTTTCATCTTTAACAACCTTTCTCAGTCAAATATGACACAGAAGGTGAGTGTACTTTGGTTCTTTGGTCCATAGTAAATATGAATTTTCTCTTAATAACTTTGCCTTTTAGAGGGAGGTTGTGTGAATGCTTTCAGTTTCTGGTTCTGATGTCCTATGTTATAAGTTTGTTTTTTTCAGGCAAAGTAGTTAATAGATTGAGATATGTACTAAATTTCAAGTCATAATAGGATGGTGACTCTTAAACTGATAGAAACCTCAAAGGCCCTCTAGTTTTATTTTATATTGGATAAGACCCAGGCGCAGGGGGGATGTAAGGTCATCCAAGCAGGAAGTAGGAGAACCAGGATTTGAATTGCACCCCAATTCCTTTTTTCCTTTCAGTGTCATTTAAAGTCTGCTGACTTGACGTAGCTTTAAAAGTTATTACACATAGTCTGTCAAGGTTTGTTGAAATTTGATTTTGCTATTTAGAAAATCCAGCTTTTCGTCTACAAATGTCATCAATTTCTACTTTATTCTCATTAAGTATATTTATTGAATGCTTTATCACACATACCATTCTCATTTTTAAGTAAAATACATAGAATATTTTCCTCTCTGAGTTTACGCTGTGGGCTGACATCACTGATATGTACTTCATATAAGCAGGGAGACCTGACCGAATTGTTTTATGTTTAGAACCGAATGTTAATATTTTATCGGCCTACAAACAAGTAAATTTCAATTAAAAAGATTTCTAGAACTTGGGGTCTCAAGCTGTGTATCTCAGGTACAGAGAGTTTTCCAATCATCTCCAGCAGCTGTTACTTTCTTTTCTGACATTACCTTCCATCCACTATTTATAAACAAGGTGACCCCAAAGTCTTAGTGTAGTGTTAAGCTATCAAAGCTTGTGTTTTTTAAATGTACCTAATTATTTATATTTTCTATTAGAATGTGAGCTCCTTCAGGCATTAGTAAACACTTCACAGGTGTCTGCTATGATGTGTAGGCATGGTGCTAAGTGTACAAAGACAGCAAAGACATCTCCTGCCCTTGCAAGGAGCTTACAGTCTAACTGGGAAAGTTAGCACAGAAAAGTTGAAATGGTGCAGAGGGGAAAGGTACCTGACAGGTGTGTTTAGAGTGTGGTGCAGAAAAGGAGGACAGGAACTGTTGCAGCCTTTACTTGTCTTCCTAGCACTTAGAGCAGGGCCTTGCACACACATGGTAAGCTCTTACTTAAGGTCTAGTTGACTAATCAGCCTTAGCTTCTGATGCAAGTAGTATTACAGTTGAAATCTTTTTGTATCAAGTGCATTTTTTGTGAACATAGTAATAATAGTATTTAACATGTGGTGGCATATTCCTATCAGAAAATGGCTTCACAGTTATTTAAAAGTGACAGTTGAGTTTTCATTTGGGGCACTTAATAATTCAGTTTTATTCCATTTATGCTTTAAATATTTTTCCTTTGCTCAGGTTGAAGAGCTGAAGGAAACAGTGAAAGAAGAGTTTATGCCTTGGGTTTCACAATATCTCGTCATGAAGAGAGTCAGTATTGAGCCAAACTTTCACAGCCTTTATTCAAATTTTCTTGATACTCTTAAGAATCCTGAATTTAATAAGATGGTTCTGAATGAGACCTACAGAAATATCAAAGTGAGTGGTAGATCCTTTATAATTTCTTCTTTAAATTGTTTTTTTTTAAATTAGTATATTTAGATTTTATAATTTTAATATCTCAAAATCAGATAATGGTTAGACTGAGGGAAGTCCTTTATCAGTTTTGTGCCTAAGAACCTTTCTTGATTCAGCCTTTTTGCTTATAACTAACTTTGTTCCTACTAGCCTAAGATTTGCTTGTTTTGCTTTTAGTAATTGATTTAGAAAGTAGCCACATGATAGTAATACAGTTTAAATATCTGGTATAAGCTCTTAGTACTTTTAGCTAAAGTGTAAGAAGTGTTCTTGTAGTATCATGCATGTACCTATCTTATTTAAAAATTTACATTTAAAACATACATTTAAAAATTCTTTTCTACATTTAGGTTTTATTAAAGGATAACTAGCAGGATTCTTTACTACTATATCTTGTATCTGAATTTGGGGGGGAAATGATTATAAGTTTTCCTAATGCAGTGAGTCTGATACTTTTGAAACCTGTTTTACTGTAATACTTGACTTGGTGTTTATCAAAGTTTTCAATACAGGGTCAGAGTCACCAACTGATTAGCCTTTTCCCAGTCGTACCTGCCCTGCTCATTCTGAGTTTTATCAAGCCTTCCTCCTTTTTGTATAGCCACCTCCTTTTAGATGGTGCTGTTACAGACACCGAGTCCTTTTTATTCCCCCCAAGAAGTTGTGTCAGTGGAACTACCACACAGATAGATGTCCACCCAGAAGACTCTGAGCTCTTCACCTTGTGTAAATAGCAAGGGAATGTGAGTGAGAAAGGTGTCAGCTTATCAGTGTTGCTTACAAAACACAATTCTATTTACTTTGTTTCTTCTTTGAAGGTAGTACTAGGGAACACTTTATAGAAAGGACCAAATGAACTGTCAGTCTTAATGCACTATTTTTTAAGCCTATTGATGGACATTTTCACCACCTTAGGTTACGCTGTAGTGCCAAAGAACCCCTTGGTGCCTGTCCTAGCACAGCTGATTGCCTGTTTGGCTCGTGCTCTGGCAGTGGCGTTAAGGAACATAACTGCTACATGTAGCTTATAGAGCAAGTGTGGTTTGGTTCAGTGAATACCCAGATAAAGAAAAAGATAGAGAAGTCAGAAGCCACTAGCAGCTTTGATAGGTCACAAACTGCAAGGGTTAGGGAAAGGGTGGGCACAGGGTAAGCAGCTACGAACTTGGATGTATAAAATCCTCACTGTTGAGGTAGTTTGTCATAATCTCTGGAGAACAGTAGAATGTCCTGGATAACTTGAAATGGCGTTGTTCTAGTTAAGTTTTTCTTTCCCTGTGTTACTCAGGAGGTTTCATTGGTATCACTATATGTTCAGGAGAGTTGGCTTTGGTTCTTCGAAATAGATTTGAAGTCAGGTCACTGTAACAACTCCGGAAAGTTCTCAGAACATAAGATTTTCCTCTTGGAAGAAAATGTTTCCCTGATGCTGTGTAAAAATATTAGGTGACAGAGGACTTGATTTAAAGGGGTGGATTATCTGAAACCCTGGTTCTTTCTTTCACTTGGAGCCTAAAAGGCTAAGTTCTGAATCCTTAGTCTTTTAGGGTAGAGAAGTAATAATTCTTCAAGTCTTCAAGTCTATCTCAGTTCTTAAAAACAATGTTTTAGGTGCTTCTGACATCAGATAAAGCAGCTGCCAACTTCTCAGACCGCTCCTTGCTGAAGAACCTGGGCCACTGGCTGGGGATGATCACACTAGCCAAAAACAAACCCATCTTACACACAGTGAGTTTCCATTAAAAACTGTGCGTATAGTACTGACCATTCTAGCTTGGGCATAGAGGCTTTATCCTGGGAATCTAGTTTCCTCTCTCTTATCCCCTGAGTATGGCCCTGACTCTACCCCAGGAGAGTTAATTTGCCTTCCTGACCTCAATCTAAAGGTGGAATTGACCTAAATGAATGCCAAAAAGCCTTAAATGTTACATCACATGAATCTGCTGGCTTGGCTGCTGCCAGTGACCTTTTAGTCTAAATTATGGTTTATTGGTGTTTCTGGGGCAAGTAGACGCCTGGAATTTCAAGATCTGGGCATGTGCTAACAATCTCTGCCCCATACGCCTTAGTATGCCACAGTATTGTAGGTGAGACTGCAGTGCCGTTTTATCCCATAGTTATGTTCTCTTCTGAAAAGAAGACCAGTAGGGTGTTATAGATGTGAAAAAAAGTTCACCCCATCCTATTTCCTATAGTTTCCTATTAATGCCTTTCAGCTATGTGTGTGCTGGATGCATACTTAAAATGATTTACATGTAAAGTATCTTTAGACTTTTAAATGTTATTTCCTTGTTTGTTCCAGGACTTAGATGTAAAATCTTTGCTGTTGGAAGCTTACGTTAAAGGACAGCAGGAATTGCTGTATGTGGTGCCCTTTGTTGCCAAAGTCTTAGAATCCAGTGTTCGGAGTGTGGTAAGAACAACTTATTTTCAAATGGAACTAGTTACAGTCATATTACCATCTTGTAACTTTAGGTGCTACTGACATCAGAGTTGCTTCTTTTTCCATACAAAGCCTCTCCTTTTAGTATCCCAGTATGCTAGTAAGAACACTAGACTTGATAATCAAGTTGTCTGATATATGTGTTATATCTGACATAAAGTGTATGACTTTTTGGCAGATAACTTCGGATCTGGCCCTCGAGTCTCTCCTCTGTCTCGTAATTGAGAGCTTAGACCTAGGCAATGATATAGTTTCTCTATTTTTTCATATTCTGTTGTTTTTGTGATATAAAGAGGACTTGGAGACTTTGCATATAATTATGACTTTTAGATGCACATGTATAACAGGGTAGATATTTTAAAATAAGGCTTTGGTTTTTTTTTTTTAACGTAAGGCTTTTTCTTTAGGTTTTCAGGCCACCAAATCCTTGGACAATGGCAATTATGAATGTACTAGCTGAGCTTCACCAAGAACATGATTTAAAGGTAAATGTATTTATTATATTATTCTCTTGGGACATTGTGCAAGAAACTGATGCTTTTGTGTATTGTATACATAAAGGGGAGTAAAATCCATTGTCTTGTGGTGTACAGCCCTGTCCTTTGAAGGCAGTCTGCAACTTCTATGGGAGGGGAGACAAATTAGTGGGTAGCGAGTGAAACTGGAATTTAGATGTTTTAAATCTAATTCAACTGTAATAATGCAGTTAAACTTGAAGTTTGAGATTGAGGTTCTCTGCAAGAATCTTGCCCTGGACATCAATGAGCTAAAACCTGGGAGCCTCCTGAAAGACAAGGACAGACTGAAAAACTTAGAAGAGCAGCTCTCTGCCCCTAAAAAGGACGTCAAGCAGCCAGAGGCACTTCCTCCCATCACAACCACCAGTGAGTACAGACTTTGGTGAAAGCACATTTTTCCTGCTTTTACACTAGTTAGAACAGGGCTGTCCAACCTTAGGTTTTTATTGAAACAACGGACACATATTTTGATTTGCCATTTTAGTGAGAGCTCTACAGTAGCTCGGCTTTGTTTACTAAAGCATTTATGTAAGTTTTTTTGCTTGTAGGTGGACTGCATAAATCTCACTGCGGGTACCACACTTTGGACAGCCCTGAGTTAGAATATTTTTCATATCTGAAGCACAGTGATCCATGGTGTTGATAGTGATATTCAGGGTATCCTGAAATCCTGATGGGCCTTCTGAAAATTCATGGAAGGATTCAGTTGGGTTGATTATATAGATTTCATGTTTTTTTCCACCAAAAGTTAAAAACATATGCATATGTACATATGCATGTGTATACATGCAGTAACCACCTCACGTATTTGACTAACCAGAAAACTCAGTACTGTTACTGTGTTGAATTAGAGTTTACTGTCTATGAGAATTTAGAAGTCATAAGTGGATCTATGTTATTCCTCAGATTGTCTGGGGCCCTTACTCCATCCTATAGTGAACAAAAGTGGTTTATTTCTAGATTAGAATGGTTCTAGCAGGCAAGGCGGCTTGGATACTCCCTGGGTGCCTGGGGACTCTTTGGGAGAGGATATCATTATTCCCAGTGTAGCTCAAAGCTCTTCAACTCTGTGTTCTTGTTGGGGCTTCTCAGCCTTGGGCCTAACCATGGGGCAATACTTAATGTAACTCCAGGGCCTTGAACTCTTCTTGTGAAGTTATTATTATTCTCCTGAGGGCCATCTAAATCTAGGCACCTGTTTGTGTGTAGGAGGCAGAATTCTTGAGAATGGGTCAGTGCCCTGGAGGGAGATTGACTAGATTCTTAGCCATATTTTATGGCTTTTTTCCAGATTAGCAATCTAGCTGATTAATTTACTCTGAGTGTTCAAATTGAGAGCTATTCAACTTCTGTAAAACACTTGGTTCTGTTTTTTAAGTAACTCTAATTTTAGTTTTCATCCCTTTCTGTATCAAGCTACTTCTACCACACCCGCTACCAGTACCACTTGTACAGCTACTGTTCCTCCACAGCCTCAGTACAGCTACCATGACATCAATGTCTATTCACTGGGAGGTCTGGCACCACACATTACTCTAAATCCTACGGTAAGTTCCCAGCATTACCCTTCATTGCATTTTTTAAAGGCCTTTCTTCCCTTTCTCCCCTCCCCGTGCATTTTTCTCTCCTCCCTCCCTGCCCCCCCTCCGTGCCCCTTTCTTCCCCCACAATTAAAGGTCTTTGGAGGCATACAGTGTTCACTACGCTCCTCTCCATAGTCTTCTCTTTTACCCTTTCCTCCCTGAATTTCTGTTAATACAGTCTAGTAATAGGGCTAAAGAACTACAGAATGTAGAGGGATGCTCTGAAGTTTGATGATGTTAATAGTAGGAGACCAGGGCTTAATTTATTTGGGGGAGGGGCCATAGGCCATTTTGTTTCCCTTGTATCCCACCTCCTTTCCTTGTCAGCACAAAAAGTACCTAGGACAACCTAATTCATCTGCTCTGTTTTTCTCTTTCCAACCCTAGCATGGTCCAAGACATTTTGGGGGAGTGAAGGAGAAAGAAAGGGAGGTGGGGAAATAAAGGAAATGGAAGGTAGGGAGAGACCAGGTTGCTTAATAGTCACTGAAGTATTCATACTCTCGTATCATATTTCTTGTTCCCTTGGTGAGTACCCCAAAGGGTCAGAATGCTAGGTCATTCACCTCTGATTCAGGAAAAGGTCAGATACATAATAAAAGAGGAGTCCAAGGAGCAAGATTGAATTAGGAAGCTGGTTTGGGCAGAAAACTGGTGGGTAAGGTAGGCCATGCTCTTTATGACTCACCAGTGTGAATACTTATATACTATCTGTCTCTACACCTAAGGAATTTGAGAGGCACCAGTGGTTGTGTGACCTTCAGTGACCTTGTCAATTTATCCCTAAAGGGAATTAAATTGAGAACCATGAGAATTGCTTTTAAAAAAAAAAACAAAACCAACCCAAGACATTGTTTTCAAGAGGCATCTTAAACTTAGTAGTAGTATTGGTTTAAATTTTCCTTTCCTTTCCTACCTTAATTCCTAATCTGCTGCAATACAGAATAGCTAGAACAATTTTTTTAAAGCCATTATAAATTAAGACACTAAACTAAATCTCTTCTTTTGTATTTGATTGGGTAACTAGCTTTTCAGTAAATCTGGTTTCTATCTACTTTCCATTTCCTTTGCACAATTCTACTAGAAGCGTTTGAGCTCTTTGGCATAGCCAGTGAATGTTCAATTAGCTTACTTCAGTCTCATCAGCTAAAATTCACAGTTGGAAATCATTCTTTGCCCTTGTGCTGCTTTTGAGCACAAATTCTTTTACATTTCTGTACTTTAAAATTTAACAAATAGTTAACGTGGATTGTGGCATTTTAAATGCTTTTTGCAAAGGTGAGCCCCAGGATGAATTAAATTATTACTTAATGTTGGTTCTCAGGTTCTCCTCTCCCACTTGGCTCTTCTTGGCAAGCCAAATCAGAAGGTCTTCTGAGCCTGGTCTTAAGTCTCTACCTCTTCTGGCAGATACCTGGAACTGAGCTTATCTTTGTATATATTCACCTTAAAATTTTCATCCTCATTTTGAGGTAGGGGTTAGTGATTTCAGCTTCTAGCTGGAATCCTAAATGTAAAGTTTGTTTGGTAGGCAATCTGTAGATTAGGACAGTCACAAGCTTACCGTCATGTTTTGTTCACCCCTTTCCTCATGCTCATGCACACATGCACACAGTCTTCACCCCCAACTGCTTCATAGATGTTGTCATATTATGCTCAAAAGTACTTATTTTTCTAATTATACTATATGGAGTAGTCCTAATCATCACGGGGAAATAAAAATGTTCCCAATGGAGGGAGCAATTTGATTAAATTATATCATTCCCCTTTCCCCTAGGGGACCATACTTAGGGTTGTATATAGAACCTTTGAGATCAGCTAGCTTAATCTCACCTTACAGAATTGGAAATAGCCCCAGAAAGGTTAAGGGACTTCTCTAATATCACACAGCTAATTAATAGCAGAGCAGGACAAAATAGAGCTTAGGTCACCTGACTTTAATTCAGTGCTCTTGACTGTCTTATAGGTTGAATTCTTCTACATCATTTCCAGAGGTGTGGGTATTTATGTATTTGTTACAGTACTCAATTGAAAATGGCTTTCATTAGCAAGCAAAAAATTTATAATAAAGGGGGCCAAATTTGAATTATTATGGTATGAGAGTGAGCTTTCAGGTAATGATGCAAAAGGCTTAAAATAGAGGCTTTGGTACATGGTACATTGGCTCTCTTAAAAGAATCATCTGTCTGTTGTAAAGGCTAATGAAGTATGAAGGTCCCAAAAAGAAGACAACTGTTTTCTGCTTTGCCTTTTGTTTATAAAAGAAAGAAAGGAAAAAAAAGCATCCTACTTGTCAAATCCCAAATTTCAATAAGACCAAAAGGTAGAAAACTTTGTTTTATGTAAATTCAAATTTGCCTCATTATAATTGGTATTTGGTTACATGAAGACTTATAACTATGGTATACCAAGGGAGAACTTTTTTGTTGTTGTTTTGGGCTTTTTGATTGCTAACCTCTGAAGTATTTTCATATGTATAGTTTGATGTAGGAATACACCAGTCATTTTAGTTACAAGTGTTTTCAGTTGTTTGGTATTTGTTAGTTTGATAAATTTAACTTTGAAAATAATTCAAAGAATATGAGTCACAGTTATTTGTAAATAGGGTTTGATTTTAGTTACTTAACTAGGAGTTGATTTAATATTTCTTCGTTCCAGATTCCATTGTTTCAGGCTCACCCACAGTTGAAGCAGTGCGTACGTCAAGCAATTGAACGTGCTGTCCAAGAGCTTGTCCATCCAGTAGTGGATCGATCAATTAAGATTGCCATGACTACTTGTGAACAGATTGTCAGGAAAGACTTTGCACTGGATTCTGAGGAGTCACGCATGCGGATAGCGGCTCATCACATGATGAGGAACCTGACTGCTGGCATGGCTATGATAACTTGCAGGGAACCTTTACTCATGAGCATAGCTACCAACTTGAAAAACAGCTTTGCCACAGCACTACGAGTAAGTGTAGAAATAAGGTAGTAAGTAAGACTTCTCTTTAAATCTAATTGAGATTCATTTTCTTTTAAAAAAAAAGTTTCATTTTGTGTGCTTCTGTTTTGGTTATGTGCAACAACAGCAGTGAAAATAGATTCTTTTCTTAATTACATGTTGGAGACTAGTTTTGGGGCTACAAGGTGGGGGGGCGGTCCTGGCTGTGTCTCATTGACTCTTGTATTTAGCGATCAACTTTCTTCAACTAATAGTCTTGAAATTTACTGTTGACAATTGTGACTTCGATGCTAATGTACTTCGTGGAAGTTTCTTTTAACTGCTTAAAAAATTGCTTAATTGGCAATTGAGGATTTTTGAGTTTTAAACTATTTTCTTGGTATAAAGTAACTTTTAAAAATATAAATACCATAAATGTTTTGACTCAGTTACTCAAGCAATTTCTAAATTCAGTGGGAAAATGGCAAGAAAGCTATAACATTTTATCCTTTTGTGTAGGCTGCATCCCCGCAGCAGAGGGAAATGATGGAGCAGGCAGCAGCACAGCTAGCTCAGGACAATTGTGAATTGGCGTGCTGCTTTATTCAGAAAACTGCAGTAGAAAAAGCAGGTCCAGAAATGGATAAGAGGCTAGCAACTGTAAGTGCTTTGACATCTGCCTTTTTAAGAGCTCTCTGTAAAGTAATACTTCCTAAAAAGAACCTTCTAACAAAACTAACCTAGTAAGACTTTTGTTTGTAGGAATTTGAGCTTCGAAAACATGCAAGGCAAGAGGGGCGCAGGTACTGTGATCCTGTTGTTTTGACGTACCAGGCTGAGCGGATGCCGGAGCAGATCAGACTGAAGGTCAGGATTCATAGCCTTTTCTCTTTCCCCTTGCACGCTTTTCCTGTAGAAGTAGAATGGTAATTTGGAATGGGATGGGAAAGGGATGCTCCCTTTTTACTTGAATCACCTGCTGCTCCCAAGTTATCTGTAAAGGACTTAACTATTGGCAACTTTAGATGGAATTGACCTAAGTCCTCTCACAATCGGAAGAGTGTTTAAGTATTTAAGTCACCCACTTTTTGGAATTTATTTTCTAGTTTATTCCTACTTTTGTCTCCTTCTAGTCATGTCTTCTAGTGTTTATATGGTTTTTAGTGCTCGTTCCCTGTTAGCGTGATAGGAAGGTGAGAATCTGGTTACTTAGTAGATTTACGGCTCATATTTCCAATAAAGGCTTTTCCTTTGGTATAACTGTTTATTAAATTTGTAGACAGGTGATTCAGACTAATAAAGATGTGGAATCTTTTATTTTTTCCAAAAAGGTTGGTGGTGTAGACCCAAAACAGCTGGCTGTTTATGAAGAGTTTGCACGTAATGTTCCTGGCTTCTTGCCTACCAATGATTTAACTCAGCCTACAGGATTTTTAGCTCAGCCTATGAAGGTAAGTTGTTGACTTTACTTGAGTTGAAACTTTAATCGTGATGAATATGAATATATCCCATTAGCTACTTCTTGGACTACTTGGTTTTTGGAACCTTAATTTTGATGATTAAAAAAATTGTTTTCCATCACTTTGTCGTCATTGTTCAGCCGTTTAAGTAGTGTGTGACTCTTCCTGACCCCTTTGTCGGGGATTTTCTTGGCAGAGATACTGGAGTAGTTTGCCATTTCCTCCCACAGCTTATTTTACAAATGAGGAAATCAAACCAAACAGAGTGAAGTGACTTGTCCAGGGTCACACAGTTAGTGTGTGTCTGAGACCAGATTTGAACTCAGGAAAATATCTTCCTGATTTCAGGCCTGGTACTATCCACTGTACCATCTAGTTGCCCTTTCCATCACTAGTTCAATCATATGGATTTTTCTAATCTGAAAGTAATGCATGCATCACTGGACTTGAAATTATAATTCATACTTTCAAGTCTTAGCCACCATCTGTTTTAAAATTAATTTTTTTTTGGTTGAAATATGTATTCTTTAATTAAAATTTTTTAACATTCGTTTTTTTTAATATTTGAGTTCCAAATTCTTTTTCTCCCCTCTCTACTCCCCCCTTTCTTTAAGATAGTAACTTAATGTATGTTATACATGTACAATTATATAAAATGTTTTCATATTACTGTGAAAGAAAACACTGGACCCCCCCCCCCCAAAAAAAAAAAACCACTAAGAAAAATAAGGTTAAAAAAAAAGTATGCTTCAATCTGCATTCAGATGCCATCAGTTCATCTTTGGAGGTGGGTAGCATTTTTCTTAATAAGTCCTTCAGAATTGTTAGGTTATTGTATTGCTGAGAATAGCTAAGTCATTCACAGTTGATCATTGTACATTATTGCTCTTACTTTGTACAATGTTTTCCTGCTCATTTCACTTTGCATCAGTTTATGTAGGTCTTCCCAGGTTTTTCTGAAACTGTCCTGCTGGTAATTTCTTATAGTATAATAGTATCCCTTCAATTTCTAATTCTTTGCCACCACAAAAACAGCTGCTATAAATATTTTTGTACAAATAGGTTCCTTTCCTTTTTTTGAAATTTTTTTAATATAAATTTCTTCTTAGTTTTCAACATTCACTTCGTAAGTTTTAAATTTTCTCTGCCTCCCTCCTCTCCTCCCTCCCCAAGATAGCATGCAATCCAATATAGGCTCTACATACACATTTTAAAAAAAATTAACAAGTTATTTTACTTATTTTTAGTTTTCATCATTCACTTCCATAAGTTTTAAATCCACCCCACCCCAAGAGAGCATGCAATCCAATATAGGCTCTACATATGCATTCTTATTAAACATATTCACATTTGCCATGTTGAATAGAAGAATTAGAATGAATGGGAGTAACCATGAGAAAGGAAAACAAAACAAAAAAAGAAAATAGTCTTCTTCGATCTGCATTTAGACTCCATATTTCTTTTTCTGGATATGGATGGCGTTTTCCATCATGAGTCTTTTGGAATTGTTTTAGGTTCTTGCATTGCTGAGAAGAGCTAAGTCTATCAAAGTCATTGGGCAATGTGGCTGTTACTGCGTACAGTGTTCTCCTGGTTCTGCTCACTTCACTCAGCATCAGTTCATATAAGTCTTTCTAGGTTTTTCTGAAGTCTGCATTTGTGAAATGAGCCTAGCCTTCAACTCTCGACCAGCTCTCTGACTTTGCCCTAATAAGCTGACTTCTGTGTGCCCTGGACTTTTTTATCTGTGGAATAGGAACAGTAGGTGGTATTACCCACACGCTCTCAGTATTTTCTGAGGAATGTGCCTTATAAATGAAAACTGCTATTATTTCTGGTCATAAAACAGTATTTTTCTGTCTAATTAGACATTAGTATGGTAAGGCAATGATAAATATGTGCTGTGATGGTACATTTAGGGCACTGTCATTTATGAAGGTTTTCTGCTTCTCTTGAAACAGCAAGCTTGGGCTACTGATGATGTAGCACAGATCTATGAAAAGTGTATCACGGAACTGGAGCAGCACCTGCATGCCATCCCTCCAGCCTTAGCCATGAACCCCCAGTCTCAGACTCTCCGGAGCCTTCTGGATGCTGTTGTAATGTCACGAAACTCTCGGGATGCTATTGCTGCCCTGGGCTTACTGCAGAAGGTCAGCTGATTGGTGTAGTCAGATAGGCTTTATCCTAATGAAAATCTTTCCTGTTTATTGACTTAATAGTAATCACACATTTGAGTGGGATTTTTCCCTGTATAGAGTCAAGCATTAAGTATTCCATATAGATTTTTAAAATAGAGATCAGCTTTGGAGTTACATCAGTACAGTTAGGGACTTCAAAATCATCCCTTTGGAGAAGAGTGGGGGGTATAAAGGTTAAAGAAGTGGGAAAGATAAGGAGGGATAAGTTAGACAGTAATGTCGCCAGAGCCTTAGTTAGGCAGGAGAGAATTTGTACCAGGACAGAAGACAGATGGCCTTCTCACTGGAATGAAAGTAATGTAGAGACTGTTATTGGGCAGCTACTGTGTACTAGGAGCTGAGGATACAAGCACAAAGAAATAAGCCTTACGTTCTAACAGGGAAACAAACACATCTCTAAATGGAAGCAGAATATAAAGAAAATTCAGAGTAGGGAGGGAGGAGGGCAGCAGCAGTTGGGGGGTTCAGGAGAGGCATCAAACAAGGATTCCTCTTTCCCTTCAGGTCCCCACTCAAGCACTACCTTTTGTGGGGTGGAGGTGAGGAAAAGTGTATTTCGTATTTGCAGTCAGTGCAAAAAGGCAAAGAGATGAGAAATATATGGAGCGTTGTGTGTGAGGAACAGTCTAGTTTGGCTGGATCACAATGGAATAAGAGGGGAGAGAGTACCTGTCAAATATGGACAGATAGGTTGGGGCTTTAAAAACCAAATAGAGGAATTTGGATTTTATCTTTATGGTGGGAGGGAACTACTGACAGAGTTAGATCTGCTCAGAAGGGAAACTACTTTGGCAGCAATGTTTTGGTTGGATTGGATCAGGGAGAGACTTGACACAGATGACACTCAATTAAGAGGCTTTTGTAACAATTCAGGGAAGTGGTGATGAGGGCTTAAATTCAGGTGGTAGCTGTGCGATGGAGAGATGATATGGAGGAAGAACCAAATTTGGCAACTGATGGGATACATGAGGTGAGTGACTGAGGAATCAAGAAAGATTCTAAGGTGATCAACTTGAGGGACTGGAAAGATGTTCGTGCTTTTGACAGAAAAAGATGTGTGGGTTTGGGCACAAAATTCAAGGCGCATGATATGAAGCAGATGTTGTTTAAATAGATCAGGGTGGAAACGGTATTTAAAGGTAAAACACAAGGCATGCAAAAGGATGTTAGGGAGAACCTTATGACTCACTAATAGACAAATCTTTGGAATAAGTTGTGGTTTGAGGGTAGATTTTGTTTCTGGCTGTACGTACATGTGGCATGCTGATTTTATTCCTGTTCTGTAGGCTGTAGAGGGCTTGCTAGATGCCACAAGTGGTGCAGATGCTGACCTGCTGCTACGTTACCGGGAATGTCACCTCCTTGTACTGAAAGCATTACAGGATGGCCGTGCCTATGGGTCTCCTTGGTGTAACAAACAGATCACAAGGTCAGTAGCGAGATGCAAGAGGAGAGTTTGAACTGTGTTTGTCCTGCATGCGTCCAAAGTTTTTAAGTGTCCCCTAGACAATCCTTTGGCACGAGGTGAAATAGGATAGTGTACAGACTAATTATTGACTTCTCTTTCAGAAATGCTGAAAATTGTTTAATCAGTAAATTTTTTAAGCTTCTTATGGAATAGGGAAAAGAGACATTTTGCAAGCACATTGTAGCTTACTTAATAATGAGCAAATGCTTTGACTGTAGCATTCCCTATTTAAATAATTTTATGCAGAAACTTCTATACAGGACTTGATGTAAAGCCATTCTTTGAACAAAGATTCATTTTCTTACTGTGGGTAGAGTTTTGTTAGGTGCTAGGGGTGGGAGGAGAGATACAAAGGTTAATTGAGGCACACAGTCTGTCTTTCCTTCGTGGAGCATAAGATATCTGTCATACCAGAAAAAGAAACAACTCTAACATACCCATCAATGAAATTAGCACGTGGTTGTGTAAATATTGGGGAGTGGGATCAAAGAATTCATTAAGGACATAGCATTTGAGGTGGACTTTAAAGGGTAGAGAGGAGCCCAGCACGTGAAGAGCACTGCCAGAAGGAAGCCATTCCTAGTACAGAGACCGGCATGAGCAGAGGTGTGGCAGTGGGTCAGAGCATGGGCTGAGTCTATTGTGATTATACTGAGTTCCCTTAAAAATGTGAAAGGCCGTTGTTGACTTGCTGGTATCCCAGGTTTCTTGAATTTGGAACACATTTCCTTTTTAGGTCTAAAAGTGGTCCTTTATTTGCCTCTTCTTTAGTATCCAGTATACTAATCCCAGGTCAGTAAAACCAAATTTTAACTTTTCTAGGTGCCTGATTGAGTGTCGCGATGAGTATAAGTATAATGTGGAAGCAGTAGAGCTGTTGATTCGCAACCACCTAGTTAATATGCAGCAATATGATCTTCACCTGGCTCAGGTAAAGGGGGGGAGGGGCTGTCTTACCTGAACTAAGTTGGAGAATTTCTCCCTTGGGGAGCCTTTCTGCCCAGACTGCTGCCCTGCTAATTTCCTGGTTTGCTTCTTACCAGTCAATGGAGAATGGTTTGAACTACATGGCTGTGGCATTTGCTATGCAGTTGGTGAAGATACTGTTGGTGGATGAAAGGAGTGTGGCCCATGTGACTGAAGCAGATCTGTTTCATACCATTGAGACGCTGATGAGGATCAACGCTCACTCCCGAGGAAATGCCCCAGAAGGGTGAGGACCACACAGTTCAATTTTAATTCTGCTGCGTCGCTTTATTTACAACATTTAGGAGACTTCAGAGCAAAGCATAACCTTGCTACCAAACAGACTTTTGTGCCTTACATTGGTCCCTGATCTCAGTGGCGGGTCTGGTCTTACCAGTGTGTGACCACCCAGAGAACATAGAGGCAGTAATGTAGAGGAACTATGCTAATGAGTGATGTATCAGAAAAGAGATGGGCACTGCCTTTGGGGAGTCTTTGGGGTGCTGTGCTTGTGGGATCAGAAGTGCCTCATACAACCCTCATTCTGCATTTCTTGCCCCAGGTTGCCCCAGCTGATGGAAGTGGTGCGGTCAAACTACGAGGCTATGATCGACCGTGCACATGGGGGCCCCAACTTCATGATGCATTCGGGCATCTCCCAGGCCTCTGAGTATGATGACCCCCCGGGCCTCCGGGAGAAGGCAGAATACCTGCTGCGGGAGTGGGTGAACCTCTACCACTCTGCAGCGGCTGGCCGAGATAGCACCAAAGCCTTCTCTGCGTTTGTTGGACAGGTAGAGCTTTTGGAGAGAAAGGTGCTTTTTATTCGGCATAAGTGGGGTGTGGCGCTTCCGATGTCACTGATGGCCAGGAAACAGCTAGTGTAGTCAAGGAATGTTGTTATTTCTCTGTTTATGTGGGTACTTTCAGCAATGTCCTAGTTTGTTAGAGGTAGGATATGATTAATCAAATGCTGGCTAATGAGACTGCTGAATAAATCTAGCCACAGGTGTGCTTTATTGTGAGATCCTTAACAGCCCTGAGCACATGAGGAAAATAGGGCACTTAATGGGGTTATGGGCTAATTTTAATTTTCTGAGTTACAATTCACCAAAGCAAAACCTTAATCTGTACCCTCACTAAAACAAAACCAAAATACTTAAGATTGGCAGTGTATTTACTGGCACGAAAACTTTAGCTTATTCTACACTAAATTTAAGCAGATTGGTTTTAGGAAGTGATTTTTGATATTGAGTCAGATTTGTTCTAAATTGGAACTTAACTGGAAGTGTCAAGAATAGGGCATTGCCTGAGAGCAGGGTTAGCAGAGGATAATAAGACTTTGATGATTGACCGTGTCCAGTGAAAAGGAGAAATGCAGTTGTTTACTTCCATAGTGTAAGATAAATTTCCATGTTGCTTATGCCCACGGGGTATTTCTAACATTTTTTTTTCAAGGGGCCTAGCTGCCAAGTTAATATTCACAGCCTTCATGTTACCCAGTAACAGCTTAGTAAGAAGGATCCCTTTTCTGAGAGATCCCTGCAGGTTCTCGAATAGAACTGTCAGCTTCCTTTCTTTGGCTTCTTGTTCTGCTTTCCAAGTTAAGAAATCCCACCACCAGGTAGAGGTCAGGTGAGGTCACGTGTTGGTTAGTGATAAGGCATGTCGTAGTTTTAGTTTTTAATAAATTAAAAATGCAATTTATTTTGCAAGGTTACATGCCAATACTACTTTGTGGTAAACTTTATTCTTCAAATCCCAGGAAGGGATCATCTATAAAATCTCCCTCATCTAGGGAATGAGTAAAATGGATCCCAAGAGAAGCTGTTGTTGCCAATTTTATGGCTTTTCATGTGGACAGAAGCACTGGGAATCCATTTCCTTTGTTGCATTTCATGAATACGGCACCCGTCACGTGTTTGCACTGACCTGTCCTCCTTTTCAAAAAGACAATACCTGTTGCATTTTAAATTATTTTAATGTCATTTCCTGTTTATGTTGTTCCTTTTGATTTTTGCAATAGTATCTTCTTCCAAAGCAATCTTCCAAAACAATCTACTTCCTCTACCTCCCAAACAAAACATACACAGAACTAGACACTATATTCTATGTGGTTATGTTGCAGTGTGGCACTTTGACATCTGCCTTTATTTACTTTTCTTGCTTATCTGTTTTTAGTATATTAAAAATAAAGTCCAGTCCTTGGGGTTTTTCTTTGTTGTAGCTGTAATGCTTGGGGCAAAAGTTTTCCTTTATTAGCTGAATTAATTTAACCCGATCCTGCTTTGCCTCAAGCCAGTGTGCAATATAATTTGCAAGGCCCTTTTCTTGTTTGAGTCAGTTAGATTTTTCTTCTTTTTTTTGCTTGTATTATGTGCTTGTGATTGTTAGTATGTGTCCAGCTATATTAATGCAATTTAAAAATGAACCCCCTTTTCCATATGCTTCTCTTAACTTCACTAAAGTCATTTTGAAATTAATATGGGGTTCCTAAAAACAGTCATCAGCTAAGGCATTTCGATGATAAATCAAAAATAATCTCTAAGAAGTTTATACTGTTAATCTGAAATTCCTGTAATGCTCCCAGGATGACAGGACTTGATTTAATAAGTTAATTCTTGGTAATTTTCATAGCATGCTGTGCAGGTAACTATCATTCTAAAGATGCCATATTTGCCGCCACCCTTAATTTCTATGTTCTCTGTGCCCCATTAAGTTTGGGCTAGTAGCTAGAAGAGGTGGTAATTTGATATTTAAGGTGGAAAAACCTTCCCCATGTAGAATCTGATACTGAAGTTGGGGATTTTTATGTAAGAAGAAATGACATTCCTTATTTTTGGAAACTGTAAATCTGAAGTCATTCCAGTGTCTGGAATTGTGGTGCAGAGGTGACCTTGGATTCTCAGAGGCTCTGTCAATGGGATTTACTTTCTGGCAGGTCCACACAGTTTGTGGAGGCTCCAGCAATGCTGACAATGGGCTCTGTAACTGAACTCAGGCTGGCCTCCAGGTGATGAGCACCGGCACCCCAACTATTGGAAAGAGTTTTCAGACAGGGGAGAGAGCTTATGATTGTCATCTGTGGATTATTAAGACTTCAGACTTTTTTAAATTGTTGAAGCAATCTTAAAAACTGCTTTTTGGATTGTGTTGTCTTTGTATTTAGGTCTCATTTCTTGTCCCCATGACAGATGCACCAACAAGGAATCCTGAAGACTGATGACCTCATAACAAGGTTTTTCCGTCTGTGCACTGAAATGTGTGTTGAAATCAGCTATCGAGCTCAGGCTGAGCAGCAGCACAATCCTGCTGCCAACCCTACGATGATCCGGGCCAAGTGTTACCATAACCTGGATGCGTTTGTACGGCTCATTGCACTGCTGGTCAAGCACTCAGGGGAGGCCACTAACACAGTCACCAAGATCAATCTGTTAAACAAGGTTGTCTGTCCTTCTTGACCCATCAGCTGACATATACTGTTTGCTATGGAAAGTGTTCTTTGCCTCTGGCTAGTTAATGAATGCTATTGTAGTCATCTGATAGTTGTCATAAAGAAAGCACATCATTTCTGATCGACGTGATCATTTCCCAGCTCCAGTAATTTCACTTAAATTGTCTTACCAAATAATAGACCCTTAAGTGAGAGTAGATAGATACTCCTTAAAAATTAGGCATTTAGAGCAGGACACTGATTTCTGAAAGTTCAGACTTCAAGTTTTGCTTCTAGATGGGAAATTATTAGACTTAATATATATTGGATATTTTATTCCCCTGTTCCACAAAGGCCGGGTTTAGGAATCCTGTGTGGCTCTTGACCTTACTGGTTATATAGTTAATGAATGTAGGTTCATTAGCTCAAACAGTGTTAAGTGTGTTTAGCCAGATAGAAGTCTGTGTCCTGAAGTAAAATCCTTCCTGTTACGTTTAGTTTCATAGGTTGTCACTAGTATATAAAAGCCAGGTAGTCAAATGTCAGTGAGCCAATGTTTAATTTGGTTTTGTTTTTTGCATCTGTTGAAGAGTTTGGGCAAAATAATTTGTTTAAGAGGTGCTCACTGTTCATGAGGAATATATAGCAAATTGTTTAATCCAAACTTAGCCGAGTCATTTTTTTTTCTATGGAGTGCAAGTGGGACTTCAGGAATGTATGTTTAAAAAACCTGGCTACAGGGGAAAAGTTTATGTAAGAGACCTGTTCTGTGATAAAGTACTGACATGCTTGTCCACTCATTTTTAGGTTCTTGGTATAGTAGTGGGTGTCCTTCTACAGGATCACGATGTTCGACAAAATGAGTTTCAGCAACTTCCCTACCACCGAATTTTCATCATGTTGCTCTTAGAACTAAATGCTCCTGAACATGTGTTGGAAACCATTAATTTCCAGACACTGACAGCTTTCTGGTAGGTGCTTGATCATAACATTTAATAGGTTGTTTTGGTTATGTCACTACTTTAGTATGATTTTTGGTAGTATTTATCTTGGTAGTTTGTCATAGATAATTTGCAAAGAGGTGAAACCACTTTTCCATATTAGCCAGTATTCTGAAATTAACTTTTGGGGGTACCACTGCAATATTTATTTTGAACTTTTTACAAACTGTACTTGTAGCAAAGGTGTGTTAATGATTTTTTTTTTTCCTTCTAGCAATACATTCCACATCTTGAGGCCTACTAAAGCCCCAGGCTTTGTGTATGCCTGGCTTGAACTGATCTCACATCGGATATTTATTGCAAGAATGCTGGCGCACACACCACAGCAGAAGGTGTGGCTGTAGTCTGTCTCCTACAGATGAAGATAGTAATGAATCATATGGGGTCAGGACTTAGGGCAGATTTCTCTTAGCTAGCTGATTGGGGGTAGTGTTGGCAGGCTTTTCTTTGAAGGGTTGTAGGTAGAATTAAGTTGTTTTCATTTTATTTCATTCCATTAAACAATGTAATCTGTGTGGGAGTAGTATTTTACAGATGAAGTAATGGAGGCTGAAAGGTGGTGACATTAACCTACATTCTCTCAAATAGCAGTTATCAGATTGGAACACAGTTCTTCTATTTCCAAGATTAGCTCTTTCCATCATATTGTTACTGGCCCTCATTCTCTTCAAACAAAAGATTACGTACCTTCTCTGTTTAACAAAGCCTTTTTGGGGAGACACAAAATTGGTTAAGTTACGTAAAAGTACAAGACAGAATGGGACCAAGTGCTAAATCACTCATGACATATTGGCTTCATAATGAAGGATGAGGAAGGATGAGGTTTCTGTCCTGGGACCATAGGGTTTTTAAGGGAATGTTAGAGTGCCATTTCATGTTTGAAGGAGCCTGAGGCCTAGAGGAAAGTGGCTTATCCACGGTCACTTAGGTAGTTAGAAATATGAGGCTATTGGAACCAAGGGACTCCAAATAGAATGCTCTTTGGCCAGGGCTTTCAGATGATAGCAGAAATTTCCTCCAGGATATAGAAGTAAGCAGAGTGTTAAGAAACTCCTTTGGTGTATCTGCCTTCGTCCTGTAGGATTTAAAGATATCAGAGTTGATGGGAGTTGAGTTGAAGATTGAACAAGTATCATTTCAGTAGGATGGGAGGAGGGAAAAGGGCATTTTAGGAAGAAGTATGCACAAAGTTCGACTGAAATGGACTCTGCCAGTCCATTCTGTTTAAGGTGTGACTTGAGCAAGGAAAGAGTGGCAATCAAGAATGGGGTCAGACTTGGTGGCAGGGGTGGGGGGTGGGGGGTGGGGTGGCCAGGGCAGGACGGTCAGAGACTGGAGTAGGAGGAAGCTGTTGAGAGGATTTTATAATGATCCAGGCATGGATTAGGTCTGGGAGGAGGAGGTTGTCTGGGTGAAACTTAAAGGGAGAGCCCAAATCAATTACCTGAATGTAGTGTGAAGAAGTCAGATTTAACTCTGGCTAAGGAGGCCTGGATGACTAGCATGATGTTGATAGGATTGTAGGTTTAAATACATTTCATTTCAGGTTGGAGGACATCCAAGTGGAAATACCTAGTTAGACTGACAAGAGATATTGTATTAAGAGGTTAGCAGATTTATCTGGGCTTGAGAGTAAGGTGCATAGTAACAAGAATCGTGACTGAATTAGCCCTGTTGTGAGGGAAGGAACTGAGACGAAGTAGTGACAGAAAAATCAAGATGGTCTCCAAGAAACTGTTACGCTAAGGAGGGAACTTCAAGCCTAGGAGGTCATCAATAGCTGGACCAGGAAGGACCTTGACTTGACTTCATTGGTTTGCTTCAGAACATCAGCCTAGCTGTAGAGTAGTGAGAGTAGTAAGGAAATAGATAAAAATGAAAGACTAAAGGAAGTAAGTCATTTTTCCTTTTGCCACAAACAGAATAGAACCATATTGTTAGTTTAATGTGGTAGGTAATTGGATAAAGTCAGGTTTCTGGTTTGTTTTTAAACAAGACCTGCCCATGTAAATAAAGGCAGTCTATGAAGAAGGGAATGCTCCTGATGAAATGGTGAGGGAAATTAAAGGTGCTGGCTCCTGGAGTTTGGGTAAGAGAAAATGGCGTTGACACCTAGATTTAGAGGTTAGAAGGTGAGATTGGTTGCACAGTTTTAGGAAATGGGACTGGGATTGGAAAGTTCCTTAAGATAGTCTAACTTTTGTTCTTAAGAAGTAGTTTCAGTATCTCACTAGCCCTTAGTTAAAGGCCAGTCACTTGGTTGGCCAAGGTTTTTAAACTATATGCTAGATTTTTAAAAGAGAGCATGGATTGTAGGTAGGAATTGTTAAGACACTTGTTGGAACCACCTTTTTCTTTCAGAGTAGGGAAAGCTAGGGACCCAGGCTAATAGTTTAAGGTAAATTATAATAAATAATTGTTCCTTAGCCTGTGAGTAATCCTTCTGTAGCCTGGGATTCCTTTATAAAGCTATCTAGTCAAGTGAGTGTTCGGGCTTTACATAGTTAATCACTCCCTTCTTTGTCTTGTCTCCTAGGGCTGGCCTATGTATGCACAGTTATTGATTGATTTATTCAAGTATTTAGCTCCTTTCCTTAGAAACGTGGAACTCAGCAAACCTATGCAAATCCTCTATAAGGTAATTTATTTTGGTTTGTCACATAGTTCTAAATCTTCTAAAGACTCAGTTTAAAGGGGGACCCGTAGAAATAGAGAATCATCAAAATGAAAGAGCAACCTCTTTTTAATGATTTCTAGATGTGTTATGAACATGTCATCATTTTGGTAGCAAATAATAATATGCTTTAATTATGATTCATCTCTTTTGAGTGAGAGTATAAGCTTTTCCTTTCACCTGAATCAAACTTGGAATAGGAATATATGTTTCATGTGTACCTGTACTCCCATGTATGCGTGTGTACATGTTTGTGTGTACACGTGTGTACGAATAAACACACGCGCACACACTCTCGTGTGTTCCGAACATGCCTGGTGCTGAAGCTGCTGACCTTTTTCACTTTTTCCTCTCCAAACCCTTTTCTCAATATACAGGGTACTTTACGAGTGCTGCTGGTCCTCCTGCATGATTTCCCAGAATTTCTTTGTGACTACCACTATGGATTCTGTGATGTAATTCCACCCAATTGCATCCAGTTAAGGAATCTGATCCTGAGTGCCTTTCCACGAAATATGAGGCTACCAGACCCATTCACTCCCAACCTGAAGGTAAAAAGCTGTAATGGTGGTAGCTCACAAGTAGGGAAGAGGCACCTCTTAACTCCTTTGGCACATTTGGAGCCAGGTGCTCAATGAATGAGTGAAAGATGGTGGATTGTGAGTCAATGAGTCCTCCCCCTCTGGGGGCATTGTGTGGTGGGAGGCTCTTTGGGCTCAGAGTCTACAGACACAGCAGTAATTTTAGGAGTTTAGTGTTGAAATGGGTACATTTTAGAACTATGTTGCTTTTCTTTGTGTCTAAGATGTCAGCATCGGCTCTTTCTGCTTTTGTCCTCAACAGGTGGACATGTTGAGTGAAATCAACATTGCTCCTCGGATCCTCACTAATTTCACTGGAGTGATGCCTCCTCAGTTCAAAAAGGATTTGGATTCCTATCTTAAAACTCGATCGCCAGTCACTTTCCTGTCTGATCTGCGCAGTAACCTACAGGTTAGATTGGCACGCTTCTTCAGTGTATTCAGTTCATTCCTCAGTGATTATACCATGCAGTGATCATGGTTGGTGCTTTTTAAATTTCTTCACTTCTGTGTTGCCTGGCAACTTGGTTTTAAATCAGTGCTTTCATAGAATCATCAAATCTGAAGTTTGAAGGGACCTAGAGGCCACCTAATCCCAGTCATATTTGAAGCCAAAGTCCCTCTATAACAAGTGATCATCCTAACTTTGCACCTAGTCAGGAGATGGGGAGGCCTCTTGGTACCAGAGGCAGTTCATTCCTCCTTTGGCCTTGATTACAAAGACTGATTAGATGTATTTTCAGTGTTGGTCAGATGAAATTTACCTGGGAATTATGCCTAATTAAGCATTTATAACTAGTCCGGTAGGGGTGGAGGAGGCGGCACTATACCATGCCCACTGCATGCTCAGTTCATGTGGAGTCAGATGCAGGTGCTGCTCTTACTTACAGGTGCCTGCCTTCCAGCTTTGTGAGGACACTCTAATTTCCTTAATGGGATACTTTGACTTTTGTCTCCCGTTTCCTGTCTCTTCTCTCCTGGAACCTTTCCTCTGTGTCTTCTACTCCTCCCGCACCCTCCCCCCCTTTTTTTTTTAAGGGGTTGATGCCAGCATTTGGAATGTTAAGATCACCTTAATTCTGTTATAGCTTAGTCTTGGCCAATGAAGGACATTGTTCAGGGATAGAGCTTTGATCATGTGGCCCCTCTATGTGCCTCAAAAATAGAGAGGTTTGGAAATTTCAGCAGTAAGGCAGCCTAATGAGGATACTTAGTGAAGGTTTAACTCGGGTTTTGCTCACTAGGTATCAAATGAACCTGGCAACCGCTACAACATCCAGCTGATAAATGCACTGGTGCTCTACGTCGGTACTCAGGCCATCGCCCACATCCACAACAAAGGCAGCACGCCGTCCATGAGCACCATCACTCACTCGGCGCACATGGACATCTTCCAGAACTTGGCTGTGGACCTAGACACGGAGGGTAAGTCAGTGGTGGGTGACAGTCACCCTTCTATCTGACCTTTAGGCAGTATGGAAATGGGCTTCATGTGTCTGTGAGGAAACTCAGAATTCTAATATGGGAATGTGTAGGCATCCTAAGGAAAGGTTCTCCTTTTAATCAAGCGTTGTTGACTGTAGAAGACAATAGACCTACAGGCGTCTGAACCTCCATTTCTCCTCAGCACATGCAAGGAAGGAGGTGGAAAAGAAAGTTAGGCTCAGTCATTGTGAATGATAGCATTTATTTGGTATCTTCCTTGATCAGGCATTAAAAAGTTCAGGAGAGCTTTCCTCACAATTCCCTAAGTACAAGTAGTCTGACTAGTGTCCCAGTTCTACAAAGGAAGACTGAGGCCTTGGGATGTCATCTTACTTGTGGTCACATAACTAGCAAACGCTGGAATTGTAACTCAAATGAAGGCTTTCACTAGTCCAGTGCCCTTTGCATTTCCTGACATGGTTCTGCCTGTGCATTCACGTTTTAGCTGGTTTCTTTGAAAGCTTTCTATAAAGTGAAATTAGAAAACCAAAAGCCAGAGTGCCTGGATGATTGGGAATGCATTCCCATGCTCAGCCCTTGAGTTAGCACATGGAGTCTTAAGTCTTACTCTTGTTTCCAGGTCGGTACCTCTTCTTGAATGCAATTGCCAATCAGCTGCGGTATCCCAACAGCCACACTCACTACTTCAGCTGCACCATGCTGTACCTTTTTGCAGAGGCCAACACTGAAGCTATACAGGAACAGATCACCAGGTGAAACTCATGCCATCTTATAGACTGGGAATGACTTGGGTCCATGATACGGTATCCAAGGAAGGGGGTCTGGGGATCAGTTTCAGGGGATCGATAAACTTGGATGGGAGAAAAATAACATCTTTATTTTCACTAACATTTTAACTGAGATTTATCATTTCTTTCAGTTACTTAAAGATCTTTTATTTTGAGAGGTCTATAGGCTTTACCAGACTGCCAGGCAGTTCTGTGATTCAGGGTTCAGAGCCTCTGTTCTAGACCATCATCCCTCACCCTCAACCCTGATCCACTGCTGTGTGAAAAGTGCAGATTAAATCTGAAATGACCCAGTTCGCAGAAATGGCAGTGGAAAAGTTGGATGAAATCTTTGTGCTCTCTTTTGGTTCTGTAACCTCCCCCCACCTCCATCTTTTACTACAGGGTTCTCTTGGAACGGTTGATTGTAAATAGGCCACATCCTTGGGGTCTTCTCATTACCTTCATAGAGCTGATTAAAAATCCGGCATTTAAGTTCTGGAACCACGAGTTTGTTCACTGTGCCCCAGAAATTGAAAAGTGAGTTGGTTGTGTGGTGTGATTTTTGAACTGGCAAGGGAAAAGTCAGGAGTGGAGACGTCTTTATTAAGAGAAACCTAACCAGGTCTATAGTATTTTTCCCCTCCTGGAGCAGGAATGGAGCCCATCCTCTGGTGGTCTTGACTTGGTTTGGGTATTTGGGGTGGAGCAGGGAGGTGTTCATGCCCCCATTGGAAAGTTCTCAACATTACATAGAGTATGTTTTTGAAATCTCAGAGATGTAAATAAGCCAGGACTGAGATTTCTGTTAACACATCCTGTTGTACAGTAGTGACATTTAGGCTGTAAGACTTTCCAAGTTGGGGCTGAGGGAACTTGTGCCAAGACTGCTTGGTAGCTCCCCTTGGGTGCTTTAGACAGGAACTGAACTCCTTCCTCCTAACTCCTGTCCCCTTTCCTTTAGGTTGTTCCAGTCAGTTGCACAGTGCTGTATGGGACAGAAGCAGGCTCAGCAAGTGATGGAAGGGACTGGTGCCAGTTAGATGGGCTGCCTCTTGCATTGTAAGCGTGCCAGCCGGGAGAGCCCATGCCGAGTTTCACAGACTGACTGAAGAATCCTTTTGGCTCTTCCTGACCTTTCCAGCCCCCTTGGTTCTTGGGTGTCCACCCTCGCCTCGGGGAAGAGTCTCCCATCTTTGTGGGCACGTTCCAAAGTTTAAACACATTTTTTTTTGACTCTTGGCCAAAATTTAGAAGATGCTGTGAATATCATTTTGAACTAGTGTAAATACATGGAACCGAAACCTTTGTCTGGACTTTTTGGGTTTGTGCAAATTGTGTTAAAAGGCAGGTGGATAAACTGGCGCCTGTTCAGCTTGTAATAAAGGGGCAGCTGCTGATGCCAAGCACTTGTCTAGGGCAGATCTCCTTGTCCTGACATTCCCGGACTCCCAAAGAATATTGAAAAGCCAGTTTAATATTATGTAACTTATTTTTTCTTTATGTGGACAGGGGACCTTTAAAATCACTAAGTTGTTAAAAATGTGGATGTGTTGGAATATGGGGTGCTATGGAATGGGGGTTGGGGGGCGGGTATGGGATTAAGGTCCAGTTTTTCCCCCTCTTTTCTTTATCCCCCCCCCTCGCCCCCCTTCTTTCCACCTCAAGCTGACAGCAGGGAACACCACAGTTGGAATAGCTTCTTCTGGAGAAGACATACTTTGGGCCCTATGGGACAGGGTCAGCTCTTGATCAAGAGAAAACAGACCAGGTCTATAGCATTCCCCCCCCCCCCCACCCCCTTCCTGATACTTGTAAATTGTGGGGGATGGGAAGGGGAAGGGAAACAAATCTATGAACTGCCCCCACCCCCACCCCACCCCCAATGGCCACACAGTCTAAGTTTGTAAAAAGAACAAAGGACCAATACAGCCCATTTTGTAAGGATTTTGAATGTTTTGTAAATGTATTGGTCCATGTGTTGTATTTTGTAGCCTTTATAGTTCCTGGGCTTTAGTTCTCCCACTTCTTGTATGTATATGCATACTGTAGTTATACATTAAAAGTCATGACATGCACTCTAGTCCACTGTGGCTTTCTCAGTAGTGGTCAGGGCTTGTGGCAAGGAAGGATTAACAACAACAGACAGTCCCTGCCCTGAACAGCCACAAGGCACAGACAGGGCGTATTTAGAATAGGACCCTGGCTCCATTTTGGATTTGAGAAATTTTAAGACTAATACCCTCAAGTGAGCAATCATTTTCCAAGTTAGTGTCTCCCTGTAAATGTCATTTGTCACTACAGATAGTAACACTGAATAGAGGCAATGAACAGCCTCTGTGAAGGGGTGTAATATTGAGATCTTGGAGTATAACTTTTTTTAAAAGCTTTTACTCTGGCAAAGCTCCTTGGCTTTATTTAGAAGGCAGGCAGTGCTGCTGTACCTTTCAGTATCTAGAAATGATCAGAAGGTCCACTAGCCCTCCACATTGTATGTGCACATCTTCACCCCCCTTAACAGCCTTAGGTATGGATGAATTCACTGCAGGACTTTTTTTTAAACAATCTAGTCTTAGGCCATGTATAAAATTTTTCTAAGCTGATTATGCTACCATCTAGACATTAAGAGGTCCTATATCTTCATAACAGTTGAAAGCCTAGTTACGGCAACTATGAATTAAAGTTTATTCCTGCAAATGATGCTAATGTAAAAAAAAAAAACAGTGCCACAGGTTTATATTTCATTACTTCGTGATCTAGAATTGGGAGATTAAGGTAGAAATGACCTAGGAAAATTAGTATTGGTTGTAGATTCAGAGGACCTGGATTCAACTCTTTCTGCTGACCCTTAACTACCTATGTGACTACCTTGGACAAGTCACTTAACTTTGCTGGACCTGAATGAAGGGAGGGAGTTGGACTAGATGTTCCCTGACTTATTCCAGCTCTAGATCCAAGACCCTTTAAAGCCTGATTCTTTCACTGGAAGCATTAGATTTGAGGAGGTGAATCCCTGACTTAAGCATGAATTCCAAGCAGTCATTTTCACTAAAGGCAGTTAGCAGTCACTTACAAAGAAAGCACTTTTGCACAGCAGCCCTGTAAAGTTAAGTAGTATGATCCTGACTCCCCCTGTAATTCCTTGTTTTCCTGTGCTCCAAAACACAGCACTTTTGCTTCCTTATTCCCCAAGTAAGATTTCAGTTGTTACATGAACTAAGGAATTTTATATAAGCACAAATATAAAGTTAACCAAAGAACAGACAGTGCAAGTCCAGACTTTGAAAGGTGGACCCAGCAGACCCCAATAAGTGCACAAGAAGCCAATTTTCCTCATCTGCTTCCCTGGTTAGAGAAGGGAAGGGAAGAGCATGCAATCAGGCCAGAGGCTAGGCGCCGGTCAGTTCTAACAACTGGTGCAAGATCCTCTTCTGTCCGTAGCGCACCTGCAAGGCCTGTTCTTCCCTCCAGGCGAGTTTGGCCCTGGACTCCTTGTTGTGAAGTAGTTCTTGGTCACTTTTCAAGTCTGTGGCATAAGCCTGCAGGGTCAGCAGAGCACTGTTTCGGAGGAGTTTCTTCCATGAAGCTTTAAGTTTGGGGATAGTCTTATTTGTCAGTGTTAAGGTGTCCTCCTCCTCATCATCTTCCTCCCAGCCATCTTGTTCCTTAAGTTCCCTGAATTCCTTAGCTGGCATGCAAAGCACCTGTAATTGGAGTACAGAAAATTAATTTGGATTCCTTCCAACTTAAGAGCCATACTTGGTTTTCAGATGCTTAAAATTACTAGAAGGCATATCCAATTCAAAATTGGGTGAGCCCCTCGGTTAGCAAGCTTGACCAGTTGTAAGGTTCACCTTGAGTGTAGCAGACAGCTCCTCCTCAGTAAGCACCTCTTCTCTTCCAATGACAAATGCCCCCTCCTCACCCACCATCTCCAGCTGGCATAAGAAATCCCAGCGCTCACACATTAGGCGTCTCTCGGCCTCAGTTGTGGCTCCTACACAGAAAGTAAGTAGAGGAAGCATTTTCTCAGATCCCTTAAGTATTTGTATTTGGGAAGTGGGTTAAGCTGAGAAATGGGAATCCCTGTAGCCTCTCTCCCTTGTCCCCAGAAGGGGTACGCACCCTGCAGAGCTGCTGCACGTACTGTTGCCATCTGAATGTCAGCTGTGTCATCCTTGTTCCCAGGATATGGTTCAGCGAAGCCGTACATGTGGATCAGTTGCCAGTTAGCCATCTGACCATAGGTGTTAAAGATCTCTTGGCCTTTGGGGATTGGCTGGGTAGCTACCATCCTTAAATATTCCTACAGAAGAAGCAGAGAGGAGGTGACAGTCCATCCCTGTTGCAACAATTTGGCTAGCAGCTGTTGTGGGGGTGAAAGACCAACGCAAGCCCAGCAACAAGAACGCTGCCAGCGCAGGTTCTTTTGATACGCTTTACTAAGGAAAGCAACATTAAGGGGTTAACAGTCTTATTTCAATCCAACATACAAATACCATTCACTTGGTTCAGGAGCACCCTGAACTTAAGAGCAAATACAAACAAATTACAAAGATGCATTCCGAACAGATCAAATACAATTCATAGTTACCAAGAAGGCATCAACATTTGGGTTCATAAGCTGGAGGGCTCTTAACTAGAGCTGCCCTGAGTCTGCACATCAGCACTCCTCCAAGAGTGACAGCCCCAAGCAAATCACTCTGTTCTCTCTTTTACGCACTCTTTGGATGTCATCTAATGTCATCTGAGCCACCAGAACTTAATACTATTGGCTCTGGTCTTAGCAACTCCCCTTAGGGCCCTGGGGGCTTCCCACCTCTCTCAAAGTAGCTAACTAGTTTGCTAACCAGCCTGAGGCTCTGCACCTAGTAGTAAAAGGGTGTGGGCCTGGGGAGAGCATTCTAGAGCAGTAAAAGTCCCACCTTAGTTACCAATGCAGCCCCTCTTCTGGGAACCAGAGCAGATGAAAGCTCAATTCTGTCCTCTATTATTTCTGTGATTCTAGGGGAAAACATCAATTTTACCATTCCCAAGATTGGACAGCAAGAAGTAATAATGGGGTCTGAAAGTCTGTGCTACCTGCCAGGCAGGGTTTTGGATAAACCACTCCCTATCTGTAAAATGAGAGGGGGCAGAACCCTCCTAGCTGGGCACTTTGACAGTTTCAGAATTAAAGTTCAGTTTGCTTTGCCTGCTGTTTGCTAATGCTTAAAGAAGCTTCTCAGCCTTTAAAAAAAATACTAGCTGAATAAAAAGGAATGGAACCCACAGCAAGAAATGACCCAACAGGAGTACTGTGACTGTGACGTAGCAGACCAGGCAGCCCATTTACATATTTTCTAAGAAAGGTGCTATAGAATAGCACACATTTATATGGTGCCTACTGTGACAGGTACTGTGCTAAGCGCTTTACAGACAGATAAGCATTGGATCTTGGCTCCAGGTCCAGTGCTGTGTATGCTGTGGTGCCCCCTAACTACCCCAGAAACAGCAATGGGACCTAGCCCTAGGAAAACAGGTTCTGTATCTCACTGGTGACAGCTGGCATTTCACTTGAATCTCAAGTCAACAGGAGCTGGAAGGAAAAGGAGGCCCCAGGAAAGTCATGATGTGCCTGAAGTTCCCAAGTCTTCTATTCATGCCCTCTGAAATCCACCTGACAAGCCAGTGGTTGTGATTCTACATTTTAGAACTATTTTGGTCACCACACAGGTGGTAAAGCCTTCAGTAAGTCAGGCTGTCCTATTCCTTGGGTCTTCTCTACTATAAAGAAAGTCAGAAATTCTGACTTGGAGCCTAAGGGCTGATTACACACATTTGCATACAAGTATAAGAGAGAAATATGCTAATACCAAGTCACTATTCACTCACATATTTGGGAGGCAAAGTTAAATTACCGGTGTGCACAAGAGCAGTAATTAGGTTAGCCTATCTGGAATAAAATGTACCCACTCACTGGAGAGTATTCCAGATTGGCATTGTGGTTGGCCACATGGTTCAGTATGTCAGCAGCTGGTACCATCATAGGGGGATTGGGTTCCTTTTCATCATCCTCTTCTTCAAGGGGCTCTTGAAAGCTACCACAAAGAAAGAAGAGCTGAGAAAGTTGCCACAAAGGAAGGTGAGGTGTAGGCCTACTCCAAATTTTTGTTGGGGAACAGGAAGATAAGCTACTGTTCCCATCATCTCCCACTGGATCAACACCTCTAAGGCAGAAGAGACACAATATCTTATCCTTGTGAAGAGAGGCTAGTCTTGGTCAACTTGGCTTCAGTTTAGACAAGGAGATTGTAACCTTTTTATTACGGACCATTTGGGCAGTCAGTCTAGTCACATCTATGGACCCTTTTTTAGAATCATGATTGTAAATGCATAAAATCTATAAGATCACAAAGGAAATTAATTCTATCAAAACAGTTATCAAATCATTAAGCAAGTTTGTGGAGCCTAAGGTAAAAACCCCTAATTTAGAGGGTGAGTCCAAGGTCAGTCAGCGATCATTAAGTGCTCAACACAGAAAAAAGCAAAAACTAAAAATAATCCCTAACTTCACAAGATTTACATTCTATTGTGGGTGGCTATCAAAGACGGATTCTTCCAGATACCCCCATGGGCCAATCCTGTATCCCCAAAGCATGAGCTCCCCAGAACAGAATGCTGATCACCTGTAGGCCATGACCATCGCCACAAGTTGGCGGTAGAGGTCCAGAGACCTGGCCTGGAGGGGAAAGATCTCTGGATGGGCTTCCAAGAAGGGCAGGACAATGGTACCATACTCATGGCTGATGTTGGCTATGTCCTTTTCCACAGCTTCAGGCACACCAGTACCTTGTAGGAGCTGTTTCCGTTCTTCCTCAGACCTAAGGGGAGAATGGGTGAGGGTCACACCTCAGGCCCAAGGCCCCCCACAAGTGGTATAGAATGCCCAAGTTCCATGGGCCTTTGGAGGTCATGGAGTCAAGATGACTGGGAAACGGGGTCCCAGAAAGAGCAGGTGACTTGCCCCAGGTCATAAACTAAGCTATACTTACAGCATGGTACAGTGGAAGAAGGAGTAGACTTAAGAGGTTCAAATTCTGTTTCTGCCACTTAGTATCCACCTGTGCTTGGGATAATTACTTAAGCTCTTAGGGCTTCAATGGCCACATCTACAAAAATGAAGACTGCTGAGCTAGATGACTTCTAAAAGCTCTCTAAAACTTCCAAATCTATGATCCTGTTTCTCGGCTCCAAGTATTATGGAGTATGGGCTTGTTTCTCCAGTGGCCAACCAGCCACAATATGCTTGATCCCCTTCCTGCAAACATTAGGGCAACATTGCTTTATGAAGAATCAGGGCATGGAAAGGTAGTGGGCTCTGGAGTGTTTAAAAGCAGGCTGCTCTCCACGGTAATACAACAAACATGGATCACTGAATGCGAGCAGAGCATGGGGCAAGTACAAAGTCTGGCTAAGGCCAGGCCCCTCATGGAGCTTACAGTCTAACAGAGGAGTAAGCTACAGAGAAACAGACGGTATTCTACACTAAGTACAGTAGTGAGGGCCTGTGGAGCTTCCTTCCCCTCTGAGCCTCTGTCTCTATAAAATACTGTTGGATTATGTGAGCTCCAAGGTCTTTTGCGGTTTTAATATTCTTTTGGTCACCTCCCACCAGCAGTTACTTTTACCAGAAAGACGATCGTGAAAACAGAGAAGAGGAGCAAGAAGGGGAGGGGAAGAAAGGAAAAGAGGGAAGGGGGAAAGGGGAGGGAGGGAGGGAGGAAAGAAAGAAGAGAAGAATCGATAGAAAGGAAGAGGGGGAAGGGAAAGAGAGGAGGGACAGAAAGAGAGGTAGAGGGTAAGAAAGAAGAGGAAGAGAGATGGAGGGACAGAGACAAGACAGTGGGTGTGTGTAGGGCAGGCAAGAACAGCTTTTCACACTGGGAGGTCTCGGCACTCCCAGGGGCTCTGGAAAGCTTGAATGAATGAAGCCCCCTCCACTCTCCCCACCTGTGCTTCCCGCTTCTATGAGCCCCTCCTCCCGGCCCCCAGCTCTCACCAGAACATGGGGTGCTGCAGGTTGCCCAGGTCCGGCCAGAGGGAGAAATAACATCTCCAGGGGGAGTCCTCCGCCAGGTACTCGTAGAGGAGAGCCAGGAGAAGGGGCACCCAGCCCGACTGGCTCTGCAGGGCCCCGTGCTCTGCACGACAACCAAGACCCCGGTCACCCCGGGGCGCTGGGAACCCCTCCCCGCCCCCAGCAGGGAGCCTGCTCCCCAGCTCTCCCCAGGCTCCCTACCTTTCTCCAGAAGGCCCCGGATGGTGGTGTTTTTTTGGGAAAGAAGCACAGCCCGAGGCACCACGAAGAGCAGCTCCCCACGCTGCACGTCCTCTAGGGCCACCATCCCGTAGCCAGACACGGTGCCTTCCCGGCTCACGGAAACCTGAAGCCAGTCAGACGCAGGGACCTGGACGATCAGAGGCTCCGCCCCGCTCTCCCCTCCGCCACTATTCGGGTCCCGCCCCTGCCCACAGCTTCCAATAGCCACTCGCGATCGAGGGCCGCCCCCTTCCTCAGCAGCCAATGGCCCGCTCAGAGACCCGAGCCTCGTGGGTCACAGGCCCCGCCCCCTCGCTACTCAGACCCCGCCCCCGCCAGCAATTCAATGGCCACTCGAGAGCGGACTCCGCCTCCTTATTAAGCTACCAATGGAGATCCACGTCCCCGCCCAGAAACCCGCCCCCTTCGGGCTCACCTTGGGACTCAGCTCCAGTCCGACCCTGCGGCACCAGTTTAGGAAGGCCGGGACAGGATTGTCTCCGCCTCCGGAGACTCCCTCCACCTAAGGACAGAGCGCCAGGGCTCGAATTCCCAGGTTCCTCCGGGCACGGAGGCCTCGGGCGCGTGCCGGTCCGGCCCTGGGTCCTCGCAGGTGGGGAAAGGGACGCTCCGCGAGCGCGAGGGGAGGTGGGGCCCTCTCCCTCCCTGCCCCTACCAGCCCCGAGCGCCCGGTTCTTCACCTTCTGCCGCTTCGCAGCCGTCGCCATTGTTTTGGCTGCGCGTGGCCGCCGTGCTTCCTCCCTTCGAGGCCCGCCCCCTTCTTAAAGAAGCCTCGGACCACCCTTGGTACGGGGGCCGGAGAGGGCCAAAAGCGAAGTCCTGGGCGCGTTGGTGGTACCGGGCCTGTCCCTCCCCCGCCCGTCTTTGTAATGCGCCTGCGCCGGGCGAAGCCGGGGAGGTGGGAGCCCTGGGAGCCGCGTCCACGTGGAAAGGACTCTAATGGAGCGTGCCGTGGCAGCGAGCGCAGGCCTCTCGGTACCCACGGCCGCCGCCCACGCCAGCCCAGGCCCTCAGCACCCGGAAAGGCGGGGCAGCACCCGGAAAGGCGGGGCAGCACGGGAGAACAAACACTGATTAGGCACCCACTGTGTACCCGTCCTGCGCCAAGCGCTTCATCTCATCTGATGCCAAGAGTCCGTCGTGGGTCGCCCTGCCCCCGCGCCCCGTGCAGCAATCCAGGGGACCTGGCCTCGTGGCCACCCCCTTCAAATTGTGTGACGTATATGTACGTATACACACATGTATGTATGTGTGTATGTGTATCTGTAGATATGTATGTACAAAATATTGTTCTATATAAAACGCATTAATTTTTTTATTTTATATACATAGATATTCAAACTGAGCATGTAGACTCACTAGCTGTGTAACCCTGGGCAAGTGACTTCACCCTGGCTGCCTCAGTTTCCCCATCTGTCATATGAACTGGAGAAGGAAACGGCAAAACCACTCCAGTATCTCTAGCAGGAGAACTCCCAAAGGGGCGGCGATGGGTCCGACACAACTGAGACTGACGGGCAGTGCAGCCCCGCGCGGGTGACCCGTGCTCCGTGTGGCGGCTCCCTCCTAGATTGCAGGGGAGCGGGGCCACCCTGGGACCTTCGGCTCCCACATCCCCTCTATGCACACGACGTCTTGTCCTTCCAGCTCTCCCTCCCTCGGCTGCACCGCTCCTGACTCTCCAGGTCTCTTCAGTCCCATCACCCTGGCGTCCGTTTCTCTCCCCGTGATTTTCTTGCCTTTATGGTTTTGACTCTAAGTTAAGTTGAAGGTTTGCAAAGCCCTTTAGGCTTGATCCTTACGCCAACCCCGGGAGGTAGCCGCAGGTATCCCCACTTTACAGATGGGGAAACTGAGGCAATAGGTTAACGCGGGTTACGGGACTTACCCACGGTCACACAACTAGCGTATGAGCCAAGATTCACACTCAGGTCTTCCTGACTCCAGGTCTAGCGCTCTATGCACCGCCCCATCTATCTGCTTATATTTTTTTAAGGATAGGGGAGACACAAGCATCTTTGTAGGCGGCAGGGAGAGATCCGAAGACTAGTGAATGGGGGGATGGCTAGGAGGGCACGGGGTCCCTTGTGCACGTAGAGGGGTTTGACGTGGCCAGAAGGGCCTCCCCCGTCACAGGAGACAGGGGTGCAGGGATGGCGTCAGAAGGCACCGGGTGATGTGAGAGGAGGGGCAGGGGAGAAGAGGGATGTTTTTGGTAAGTGTCGAGGCAAGGTGCTCAGCTGAAGGGGTAAAATGAGTCATGAGGAGGCTAGGTCTTTGAGGTAGGCCGAGCACCGTCTGGCAGCACTGAAAGGTCACAAAGAAGATAATGAGGGATACATTTGCAGTCAGGAAGACTAGGGGAAGCATTTATAGAGCACCTACTGTGTGCTAGGAGCTATGTGAAACGCTGTACAATCATTAACTCAGCTGATCCTGCCAGTTTATAGATGAAGAAACTGACAGAGGTTTTAATTCCCCATTTGAACTCCAGGCCTGGTGCACTATCCACTGGGCTTGCTGGCTTCGCCTGAGTGGCCCATGGCCAATTACACCTTCTCAGCCTCGGTTTCATCGTCTGCAGAATGAGAATAGAAGTACCCATCTTACGTGGCTGTAAATGGCTTTGCACTGTACACATGTGAGCTCTTTCTGAGATTATGTAACCGTCGTTCAGCGGCCTGTGAACAGGAGCGTGAGCAGAGAGTGGTTGGGGCCCAGCAGGGCAAGATTGTGGGCAGGGGGCAGCGGTGATGGCCTGGGAGAGAACCGAAGCATTGAGGGATCGGGGAGCATGGCAAGGACAAAGACCGGGGTCAAGACGCATAAAGTAGGGAGGGGATGGAGAGGCGGTAGGTGAGGAGCTATTTAGACTTCAGAGGTCATGTACACGGATGGTGGCAAGATCCAGGACACAACCATCTGTGTGTGGCTGACGGGGAGTAGAGGAGGTGGTCATGAGAAGTGGGTAAACTGAGGAATCGGGAAGTCTGAGCCTGTGAGCCAGGTGCTGATCTCTCGTTGGGGAAGGAGATGTTATCACATGCTCCTCACCAGCTATGTGATCTCAAGTAGTTTCTGGTCTGGGCCTCACTGGGAGGAGGTGCCATCAGTTCTAATATCACATGTTGTATTTGTCTTCTCACACCCAACTCCTGGGAAAGTGGCTTCCCTGATAAGCACCTAAATGCTCAGCTGCCTCAACTGGTGGGCTTTGAAGGGGGTGACAGCTGTGTCTAATTGAATCAGTCAGTCAGTAAGATTTATTAAGCCCCTGCTAGGTGCCAGGGACTGTCCTGAGTGCTGGGGATACAAAGAAAGACAAACTGGAGGGTTCTCCGCTGCCATCACAGAAAATTATGCCTGGGCTATGAGAAAGCTTCCAGATGTTTTCCTGATACTTATAATCGATGGAGTAGGCAGGATCAGAAGCCAGCGCCTGAGTGTGATGGCAGTCTGTTGTGATGTAGGTTAATGAGTATGCAAGTGTAGAAGGATTGTGTTAATGCTGTGTGTGTGTCTGTCTGTGTGTGTGGGGGGGGAGGGATTGAGAGAAAGAGAGAGAGAGAGAGCGCATGCTGGCATTGTGTGGATCCTTGGGCATCTTGAAGAAACGTTTTGGGCCTTTGGGCATGGCTACCTGGAGAATTTGGGAATGTCTTGAGGACGGATGGTGTGGCTAGGTAGAGGCTGATGTGCTCCGCTGGCTCAGCCAGTCCTTCGACTCCCCGGATCCCGACCCTGAGTCAGCCCTGGCAGATGTGATATCATATGTATCAGCACCGTTTTGAGCCTCAAGGTGTTTCTGCCCGAGGGTAGACTGTACCCAGAACAGCGCAGGCAGGTCCGGGACCGGAGATGAGTCTGTGTCACCCATGCTGGGGACAAGCAGTAAATGGTGCCCCAGTGGCCATCAACCTGGGAACAATCCAAAAGGAATGCGGGGCTGGGGCACGTGGGCACAACCACACTCACATTCTTCTTAGTTTATTAGTTTTCAACACAGCTAATTCCTTCTACAACAAGAGTTTGTATTCATTTTACATTTGTGGTCATCTCAAAGTCTGATGGCATCAATGCAGATATTAGCATCAGCCACCATAATGCACAAAAATAGGTTTTTCACCTTGTACAGAGAAGTAGGAAGTCCATTAAATTTTACCTTAACCAAGGGGTGGGGGGAGAAAGCAAACTAACAGATATAATTAGACCACCTCCAACAGAAAGCCACACATAGAGACCCAATATATATATATATATGTATATATAATATGTATAGATATTTATAGATATCTCATCTTAAAGAACACACCAAAAAACCCAAGAAAAGTTGCAGCAACTATCTACAGTAAAAAGGATTATTTCTATTAGCTTTTCAAACATTCACATTTAATGTTCAAAGGAAGCACACGGGAGAAGACAGCGGGGAACAAAGCATACTGGCAATCTCTAGCACGGTTATGAAGATGGCTTAACGTTATTTAAACCAGACTGTGTGTAAAGTGGAACTGTGTAAAGTGTGTGCTTGCTAACGCACACACATGTGCACACAAACCTTGGCTCTCCTAAAACACTGGGAGAGGCCAGGGATCCGAGGCCCTTCCATTTTCACTACCGTCTCCTGTCTCCCCTAACTCTTGGTGGTTTGTGCGATCTGATCTTCCCTGTAACTTCCTTGGGCTTGAGCTCAAGGTTTTATCTCCTGTTTCTGCTTCCCTCCTGCTAAGGGAGGCCTCAGGCCGCCAGCTTCAGCATCTGGGAAAGAATCTGCTCGCAACTGTGCCCAAGGGTGGCAGCTCCATCAGAAACCACTCGTTTGCCATTCCTGTGTCCGTGGCACAAGCCATCCACCGGGACCAACTCTAGGAGTTTGGGATGACATGTGGGGTCATGACCTCAGGAGCTTGGGCCAGCTGTAGACAGATGTCACAGATCTCCCTATCTCTAGCTGGGAAAAATTACTATCTTGTGCAAGATATCTGGTCAGCATATCCCTCCTGATGCCTTTCTAGGAGAGGACAAACTTTAGGAGGATCCACTTGGTTTAAGAAGGAGTCTCTCTACTGTACACCAATGCTGGCCTCTTTGCTTCCTGGACCCCATCTCCTACCCCCGTGGAATCCTAGTCAGTGCCTTTTCAATCTCTGGATAATATAGGGAAGGCGAGCCTTCCAGATTGGGAAAAGAATGTGGTACATACTCAGCAAAGACTGAATGGCATTTCCCTTAGGGACACCTGACCCAAAGCTGATCATCAGGCAGGTGATGGAAGACTGTTCATGGGGAATCCTTCCCTCAAGACTCTTTCCCCCTAATCATGGTATGTCCTAGGCAAAAGAATGATCTTTTCAGAGCTTGATGTTCTCTGACATTACAACCCCTCTACATATGACCTTATGCCCATTTCAACAAAGGGACTCACATGGGAATGAGCTTTCCTACTAGAACTAAGGGGAATCAGACATGATGATTGATGGATGCGGCAGCACCAACCTAGCCCAAAAGAAAACTAGGGGAAAGGGAAGGCAAGAGACAGAGAAGGCTCAAGGGAGAAAGACCCCCTCAGGGGGAGGATCTGTCTGGTCTCTGTAGGTAGAGCTGCCTCCAGCCCACTTCCTCCTCCTCCTCCTGGCATTGGAAGCACTCCCATCAGTCCTGAAACTCTTGGCACCCTTCCCACAGACAAGCCAGGCCTCTGAAGACTGTTTCTTATCCGATTAATTGCTACAGGTCTACTGATCCCAATCCCCTTTTGGGGCAGAAATGAAACTTCCATGTCTTATCCTGGGACCCATCTGTCCAGGTCATAAACTACTGCTGTGCTAGCAAAGCACCAAGTCCACAGTGGAGCCTGCCAACAGAGCCCAGCAACCTCTAGGGAGAGGGTCCTGGGGCCACCCTTCCCATGGTGCCCTTAGGTGGAAAGAGGGTGGGGAGGTGCAATTCAAACTTTGGGTTGTTATTGATTGTCATATATGCAACGACTTAAAAATATATCTATCTATGTATCTAGAAGTGTATGGGAGAGACGTAAATGCTCCTGGGCTCTTTGCTGATGACTTTGGGTGACGGATCAGTAACTGTCTCCTCTCAGAACACCTCTCTGCTGCTGATTCATTCCAGGCTCTTTGGGCCAGTGCCTTTCCCAAGTAGGGAGAGATTTCCCCTTTTCTGCTCAGCACCTTGGAGACCCCTAACACTGCCCCGGGGTGGGCTAACAGTTCAACAATCTCACTTCCAGTTGAGAAAAAGTCTAGGATTGGGGGCAGTGGGGGGAGGGGAAAGGGAACAAAGGGGCAAAAGGAAGTGACTTTGCTAAGCTTTCTCCCACATCTACAGACCCTTCGTGAAAAGTTTTACTGATGTGTGACCAGAACCTGGCCAGGGAAATGGATCTTAGCATAGCTCAGCAAACCAGGGCTGTGGGATGTTTCCCTAAACTCCTGGATCCAATGTCCAAGCAGATTGGGGAGGAAGGCCCCCCATCTTGTGCCTGACTTCCTCACCTGGGGGGCGGACATTTGTGGGCTGGGTGAAGGGGCAAAGTCCTCAGGTGGGACCATCTCCACCCAAAGAATGGGTCTGGCTTCCCCCAGGGGGAGGAAGGAGAGGTTCCCTACCTGGGAGGGGATGACAAATAGGGTCACTAAACTCCCTGAACACTTTGGAGACTGCTGGGCTGTGGTTTTTTCTAAGGTGGTTCTCCTCCTTCTTGGAATATTTATCTTTTCTCTTTTTTTTCCTTTTTTTTTTTAAAAAAATGAAACAAAACAAAAGAAGTAAATCCCTCTTCCCTCCCCCCCCAAATAAAACCAAGAAAGTGTGGGCAGGCGCACAGGTACGGCAGTTGGATGGTGATTCGATGATGATGGGGAAGTGTGAGGTGTCTCCAGGGTGGTAGTGGGGCCTCAGCAGGATACCTCCATGGTGGGGTTGATCTGCCCCAGGGTCTCGCTGCTCTCCGAGTGGGTGCAGGCCCGGGGCCGAGAGCCATCTACAGAGCTGGCGCTGGTCAGGGAGGCAGTACGGGACCGGGCCAGACGGGTCATGCTGGCTGATGGCACTGTGGAAAATGGGTGAACAGAGGCAGGGGAGAGAGAGAGGAGGGTGGGGGAAGGGGGAGAGAGAGAGGGAAAGAGAGAGAGAGAGAGAGGGAGGAGAGAGACAGAGACAATGGGAATGAGAGAAAAGAGGGAGGAGAGAAAGAGGAAAGGGGGATAAAGAGGAGAAGGTAGGGGAGAGAGAAAGGGAGAAACAGAAAAAAGGAGGGAGAGGAGGGAGGCGGGGAGAGAGAGAGAGAGAGAAACAGGGCAGCATTAGGCCTGGGAGGCAGGGGCCAGGAGACCAGTGGGTGGGAGCACACAGCACACAAGCAAAGCAGCCAGCAGCAAGTTCCTGCTTCATCAGCTGTCTGAGGAGCCAGGTCCTTCTCCAGGCCACTGGACCCCGTTGGAGGGCAGTGTTCTCAGCTCACTCACTAGGCTGGGAGCATGCGGTAAGAGGGAGGGAGGACTGCCAAGCTAATGTAGCTGAGGGGGGGCACGGTGCTCGGGCACAGCGTGGCCAGCTCACACAGGGGCTCACCTCAGCATCGACGTTGATGCCCTTCAAGGGCGGCTAGTGGAGTAGAGAACGGTCTGGGGATAAATTGGGGGAGGAAGTCCAATGTAGGGGATCAGGGATGGTCTAGTCATGCATTGATGAGTCTCAGTGTACCAGATTAGCTCAGAACCCCACTAGGACGTGCTGGATTCAAGACCATGTCTGTACAAGGAGGGGAGGTGGTGCTTTCTCGGACCCTGCCTTTAGAGGAGCTCATCCAAAGCTCTTCTGTTTGAAGACTACAGGAGCAGACAGTGGAGGGTGCAGAGTAGGGAGGACCCCCACCTCAAAAGCCCCAAAGGGAGAACCTGAGATCTTGAGAATTCAGACTGCATTGACTGCTAACCCATCCAGAGCTCGGAGGCCTGAGAAGCACGAACAGACTCAGACCGTCTTGTACCTCATCTATCCATAGAAAATTTCTGCTTAAAGAGCGTCTGGGCTGGACGGCATGTACAGGGGTCAAGACCCTCTATACCCAACCAGGTGCAGCCCCTCCTGCCTTCACTGACTACGCTCCCTGGTTTTGAATTCTCAGGCTCTAGAACACGAATTACTCCAGAGGTAGAAATCGGGTGACCGAGCTCAGGCTTTCCCCTGATTCCCGGCGTCAGGGGTCACTCCTTGGGGCAGGTGGACAGCGAGCTACCAAGCAGCTAAGGATCCAAACCAGAGCGAATAGAACTTTCCTGCAATGATGCATATAGAAAGGGGATGGAGGAAAGGGTGGGGGAGGGGGGGTCCATGCAGCAGGTGGGTGGGGGCGAGAAGAGGTGACAAACGTGAAGGGGATACCTGCGCCTCCACTCAGCCTTCGGTCCTTCAAGTATGCAACTAAGAGAGAAGATAAGAGAGCAAGAGAAGGGGCGGGGGGAAGGGGGATAGAAAACATGGGTTGAAGAATTCTGTCTCCCCAGGGCAGGGGGAGTCAATGTCACAGCAAAGACACAGAGACAGAGAGAGGAAGGCACGGATGGAGAGCAGCTTAGGACATGCAGGAGATTCTGCCCTTCCCCCAAGCCCTGGGGGCTGAGACCACTCAGACACAGCCAGCCCCTGGAAGGGCCAGGCCTTCAGCAGGAAAGTCTCTGGCCACAGAACCCTGGTGAAAGCCAGTGACTATACATCCTAGCCAGCAAACATCATTCAACTCCCATCCAGAGCAGGGCAGGGGACACTGCCCATCCAGCCTCCTAGACCCTCCCTGGCCAGATTCAACGGGAGCTCCTTGTTCATCCTCTCGTTCCTTCAGCAAACACTGTGAGCCCTCAGTGGTACCCGGCCCGTCCAGCGGGCTATGTTTCTCCTTTCCCCTTGGCCCCATCTCTTTGCTTTTTTGTGACCAATGCAGTTCATCTTGAACAAAGCAGCCTGGTCAAGTGGGCAGGTGGGGAACTCAGACACCTGAATTCTAGATCCCTGTATTGTGATCTCATTAGTCACTTTCCATCTGCCGGCTGGTCTCTGAGGATACAGGCACCAAGCTAGCAGATTACTGGGGCCTGGTTTCAACATGGGTGTTCTCCTGAGGGAAAACGTTTGGGCAGAAGTCTGGAGGGCTCTGGCTGGACTGAGGTACATGAGCACCTTGGAGGAGATGGGCTTGTGTGTGAATGCAGAGGGGCCTCCATGTAGGGCATCCCTAGGACAGGGGGTGAAGGTGGGGCATAGATTCCATGATTCTGAGTTTCTGTCATAGTAAACTCCAGAGCATGCTGGCATGCTGACATGCTGGTGTGTGTGTGTGTGTGTGCGCGTGCATCTGCGCACACATGCCAAGGGGCACATTGTATGCTATGTGGTGGTGATAGAGGTTTGAGGGGAAAGACTGCATGTCCCAGTAGGTATGTCACTAGGACTACCACACTTCTTTCCTACCTTGTAGTGGGAGCCAGGGACAGGTAGGCAGGAAGAGGGCAGCATGGGACCACTGCCTTCCAATCTGGGCTTCTGAATAAGCTAAACCACTGCCATGATTATTTCTCCAATGGACACAATACCGAAACCATCCTACTGCCTTTCCCCTCACTTCCAGCCCTGCCCCCTTGGTACATTTGGTCACAGGCAACAAACCAGGAATAGGTCAAGGACCCTAGGATCCCTCCACAGCCTTTTTCTGGTTTCCTGAACAACATTGACATAACCCACCTGGGAGCAGGACCTGCCTTCAAGGGTCTGATTCAGTCAATCCACAGTTGTTCACCCAGGAAATGGATCATTTAATGCCATGGGCCCAGACCTAGGACCTGGATGGCAAAGACTGTTGCATTAGGACTATCTTTATCAAGTCCTGCCCACTTGTCTGGTTCCTTCCCCAGAACAGAAAGGAACAAACTTTGGGGTTGTACACCCTACGGAAAACAAGGCAGATAATCGCCTGGGCTGCCAAGGTCACCACGTGGTTTCCAAGAGCTTGGGACCCAACTGTTTCCAGTTCTTCACCCTACAATGCAGCGTACCAAAGGTAAATGGTCCCCTCTTCTCCCTCCACCCCCAGGCCATGGGATGCACACCTCCCTAGGGGTGTCTCACCCTTCAAAGCCTATACACCTTGCTGTGCAATGGAAACATGGCTGTTGTCTCGTGATGTACAAATGCATTCTGGGTAATCATGATGGGCTCTTTCAGCCGAGGCTAATGGTGAGGTCGCCAAAGACCTGCTTCCTGTGAGGGAGCCATTGAGATGGCCCACCAGGCTCACTTACGCTTGTCCACATGCATGTCCCTTCTAACACGGCACAGATTTGCACGATTAACTATGGCACAGAGCTTCTCCAAAGTCAGACACCTGCATGGACCCCTGCCCTTCATTCTGTCACTCCATGGACCCCTATGCTTCCTCTCCCCCAACTTGGCTCTCGGGTATCGCTGTTGCCCACCTCAGCCTTACTGGCTGAGCTGTCTCTATGGGGTTGGTACTTACTGTAGCCCATGCCTTGAAGGAAGTACTTAAAGGCTTCAGTCAGTTTCCCAGGCTGTAGGAGAGGAAGAGAGGAATGCATCAGCCAAAAGCCAGGAGAGGATCCATTTCATGGGGTCCCTGCCCTGACCCTTCCGCCAAAGGAGGGACAGACCGGCCACCTTCGGCTGTGCTGACTGATGGCTTAGGGAGGGGAAGGTGCCCTGGGAAAGGACTTGACATGTGCATCTTCTGGAGGAAGGAACTCACCTGTGTGACCTGGGGAAGTCCACCAGAGTCAGCCATCTGTAGAGGGAAGCAGCAGAAAATGAGATAAGGGTCTCCTGTTCCACTGAGTGCCAAGGCTTTGGCATCCTTGTTTCAATGGCAAACTACCTTCTACCTCTCTATGATAATAATAGCTGAACTTATATAGCATTCTAAAGTTTAAAAACCCCTTTATATATATTATCTCACTTGATCCTAATCCCTTTGTAAGGTAGGTGGGGCAAATATTATAAATCCTCTTAATTAGGGGGGACCTGGGGCCCAGAGCAGTCTTAAGATCATGGCTTTAGGGTCGGGAGGGATTTCAAAGGTCACAGAATCCAGTCCTCTCATTTAGCATGGGCCCATACTGCTAGTAAACCTCAGAGGCCAGATTCGAACCCAAGTCCAACTTTCACATTTCAAGTGATTTGAACGCAAGCTCTGCACTTTCCATAATAAGTGTGCGTGCGTCCATATATGCACGGGCACACACATGTGTAGGGGCTCAAGTCTTACGGTTCTGTCCGTGTGTTTTTGAGTTAGTGCTAAGACACCATCCAAACCATTCAGATGAGATCCCTATGTGTGTCCCTGAGACCTGAAAAGAGGAGCCATCAGAGAAGTGTTACCTTCAGGAAGGTGGTATTGGTTGGGTCCAGCTTGGAGTTACACTCGACCTGGGGAGAAGAGCAACAGTTTCAGGCTGTTAGAAAGTCTAATGAGACGTCCAGCTGGATGTCAGCCCCAGGTAGCCTCCTCCTGCTCTCTAGGAATGACACAACAGCTGGCATTTATATGAGGTTTGCCACATGCTTTCTTTACATATGTTATTGCATTTGAATCTCCTATATTTCTGTGAGGCAGGTGCTATGGTTATCCCCATTTTATTGATGGGGAAACTGAGGTAAACAGAGGTTAAGTGACTTGCCCAGGACCATACTTGGGACAAGTTTCTGAGGTGGGATTTGAACTCAGGTGTTCTGGTCTCCACTGGGTCACCTAGCTGTGTCAGGTTAACCCCTGAGGCTGGCTATGGTGAATTACCTCTGGGGAGGAGGGGAGAGGAGTACCAGCCTTGGTTTCCCTAGGGCTGTAAAGTTCACAGGTTCTCTTCCTTTCAATATGCCTCTGAAGGAAGTTGAGAAAGGCTCACCAAGCTTTATTTTTCAGAAGAGCCAGAATCTGAACCTGGGTCTCTCTGTCTTCCACGTACAGCATTCTACCCACTGTAACACACTGCTGTTCTGGGGATGGGAGGCGGTGCCCTCCTTCAAGGGTCACTTGGGTTGGGAGCAGGGTCACTCTCCCAACATGCCCCACCAAGAAGCAGGTGGGAAAGGAGGCCATTTAAGCTCTGAGAGGACCTTTTGACAAATTCTGATATCTATCCCTGAACCAGCTTCAGCTAACACACATTCACTTCCAGTTAACCTATTACCAGGATGCGTTGATGGCCAGCTAGAAGCAAAAGTGAGACCCCAGGCCTGAGAAAAGGAAGGAAGGAAGGAAGGAAGGAAAGAAGGGAGGGAGAGAGGGAGGAAGGAAGGAGGGAGGGAGGGAAGGAAGGAAGGAAAGAAGGAAGGAAGAAAGAAGGAAGGGAAGGAGGACAGAGGGAGGGAGGGAGGAAGGGAAGAAGGAAGGAAGGATGGAAGGAAGGAAGGAAGGAGGGAGGAAAGGAGGGAAGGAAGGAAGGAAGGAAGGAAGGAAGGAAGGAAGGAAGGAAGGAAGGAAGGAAGGAGGGAAGGAAGGAGGTGGAAGAGCATCAGAGACTACACACAGGAGCCACAGTCTGGCTTTTTGCCTGGCCTAGAGATACCTGGGTACACCTGAGGCTGAGGGGGGATGGGAGTGGGAAGGGTAGAAGCTTGATACCAAGTTGCCACACTGGACAACAAAGGTGCTGTTGTCTGGGCCAGAGAGAGACACAGGGTGGGGAACAATGACCCAAGAAGTGAGGGTGGGGAAGGGCTCTTGGGGCTTGGCCCTCAAGGGGGAACAGGCAGAAAGAAAGGTCAGGGGTGGCAGGGGTACACAGTGCTCAGGATGACAGGGCGGGGTCTCAGGAATATTTACAGGAGAAGCCTCTGAAAATGTCTGAACATGACATGGGCCAGACAGTGCCTCCTATCCCAGCCTCTCCCAAGTGGATCCAGGCCTCAGTGTGCCCCAGAGAGATGAGCTGCAGACCATAACTGTACGACCTGTGTTCAGAGGCAGGTGGTATGTTTCCTTAGGACTCATTAGCCTAAAAAGCCCACAGTTGAACACAGGGTTCAAACCTTGGGATGCAGGATGCATCCTCCTTGCTGGCCTTGTGCCAGGGCCTGATCTGATTTCTCTGGGTCCCTCCCACTAGGTGGGTTTGACGTTAGTGCCATACTCACCACCCCATCCTCTGCAGGTGCATTGTCCCCGACCACAAGCATCACTGGGCAGCTGAAACACAAAAGGGAGGGAAAAAAGAGTAGTAGAAGGCCTTCGAGGACTGGGTAGGGGCTGGAGCTGGGCACAGGGAGCAGAGGCAGGGCCACTCACCGAAGGGTCTTGGCATTGGGGACTGTCCCGGGGCGGTTTATGTCCAGATCTCTGCGGCTAAGCAAGGAGAGAATAAATGGAAGAAAAGGGTGAAAGGGATGCTCCTAAGGCCATAGGCAGGGCATTGCTGAGCCTGCCCCAGGACTGCGTTTCTGAACATGGCACACAGCCATCCCCATGGCTTTGGTTGGGGAGGGGTCAGATTCCTACAGTTTAGAGCTAGACGAGTTCACAGGGACCTCCAGGACTGTACCTGGGGCCCCCAGAACAAGTATCCGCTCCCTAAGAACTCACCTAACAATTAGGTTCTTCTGTGTGAAGACCTCCAGGGACAGCCAACCAACCAATCCCCAAAGCCGTTTGTTCTCCAGTTGTTAGCAAGTTTTGTCCTAAGCTTAAATTCCCTCCTTTTCAGTATCTACCCATTGCTCCTGCTTCTACACTCTGGGCAATTAACAAGTCCAGTCCCCTCCCCCACATTGGCCCTTCAGATCCTTGACTCAAGTCCTCCCCAAAGCCTCTTCTCCAGGCTTCTAGCCATTAGCCAGTCCCTTCAATCAGAGCTCACAGAACACAGTCTCGAGGACATTGGCCATCCTGCTTGAACCCTTCCAGACAATCCCTGCTGTTATTGACATCCATTCTAAAATTCAGTGGCCAGAACCGGACACAACAGGGCAGAATGTTGTGGGTCCATCACTGCCCTAGACTTGAACATCATGCTTCTCTTGACACCACCAAAGATAGTCCTAGCTCCTGGGGGCTGCTACATCACACTGTTGTGTTGAGCTTTACAGGCCACTAACACCCCCACATCTTTCTCCATACTTGAACCAAAGTGTAAGACTTTGCATTTGTTCCTATTAAATTTCATCTTATCAGACTCAGCCTGCCGTTTTAGCTTTTCTAGCTCTCTTTGGACCCAGACTGCTATCAACATATTTGCTATCTCCCCTAGCATTTTGCTTAGAACCTGCAAATTTGATAAACATGCTATCTGTATCTGAGTCACCGATGGGAAATGTCAATGGGGGAAGAGCCAATGAACAGATTTCTAGAGTGCTCCACTGGAGACCCCTTTTCCCAAGCTGACATTGGGCCATTAATCTGTGGCTACTCCTTGGGTGCTGACATTCAGCCAGTTTCAAATGCGCCAAACTGTGAAATGGACTAGTCTCCATATCACCCGCCATCTTACTTCCAAGTTTATCTAGTCCAACACCACCATTTCATAGAGAAAGAAAGTGACTTATCCTATGAACTGGCTCCAGTGCTCGTTCCATTAAATTTCATTGCCTTTTAGGGAGGTGAGACAGAAGCAGATGATTGGGGCTAGCCACATTTTAAACAGCTTTCAACTGAGCCACGGAAATCTCAGAAGAAACCCTTCAGTACATTGCAAAACTTCCAGCCTTTGGGGCCAGCGTTCCTGCACCCAGCCAGGGGACACCATCAAGCTGATCATGTTTGCCCCTTAACTTAGTGTGTCCAAGTGGGGCAGGGCAGAGCAGGGGACACCAAGTTTCAAGCTAAGAAATAGGCTAGCCCATGACATGGGCAAGGTAAGTACTCCATCTCTCTATCCAAGCAGGGGCAGCTCTGTTCTGTCCTTAGATGAGACCTGACTTCAGGGGGGGTCCTGCCCTGACTCTAAAGTTGGGGGGTAGAGAGCCCAGCAGCAGCCCTGGTGGGGTAGGATCGACCACATGGCCAAGCTGTACCAACCCCAGCTCCTTCTGAGTCTGAAGAGTCAGAACAGAGCTCAGTGGGGGAGGGAATGTGTTGGGATGGGGGTAGAGATGGATGGGGATGAGCACAGGGGTTGGGGTGTGGATGGGAGCAGAGGATAGGCATGGGGAAGGATAGGGATAGTGGTAGGGATGGGGTAGGAGGTGAGGAAAGGGCTGAGGTGGGGGAGGGGAGTGGGTAGAAGAACCCCCACATGCGGCCTCAGTCCCACTCCCATCACACCTGTTGTACATGTTCCAGAAGAGCTGAAGGTTGAACTGATTCACCGTGCTGCTGATCTGTTGCCGGTAGCTTTGCACCAACTCTGTGTTGTTCACCAGCTCCTCCTGGGCCCCCGGAGAAATGGACAAGAGTGATTGGGGGTGGCGGCTGGAGAGGCATGTGGCTCTAGCCTCAAGGTCCCCAAATGGAGAGTTCCAGCTCTGGCTCTCAGAGCCATTTGTGTGTGTGTGTGTGTGTGTGTGTGTGTGTGTGTGTGTGTGTGTGTGTGTGTTATTGGTGTTTATAAAACACTAGCCTACAGAAATTGTTTTTAAAGAAAAAATAAAGCTCCAGCCCTCTGCCAACTGTCTTCTGGATGTTCCTGGGTTCCTAGAAAAGGGGTTTAGTTCAGGGATGAGAGGGAGGAGCAGGAGAGAGAGCTCAGAGAAGCAAGGGGCCATGAGAACTCTTCACACACACACAGACCCCGAGGTCAGTCCATCCTTCACCCTGCCCCCCTCCATGCCCCATCCAAGCAGTACAGCCAAGTAGAGAATGCCAAGTTCCCCAGAGCAGAACTCGGGCAAAGGGCTCGGCACACAGGAGGTACTTAACCGGTGTCTGCTAAATTGGACCCAGCAATTTAAGGCTCATTCCTCGTAATTCCCACTTGTAGGTGCACTTGAGACTTCTCATCTAAGATCTCCCAAGACCTTCTCCCTTCTGCCTCTGCTTCCCTAGCTTCCTGCAAGTCTCGCTAAAGTCCCACCTCCTACTCCTTAATCTTAGTGCCTTTCCTCAGAGGTTCCCTCAGTTCAGCCTGTATTTATCTTCTCTGAATAGGGGGTGTCTGCAGGCTGTCTTCCTGGTCAGACTGTGGGCTCAAGAGCAGGGATAAGATGGTTTGTTTTTTGTCATTTTTTTTTTTGTATCCCCAGCACTTAGCAAATGCCTGGCATATAGTAGGTACTTAATAAATGCTCGCTCTCATGGCTTGACTCAGAGCACTGTTTATAAAGTGCCATAACTTTCTCTTGGATGATATGGAAACCTTGGGCAGGTCTTAGTGAGGTTGGTGGGCAACTTGGCGGTGAGGAGAGGAGGTGAAATCTGGCCTTGGGAAGATCTGAGTGTAAGACTTGGGGGTCCTGGCTCACAGTCTAGCAACACACCTGTCAGTCAGTGCGGGGCTAGGTGGTGCCATGGGTAGAACGCTAGGCCTGGAGTCAGGAAGCCTGAGTTTAAATCCAGCCTAGCTCTGAGACTCTGGGTAAGTTACTCAGCCTCAGTCTGCTGTGGTTTCCTCACCTGTAAAGCCACGATAACAACAGCACCTACTTCCCAGGGCTGTCGTGACGATCAATTGACATCCTATTTGTAAAGTGCCTGGCACACAGTAGGTGCTTAATAAATGCTTGTTTCTTTTCTTTCCTTCCTTCCTCCTTCCCTTCCCTTGGAGGATGGCTGGGTGCCAGAGTAGGCCCTGTTTCCAGGCCCTGGAATTCCCCCAGATCCCTACAAAATCCCTGATCCCAGCCCTGAGGGGAGCAAATGGACATTAGACCTTTCCCTTACCTGGCTGAACAGGTGAGAAAGAACGGTGTCGGGTAAAGTGCTTGTCAAGCCTGAGAGCTGAAAGTCAAGAGAGGCAGCAGGAGGGTGAGTAGCCAAGGGAGAGGACAATGCCCACCTCGTTCTTTGCCCTCCTCCTCCTCCTCCACCGTCCCAACCCCACTTCTCACCTTGGTGGCTGCCCAGTCAATCCATCCTTTGCCATTGGGGTCAATGTTCATGAGCACCAGGCCCTCTACAAGGTCAGGGAAGATCAGCTGTAGACAGAAAAGGGAGGGATGGGTGGTGGTGGTTAGGGGCCCCCTTCAAGAAGGGGCAGCTGGGGGTTGAGGTCTCTAATGAATACATGAGGGTGAATGCCAGGGTATGCCCAGTTCCAGTCTGTTCCCAGTCAATATTGACCGTGGAGGGACCAGTCAGGAGATACAAGGTCCCTCTTGGATCTTGCCACTGCCTGGCTGTGACTGATTTCTTCAAACCTCAGTTTCCCCATTCATAGAACTGGGTTAAAAATCTTTTTCCCACTACACTAGGTTGTGATAAGGTGAAATGACAGATGTGAAAAGGGCAGTGTAAACAGAAGGTGTGATTAGTGTGAAGAAGAAGGTGGTGATAATGACGGTAGGTAGCAACATCAGGAGGCGTCAGGAGAGCAAAACGGGCTGCCTCACTCTGGGAGGGGAGGATAGCCAGGAGGTTCTGCTCTACCCGCTCCTTCCCAAGGGTCTCAGGTACTCACAGCAAACTTGGCCAGGACATAGGCTCCAGCTCCAACCCCAATGCCAATCACGTACTTGAACCTGAAGGGGACCATGGCAGTAAGTGTCCAAATGAGACCAGGGAGTACTTCCATAGCACTCTGGGACTAGGGGCCCCTGGAGCTGCAGCTGGGGGCCCATCCCTCAGGCTCTGACAGCGAAGCCCACACCCTCCCCTCCCTGCACCCCCAGGCGTACGCAGCAGCAACAGCTGCCTGAGACAGAGGGACTCACCCAAAGTGTTGGATCACGCTGGGGACCATAGCGGCCAGCTGCTCCATCGAGGGAAACTGATACCTGGGGGATACAGAGCAAAAGCAGACATCAGTGGGGGGAATGTGGAGGGAGACTGGGATGGAAGGTGGGACCTGGCTAGGCAGGGTGGGCCTCCTCACACCCTCCCACCCCTCAGCTTGATGGTGGAGGTCATACATTTTATACCCACTGGGAGGAGGGGGAGGGGGGAGGAGAGGGAAGAGGAGGGGAAGGAGAAGGGGGAGGAGGAGGAAGAGGAAGAGGAGAAGGAGGAAGAAGATGAGGAGGAGGAGAAAGAGGAGAGGGAGGAGAAGGAGGAGGGGGAGGAAGCAGAGGGGGAAGAGGAAGAGAAGGAGGAAGAAGATGAGGAGAAACAGGAAGGGGAGGAGGAAGAGGTTGGTGCTCCTGAAGTCTGGCCCACTGGGAAGCTGCCCTTGAGGGCTTTGGGTGGGTGGGGGAATCTCTTTACACTGATTTACAATTTCTACCCCGACTACCTCCAGGTGTCTGTCTAGGCAGCACGTGGCAGGCTGAAGGGCACTAGATCTGCTGAACTCCCCCTCCCACCTGAATGCTCACCCCTTGCTTGGACCAGGCAGATGGGAAGGTGCCGCTCACATTGGGGGGTGAGGTGGGCAGGAGGAGTACATACCCCTGAGGGAACTGCGATGCCCCTGCCTGCTGCCCGGGGGCATCCACGTGGCACACCACAAAGTGCTTGGTGATCTCCTGCATGTCTTCAAAGTTGAAGAAAGCATTGAAGCAGAGTTTGTCTGGAAAGAGGCAGGGAGGTTCTTGGTGGGATGAAGTGGGGGGGGGGGGCCTCTAGGAGGTTACTAAGGCCCCTCCCTGCCCCTTCAGTTCAATAAACATTTATTATGTGCCAGGGGTGACAGCTAGACTGTGGTGGGTGTTTGCAGAGTCATCCCAGCCCAGGAGGCCCTGCCACCAGAGTCCTGGCCCTGGTCTCACCTTCCCAATCCTCCTTTATCCTCTCTGACTTTACCTGCCAAATCTACCCCCCTTCCCCGCCCCCATTCCTAGTCTCATACCCAGGATCGAAGGTTTGGACCTGAAATGGTCATCAGCGGTCTGGGGCCAACTCCAGTTGAGGAAACAGATCCAAGGCCCCACAGGTAGTAAGTGTCAGGGTCAGGATTTGAACCAAGAGTCTCTGACTCTAAGGGTTGGAAGTGACCTCAGGGGCTCAGCTAGTCCAACTCACACCTGAATAACAACCCTTCTATAACGTAATCAACAAGGTCTCCCCCTTGAAGACCTCAGGTGGAGGGGAGCTCCCTCCCTCCCAAGGCAGCCAATGCCCCTCCTGGACAGGGCAGACCGTGGCTTCATGATGGGGAGGAGGCGTCCAGGCTCCTCTCCTCCTCACTTCTGGCCCCTCTCAGCTTTCTCTTATCTGCTTTGACTGTTCCCCAAACTTCCTTACTCCTACCATTGCCTCCTCCTCAGACTTGAACCTCAGAATAATCCTATGCTGGTCTGAACTTTGAATGCAAGGAAATGAATAATAAAAACCATGAAAGCTCCTAGTATTTTATGTGGTTGTCAGGCCGTTTCAGTCTGACCCTTCGTCACCCTGCTTGGGGTTTTCTTGGCAAAGATCCTGGAGTGCTTCGCCATTTCCTTCTCCAGCTCATTTTACAGATGATGAAACTGAGGCAAACAGGGTGCACTGATTTGTCCAGGGTCATGCAGCTAGTAAGTGTCTGAGGCTAGATTTGAACTCAGATCTTTCTGAAGTCCAGCACTATCCGCTGAACTGCCTAGCTGACTCAGCGAGAAGCCAGAGTCCTTTACCAAGGCTACCAGCGGCAAAGCAACAGGACCCAGAAAAGTCCAAAGTCTGGGAAAAAAACTCAGTGTGAGGTGGGGGGTGGGGTGAGGGAAGAAGAGATGATGGGCTATTGAAGGGTCTCAGAAGATGATGAAGAAAGGACATTGAAGGGTAGAGAAGGAAAAATGGCGTGGCTGGTAGGGAAAGCACATAGGGGAGAATGAGGAGATGCCTCAGGAATTGTGAGCTGATCCTCAGTAAAGACACCTTATCAAGAAAGAGCCCAATTGGAAGATTTGTATTAACTGATGTGGAGCCAAGAGGTAGGAAGTCCTCTCCCACCCTCCTCCCATGCTGAAGATCTTGAAACTTCAGAAGGGCACTTTTTGCATTTGTTGGGGCAAGTCCTGTGAAGGTCCAAGTTGGCCCAGGGAAGGCGGGAGGTGGGAGGTGGGAGGTCCCTCCAACTCTGAGATTCCGGCGGCATTTTGATGAAAAGGCAGCATTGTGGAGAGAGCACTGTGGAGCTGGAGCCACTGAGAGACCAGGGTTCAGCTTCAACTTTTAGCATGAGCTGTGAGACTATGGACAAATCACTAACCTCTCGCCTCAGTTCCTTCATCTGTTTGAGTGGGGATAAGAATCCCTGTAGTACCCTGCCTTGTTGGGTCAGTGTGATGGTTAAATGAGGTCATGGGTAAAAAGTGCTTTGCAAACCTGAAAGCACTGTATAAGTGTCAGGGATTAGCATAAGTTTTAATTAATCTTTGGGAAACAAAAGGAGCTCAATGTCCTTCAGAATATGATATACTCAAGCTCAACCACCCACTTCCAGAGATGTTATGAAGGTGAAAGGGAACACTGTAGATGTCCCTTCCTGGTTTTATTTCCCTCCAACCGATTGTAAAGCTGGGAAAGAACTCCGAGATCATCTGGCCTAACACTCTCATTTTGCAGATGGGTAAACTGAGGCCCAGGAGAGAGATGAAACTGAACCAAAGCCAGAGACTTTTACTGCAGGGGCAGAAGACAGCTTCTACTTACGGTTGAGCCCCACATCATGGTAGGTGAGGATGGCAGGGCGATTTCCCTTAGGAGAGCCCCGAATCACCACATGGAGAAGGCCATATGGGGTCTCTATGTCATGTTCCTAGAAAACAAAGAGACAGTTACAATTCATCCAAGCATCACACTGCACCCAAATGACTAACCTTAACCCTGTTCTTCAAGTCTTTATATTTTTCCTAAACTTTTCTTAAATTAGGTTAATAAGTAACTATTTATTAACCCAAACCAGTTTCCCAATGTACAAATTTTTCAATTTAAAAACAATATTTTTATATCTGTACATGTACATATGTGTGTGTGCATATGTACACCATTATCTATAATCATACATGTTATTGTTGCTCTCAATGCTATCCTCAGGGATCCATCTTAGGGAGGGGATCACTGGGTCAAAGGGCACAAATGGCTGCCTAGCTCTCCCCTCACAATGCCAGATTGCTTTCAAATTTGCACCAATCTGCAGCCCTGTTGACAATGCTTGTGTCTTCATAGGCAGCAATGAATCTTAGAATTTTAAATTGAAATCAGTGGGCAGAGGGTGGAATCTCAAAGTTGTTGTTTTCTACTTCTCTGATGATCAGCATTTTTTTAAAAGTAGTTACTGATGACTTGTGCTCTTTTTTTGAGAACTGCCTGCTTGTGACTTTTGACCACTCAATCCGCTGGGGAATGGATCTGACCCTTATAAATCTACACCAGTTCCTTATAGCCACAGGTTTTAGAATCTCATCAGAAATAGTTATGGAAAACCCTTTTCTTCCCAATCCTTTTCTCTCCTTTTTATGTCGATGCATTGTTTGTTTTTTTTTTTGTTGCATAAAAACTTGAAGGCAGCTAGGTGGTCCAGCCTGGCCTGAAATCAAGAAGACCAGAGTTCAAATCTAGACTCAGATACTTCCTAATTGTGTGCTCCCAGGTAAGTCATTTAACCTGTTTGCCTCAGTTTCCTCAATTGGAAAGTGGGGACAGCAATAGCACCCAACTCTCAGGGTTGTTGTGAGGGTTAAATGAGGTAACATTGGTAGGAGTGCTCGCCGCAGTGCTTGGCACATGCTAAGTGCCGTACAACTACCTATTCCCTTCCCTATTAGAAAAAATAACCAGATTCATCTATTTTACTCATCTACAGTTCCCTGCCCCAACTCGAGGTGTGAGCGTGGCCCCAAGCAGAAAGAGGAAAAGCCTCCCATTCCAGACCACAGCTTGCAGTCGTGGAAGAAAACACCGTCTACCTGGCCACGGATCCGAGTGCCAAGCGAAGTTTTCCATTTCTCATCCAAATAGCGTCAGACCCTGCCGGAGCAGCAGCTTCTAGGGACCCAGAAGGCAAATGAGCCATAAACTCAGGGAAGCCGGCCAGAGCAGGATTGTTCCAGGAGGAGCAAACGCATTTGGAAGAAAAAGACCCTCTTCCCTCGGCTGTGACTGCACTAAGGGCTGGGTCATCTCCTCCTCCCCTGGTCCTTTGCCCATCCTTCATGCTTCATTTCCTCTCCACTCCTCTCTCCAGTATCACTACCATCGATATAAGCCAAGGCTCCACCACCCATCCCTGTGTCTACCGGACCAGCTTCTTGACCAGCTTCCCTTTGTCTCTAGCCCTCCAGTCTGTGCCCCTGTAGTTGTTGGGTTGGTTTTCTTGAAGTTTCACTCACACCAAATTACTTCCCTGCTCAGAAATCTTCACCATCTCTTAATCGCCTGCCAAATAAAGCCCAGACTTCTTAGATAAGAGTTTGAACCCGGGGGCTGCGAACTTGGTTTAAAAAATGTTTTGGTAACTAGATCTCAATACAACTGGTTTTGTTTATAATCCCACATATGTGATTTTGTGCATTTAAATACACGATTCTGAGAAGGGGTCCCTGGGCTTCATCAGACTGACTACCCAAGGGAGTCCATGGCACAAACAAGGGGAAGACCCTCTGTATTTACACTGACACTCAACACTGTCTACAACGATCCTAATCTAACTTTCTCTCATTATCTCCTGTCTCCTTTCACACATCTGTACTCCAGCCAAATGGAACTACTCATAATTTCCCCCAACTGGTCCCATGCTGGGTGGTCTCTGTATAGATTCCTGTGCCTAGAATGTGCCCCCTCCCCTATATCTGATTGTCAATGTATTCTTCAAGGTTCAATTCCAAAAGCCACCTCCTCCAGGAAGGTTCCTCCCTCTCACCACCGCTTATAAACATTTATTAAGTTTCTTTCATGGTCCCTTCTTCCAGGTGTGGGAGCTTCCTCTGTCAACGTTTCCAGGCCCAGTCCCCAGATCGATCCGTGTGAACAATGGCCACAGCCGACCTTGGCAGCGGCTCCAGCTTGGGCAGTGACGTCAATGAGAGCACATCAGGCTGCAGCTGCCGCACCAGGGCACCTGGGCAGAAAACAGGCCGGAGCAGCACCCCGCCAGAGCATCTTCCCCTGGAGCCGGTACAAAGCTTGCAGACAAACAGATGACACCCGAGGACTCAGGCCCCCTCCTGGCACCGCAGGGAAGTGTCAATGAGGCCACCGCCTGAGTCACCACATCCCCCCTCCTCCCTCCTCCTGCCTGCTCCATGGACTGCAGGGTCTGGGGGGCTCAGGAGTTAGAACATCCAGCCCAGCCGACTCATCCTACAGATGATGGAGCTGCAACCCAGAGAGGCCAGACCTTGCCCACGGCCACACGGCTAGACCCCCTATATCCACATCAAGGGTTCTCTCCACTGTGCCGTTTCTCATTCCATAGAGGAAGAAAGGGGGGCTGAGAGCACACATCAGACCCAGGTGTCTGGGTTGCCAGGCTCTGAGCCTGGGGGGAGGAGGCCAGGGGGAGGTGCTCCAGGCCTGGGGCTCGGGGTACTTGATGCCCTGGGTATGAGGCTGGGCAGGACTAAGTTGCTACAGTCCTCTGCCCCAGAAGTCTTTCTTACTCACAAACAAAGGTTGTTCTAAGATGCCCTTGGGGGTCCCAGCCTTTGTGTGAGAGAACGAAGCTCTTAGGAGCAAGGGTCCCAGGCTATGGCAGGGGAGGACCTGGTGGGACTTACCAAAGAGGAGACTTCATATTCCCTTTCTCAACATTGCCTATGGGGCAATGCTAAGAGGGCACATTTCCCCCAAACATCCCGTCTGAAGGGGAATATAGAGGTCATGCGTCTCTAACTCATATTACAGATGAGGAAGCCCAGGCTCATAAAGGGCAGGTGACTTTTCCAAAGTCACACAGCTCACATGGGGCAGAATCAGGGCTTAAACCTAAATCCTCTGATTTCAAATCATGAGCACCAAGCATTCCTGGGAGGGAAGGGAGGGGGCGAGTTAGTGGGAGGATGGGATGAGGGTTCTGTGAACCTCCTTTGTCACATGGGAGAGGAATCAAGGAGGCTGGATCCTGCCTGGGACCATCAATCAGGTCCTGGGCTCCCTCCGTCCAGTCCAGCCCAACTCCTTCTCTTCTCCCCAGTCCTGTCGCTCCCATACCTTCTGCTGTCTCCCCCTCCTTCCTAGGTTTTTCCAAAGACCTTACCCCTGCCCCCAGCCTCCAAAAAATGCCAAGGTTAGCTATTATCTTTCCACTCTTCTAAGTCATCTCTCTTGATACTGCCTGGTTCTTTAGTGCTAACCTTGTCCCCGGGGCATCCTGTCTAGACTGCCTCCAAGGTGTTGCCTGAGGTTGGAACACCACTGTCCCACAAGGGAGCAAAGCACATATCAGGGCACTGAGGGGTGGGGAGGCCTTTCCTATGGAGCTACACGAGAGCCAGCCCCATGTAGCCAGAGCCTTTCTCAATGACCTTGGCTGGCTATGTCAGCTCTCTCTTTGTCCGGTGGCTTCTCTGCCAAGTACTTCCTGCCTCCTCTTTCCTTCCCAAGATGGCGGTGCAGGATGGGGTCATGGCCCTCTTCTGACTCAGAGCAGAAGGACCGAATCTCAGAGTTAGAAGGTCCACCAGAGGTCATTTTGTACATTCCAGGCGTGTTGCCCCTCAGGCCTCAGAGCATTAGGGACCTACCTCTGTCCTCTCATAGACACCAGAGGTCCCATCCAGGCCACAGCCCCAAGGAAAGCAGGAGCAGAAGTAACCATATTGTCCACAGTGACCAGGATGAGGACTCTGGGCTCCCTCTAGCCTCCCCTCTTCACTCAGGCCCCTCCCTGTCCCTGACATCTGGCTTACAGCACACCTCTGAACCTGGATGAAGAAAATATTTCTTTATTCCACACAACTGGACTCCTTTGCAAGCCTTTATACCTTGAAGAATGTGGTTCTGAGAAAGGGTCCTTGGGCTTCACCCCAGAGGAAGAAAGAGGACAGTGGAGTGAAAAAGGGCAACTTGGTATAGTGGAAAGCCCTAAGTTCAAATCCCACCCTGCTCCTGGGTGTGCGGCCTCAGGAAAATCACTTCTCATTTATCAAAGGAAGGGAGTGGGCGCCTGTGATGACTCCACTGGGCTCACTCCTCATCAGCATCTCAGAACTGGAAAGGATCTCCTGGCCATTCCGTCCAACCACCTAGTACTTGCCTGGGAGCTCCCTCAGACTCTCCCTGACAAGTGGTCACAGCCTTGCCTTGGAGGCTCCCACCGCGGCTCCCTAGCTGCAGCCTGCCCAGGGCCCCAGGCACTCAGGGGGCAGAATGCTCTCCTTTTGCTAGGGGTGAGGACAGTTGGTGGAAACAATCGCCGCCCTGCCCCAGCAGCTGCCCGCACAGGCTCCAGTGGCCGGGCTGCTCCCATTGGCTCCTGGTGATGTCAGAGCCCTGCCTCCTCCCCAGTGACTGCCTGTCCTCCTCCTGGCGGGCAAATGATTCTGTTGTGTTCTGCACTGAAACTATGGTGGGCGTGACATCTTCTCTCCCAGGCTTTTGACAGCCCCTGCCAGGCTCTGGGATTCCTGTCTAGAGTCTGGGGGAGGAGGGAAGGCTGGGTGAGGTCCCTCCCCTTGCTTTCCCAGCTGGCCCAGTCTCTCCTCTCCTCTCCTCTGGCTCTTGACCTTGAGAGGCGTCCTAGCCTCCCGGGCTCCGTGAGTGAGCCTGCCCCTCTCTAAGCGAGCGTCCTGGAGGACAGACACATCTTGTGCTCTTTACATCCCCAAGTGATGAAGAAGAGGTGGGAGAAGATACATGTGGTTTAGGCAGCCAGGCCAACCAGGCCTAAGGGGAACAGAAGGGAGGAGAGGTGAGGTCAGAGCCATTGCCATTAATAATTCAAGCCAACCCCACCCAGCTGCAGACAGGGAGGGAGCATCTCTGCAGCTGGCACAGACGTCTATCCCTTGAGACATCCAATGTCTCCCCTTCAGGCTGCAAAGAACTGATGAGGCCTGGGCAGGGAGTAGTAGAAGCCCTCTCCCCGAAGGACAGCCACAGTGGCTGTGTGGGGGAAGGGGCACAAACATCCTCCCCCCATGATGTACCCACAGAATACAGCCAGTCTAGCACATGCCACACTGTGAGGTTCCAGCCTTTCCACCTAGGGCTGAGGGTTCTCTATGTCCTTCTCTGCCCTTGTCCTCTAGGTGCTTAATGGCAAAAGGGATGCGCCTGTTCCTTGCTTTCTGCAGACCCCACTGTACCACCCTCTGCCTCATATACCCACCAACCCCTCAACCCCTATGGTCCCAAGACCCCACATCCTGAAGAGGGGACAGAGAACTCTTGCTCCTGGCCAGAAGGCAAGGGTGGTGGTGGAGACCCAGCCTGGTGCCCTTCACACATACACATACATACACATACACATACATACACACACACACACACACACACACACACACACACACACCAGAAAGCTGTTTTCCACATCACCTTACAGGGAAACATCAGCCACAATTTGCCAGTCATCTACCCTGGGATGTCAGGAGGCCACCAGGCAGACTGCCAGTTGGCGAGCCCCGCTACCCATGCCAGTGTCCCATGCCCTCTGGTTTCACCTCCAGACAATGCACATGGATGGGTAGATGTACCCCCTTCCCACCATAGCAGCAGGAGTGGCTTCTTACAGCAAAACAGACAGCTGGGCTTTCCTGCCCACTGCAGTGTCTGCAGCCCCTGCTTGGGGGGTGGGGTGGGAGACAGACTGGAGGGCAGAGTAACATGCAAAGAATTCATGAAAAGAGGAAATTGGCAACACCTCCCCCTTTTCCCCCAATACACACACACACACACACCCCTGCATCATCTATTCAGGGCCTTGTGATCTGAGAGACAAATTACATACAGCTGTGGGGACAAACATGGGCAGACTTCTGTCTCTGTCTCACACAAACACACAGATCGAGGATTTCTCTGGGGACGCTTCCTTCACCCTCACCCCCTAACAACTCTTTTCCCTGGGGTTGATCATACCGAGCATCCTGCCCTCCCACCCTATGCCACGATTGCTTGGGGTGTCTCTGGCTCAGACCGCTCTACTGCTTGGGTGGAGAATGGCCCGTCCATCCCAGACAGTAAACTGCCCTGGGCGATTGGGACCCGACTGGCGTTGGCTGCTGGCTGCATCAGCCCCCCTCACCCCCCGCCCCAACCTCATCTCCAAGAGGTTTGCTCAGCTCTGGGTGGGCGGCCGATGTACCTACCCCATCCCAACACTCCGGCATCTTGCAGAGTCTGTGCTGGGGCCGGTCCCTCGGGAGGACCCTGAGAAGAGGTGATGCTAAATGCCTTAGTCACTGGCAGCCCCAGCAGGAGTGCTCGGCTCAGATGGGGCAGGATTGGCAGCTCTGCAGTACAGGGCCGTCCTCTCTGCGTGTGATTTATACACCAGCTCCAGCCCCCGACTTAACCCCTCCCCCTTCTCGGCCTGGCAGAGATGGGGGGATGCAGTCACTTGCTGAGATGGAGGCCGAGAGCTCCCTGATTGGCTGGTTAGAGAATTATTCACACTCCTATTGGCTCAAACCATCCTCTCTTTCCAAGGTCTTTTTTTTTTCCTTCTTTCGTTGAAAAAAAAAATAATCATTGCTGATATTTTCTTCCTCCTCCATCTTTCTTCCTCCCACAACACATATGAACCAACTCAGCCATCCCTAGGGCATCGACGCAGATGGACATGCATGTGCTCACTGCCTCCCTATTCACCAGAACACATACTGAACACAGACATATCCCACATAGAAAGAAGCAGAGCAAGCCTAGGCACCTAGAGGAAAACTCCCCAGAGCCAGCCCGGTACCCACGGAGCAGCAGAGGAGACCCGCTCTGTACCTGGGTCTTGGACATACAAAGTCCATCCGGACCAAGGCTGCTTTCCCTTGCTACCTCCCTACCATGCCCAAGCCAGCCTCTGCCTCCCCAGAAAAGGGAACATCCTGCGGGCCTAAAGAGATGGGCATCCTGCATCACAGAGGCCATCCCAGAATCACGAGGGTTTTTTTCCCCACTTAAATTCAACAAACATTTACTAAGGGCAGACTAAATAGAAAGACCTCTGTGATAAACTGAGGGCACAAAGATGAGACGAGATATAGCCCCTGCCCGTAACGAGCCTCCATAGTAGGAGAGGGAGGATCTGATGAGACAGATCATCAGAGAGGGTAAAATAGAGGCATTAAGAGAGGAGAGCCAGGAAGGCTTCCTGGAAAGGGGGCCCTGGAAAGAGAGGAAGGATTTCAGGGCATTAAAAACCTTGCTGAGCTTGATTTTGGAGTGAGTCAAGGACCACAGAAAGGTCGGCCACACCTGTATCTCAGGCTCCCACTTGGGAGGGGGCAGGATCGGGAGTAGGGGCAGAGAACGCCTTTCCCATGTTCTAATGGCCACAGACTGGGCATGGCTGGTGTGGCCCCAGCTGATGCTCTGGGCCTGGGCATCCTGTCCTTCCAAATGAAGGGCTTCTACGGGCCAAGACAACTGGTTACCACGAAACCTCCCTCTGCCCTAGTCCACCCACAAAGTGGGTGAAGGCGGCCCAGGGTCAAGAGGGATCAGGCAGGAGAGAAGAAAACCACCGCCCTTTCTCCTTTGGCCTTCTTGAGAAGAAACCTAGAATCAGAGGAAGGAACTTTCAACCAGAACAGGGTCAGCCCCAGAGGGCTCAAAGGATAGCACGGGGAAATCAAGGAAGGCTTCCTGGAAAAGGGAGCCCTGAAGGAGAGGACAGATTTCAAGGGGAATGATGTGGGGCTCCATCCTTGTCACTCACTACCTGTGGGACCTAGGGCCTCAGCTTCCTCATCCATAAAACGGGAGGAGAGGGTTAGAGTGGGTGGCCTCTAAGGTCCCTTCCAGCTTCAGGCCCCTGAGCTCATTTCCCAGGTAACTGGGCTCTTCCTGGGGAGGCAGCAAGTCTGGGAGCCCAGCTCACAATGCGGCTGTGAGAACTGGACAAGCCACTCCTGTTTCTGTGCCTCAGCTTCCCTCTTTGTTCCATTTACACTGTATATGTCTTGTACATACGTAGTTATTCGCATGCTCTCACCCTCTTAGAACACAAGGTCGTCACTGGGTAGGGACCATTCTTTTTCCTTTCTTTCTATCGCCAGCCCTTAGAATGGTGCCTGGCACATAGTAGGCACTTAATAGATGCTTGTTGACTTGTAAATAAGGAGGTTGGACAAGATATGGGGTTCTTCACCCGGAGGCCATGAACTTCTTTTTAAAAAACATTTGGATAATATAATTCCATAGAATTGGCTTCCTTCGTACTCCTCTGTATTTGACTTTATGCATTTAAAAGCATGATTCTGAGCAGGAGCTCAGGAGCTTCACCAGTCAAACGAGTCTGTGACCCAGACAAGGTTACGGACCCATAGACTGGAGGTCTCTGGGGCACTTTCCAGCTCTGCCATTCGGGGCACCTGGGATGGGTGGCGTGGGCCATCTCTGGTTCTCACCCTTCTTTCTCTTCTATCAGGCAGCCCAGGGGTCTTGGGGAGGCCGGGGGTGAGGAGGTCCAAAGAAGCCCTGCTAAAGGCTTAAGACCACTAAGGATGATTCCTAGACACCCAAGGACCAGGTGAGGGGATGCCAGAGGATGAGGGGGATTCAGTGCGTGCAGGGGAGAGAAGGAGGGGATCCGGAGCGGGGTGGAGGGGCAGAGACCTGATGAAGGGAGGGGAGGAAGGGGAGGGGAGGAGCGAAGAGGCTGAGCCCTGGCTAGTGCTCATCCCTGGAGAGGCGCCACCCTCCCTTCCACCTGATTGCACTGCCGCATTGGCTCCCAGGTTCTCAGGTGCCCTTCCTCCAGGAATCCCCCCCTCCCATCCCGGGCTGCAGACAAGCTCCGCGGTAGCCATCCACCCAGTGTGTCTGCTGACGTCTGGACCGCTCCTCCGGCAGGGAATGCAGATCTCCCAGCTGCCAGCCGCCAGGACGCAGTTCAGAGGCGCCTGGGGCTTCCGGCTCACCCCCATTTCGGAAGCGCAGGGCGTTAAGTTGGGGCAGATTGGTGGGGCTCAGATGCTGCCTGCTCAGCTTTGGGGAGAATCCAGACCCTTTCCTGTCTTCTGCTCTTCCACAGAGCTGGGAAGGGTTGGCACACAGGCAGGTGCCAGGTAGAAGGAAAATCCGTGGGATCCATTTTCTCCCTCCCTTGTCTTCTCCTCCTTCCTACCCTGAAGGGATCAGGTCCGGGCTTCCCCAAAGCCCAGCCTGCCCCTGGCACCCACGCCCACCACTTACAGAAAACTCTGCAATGCCCGCTGCACCCTCCAGCCTAGATCTGAGGTTGCTCCTATGTCCTGCCTGCAAGGACACGCTCCCTAGGACCAAGACTGGAAATGCAGTGGAGCAGAGAGGAAACAACCTGAACTCAGGGGAGACCTGGGTTCCAACCTTGGCTCTGACACTGGCTGTGTGACCCTAGGCAAGTCACTTTCCCACTTGAGGCCTCAGTTTCCCTACCTGTAAAATGGGCACACTAGAACGAAACTAAGATGTCTCGCAGGGTCCTGGAAACAGCGCCTGTGGCTGGGGGAGCCGGGTCAGCCTGAATTCTAGCAGCTGGACCGACCTGCCTAAACGGCAGAAATGTCCTCATCCAGGGCTGCCACGGGGGATCCCACCATGGAGAAAGCCCCGCAAGACACTAAGCTGTAACAATGAGGACTGCCTTGGTCTCTGCCATGAAGAAAGGTTCGTGGTGAGGATCCCTTTCTGGTGGACAAGGGAAAGGAGTAAGCAGTCATTAAGCACCTACTGTGTACCAGGCATTGTGCTAAGCGCTTTATAAATAGTTTCTGATCTTGTAAGGTGGGTGCCATTGTCATCCCTATTTTTACAGGTGAGTAAACTGAGGCACACAGGTGTGGTGACTCACTCAGGGTCACACAGCCGGGAAGGATCTGAGGTTGGATGTGGTCCTTCCTCCTTGGCTCCAGCTGCAGATTTGGTTCTCATTCAGGCCATGGCCTCCCTTGAGGTCATGCCAGGACCATGAATCAGAAATCTGAAGAGCTAGCTGGAAGGCAAAGCATCTGGAAAGGCCCTGATTCGGAGCCCGAGGTCCTGGGTTTGAATCTTGCCTGGGCATCTTACCACCTGCATGGCAGTCTTTGTCCCTATTCTGGGCCTCAGTTTCTCTTCTCAGTTTTAGATAAATGGGTTGGACTGGACAACCTCCAAGGTCCCTGACAGCACCACGACCCTTAGTGCTGGGGAACGACATCAAGGATCATTCTCTCCAGTGCACACATGAGCGCACACACACGCACGCGCACACACACACACACACACACACACCACGACACTCTCACTATTTTGTGTCCTGCTCTAGCTCTAAACAACCATGAGCATGGAACCAGGGGGATAAATAACTACCTTCCCATATCCTGCCCCCTCCCCACCACCACCAAGCACAGACAAGCACTGCTAGGTCTTAGCTTAGCAGATAGAAAGGCAGGCTTGGAGTCAGGAACTCCTGAGTTCGAATCCAGCCTCAGACACTTGCTAGCAGTGTGGCCCTGGGTCAGTCATTTCAGCTTCAGCTTCCTCATTTGTAAAGTGGGGATAACAATAGAACCTCTCTCCCAAGGTTGGATTAGCCCTAACGTGACCCCAACTCACCAAATTCATCTGGGACCAAGGTGACCACCTTTCTGGCACAGGGTTGGCCTTCCCTCTGTGGCTTCTCCCCAATTTACCCTATCTGCGGCTTGTTTGTATAGAGGAGTTGGCTTGTTATCTCCCCCATGAAACCATAAGCCCCTTGAGAACAGGATCTGTCTTTTCCCTTTCTCTGTATCCCTGGTGCTCAGTACAGTGCTTGGCACACAGTAGGCCCTTCATAAATGTGTGATGACCGGCTGACCAGAGGGTGGTGAGCCCTTGGCCACAATCCTTTTTTTTTTTGGAGGGGGGGGGCAGGGCAATTGGGGTTAAGTGCCTTGCCCAAGGTCACATAGCTAGTAAGTGTGTCAAGTGTCTGAGGCTGAATTTGAACTCAGGTCCTCCTGACTCCAGGACCAGTGCTCTACTCACTGCGCCACCTAGCTGTTCTCCTGGCCTCAATCCTAAGGCTGGGTGAGCTACACTAGTTATTGGCATCCAGGTCCCCCCTGGAGGCCCTTGTCTCTGGGCCAGAGGTCCTCAGTCTCAAGGAGGCCGGATGCGGAAGAACAGGGCTCTTGCTGCTGGGCCGCCATGTTATCTGTGACTCAAGGCTTTTATGACGGTGGAAGGAGCCCATGGTTGCTGAGTCTTTCCTAGGGAAGGTAAAGGACTGGCCCAGCTCTACACCTTCTGCAGCAACTCCCCCTGAGGTTGCGGCCACCCGCACACTCTGCTTTGGTTTACCCTTTTCTGAAATGGACCACGGTGATGGGTCAAAGGCACTCGAGACTTCAGAAGGCAGAGTGGATTAATTGCTGAGCCCCCAGTTTCTACCTTCAGCCAGGAGTCATTAGTACAAAGCTCAGTCTGTGTGCCCACCCCAGCCAGAGATGCAGAAGACGACTCAGACTTGGCCCACTGCCTGGCTTGACATCTCTGGGTGGAGCTGAGGAGCCACTCAGTGGAGGGAGAAATCCCTGACACCATGCCAACGTGACTCACCGTGCCAGGGCCAGTGGGTCCCCTGGGCCCCTCTGGCTGCACATCACCTGTTCCCGACAGGTCTCTGAGGTCAGAGTTGTATCCTTATGCTTGTCCTGGGGCTCCTACCCTCCTCTGATGCTGGCCCAGGCCTGGGCCCTTGGATCCCAGAGGCTAGAACAGGCCAGGGGAGGAGGTCTTTGGGCCATGGCATCCCTCCTTCCTGAGGACCGGGAGTCCATGGTTTGGTAGAACAGGCAGCATCGCCCTAAGCTTTTAGTGGCTCCAGGGGCAGAAATCCAAATACCATCTCTATCTCCTAGACTAATTTTCAGAAACCTGCTTTTGGGGTGTGTGTGTGTGTGTGTGTGTGTGTGTGTGTGTGTATCTCCCCCAAGGGTGGAAAAAAGAGCCTTAGATTTGGAGTCGAAAGAGAATTGACTGCTAATTCTGCTCCTTAGGCAAATACTCAAAACTCTCCAGGCCTTGGTTTTCCCATCTGGGGTCCCTTCTACCTCATGAATCTATGGTTGGTTTTCACACAGTAGATTCAACCTATTGTCAGGAGCTCTATCCCCCCAGTTCTCCAACCAGTGATGGAAAAAGACCCTCTTGGTCACCTTACTGCTGAGCCACAAGAAAGTGGCTTCTTCTCGTGACCTCAAGGGCACAGCCAAAAAACCCATCTCACCTCCAAGATGGCAGCTCATGGACCCACCAAATAAGCTTCAAGCATCCTAGGATGAACTGCTGCACTCATTCTATCCATCTACCTTAGAAATCTACAGCACTGAACTGGAGTGTGCTTCACAGTAATAATCCTTAAAAATTTTGGCCTTCTTCAGGTCCTCAGAACCACCTCTCAGAGGCACTGTTTGCTCCCCCTTTTCTCTGGGGAAAAAAAGTTAGCCATGGCCTGGGTAACCAGTTACTCTTATGTCTATGTTTTTTTTCCCCCAAAAGTTCCCTTTCATGTTTTTCAGGACAGATTGAACTCTATGGGGAGGTGCATTAAAATACTCACCATGAGTTGCTGTCTGACTTTCCTTTAGACCACCTGGAAGACTTTCAGGAACCCTAGACCCACTGCTTTAGAAAACACCATTCCTACGCTCCCAAGTCCCATGAAGCTGCATCGGCTTCTCTGGTCCACGGTGACCTCACACTAAGAACCTTTCTCATCCTGCTTTTGGTGTACAGAGAAGACACGTGGCCAGGGCATATGGGGAAGGAGGCCATCAGGAATGACGGGGCTGAAATTGCTGAGCTGGCAGGAAGGATCTTTCTCCAAATGCTTAAATAATACATCTTATTAGTCAGAATGTTCATGCCAGGTTGGGCTCACAGCCAGCTCCTTTCAAACTCCCGAGCTCTGTAGGCAGGAGGTCCAGGTGGGCTGTGCTTAGAAACTGATGGAATCAGCAGTGTTTGCATTAAAGGCATCCATCACGGGGCCTGGGCTTCCGAGCTGGGGGTGGTGGGAGGGAGGTCAGAGTGTGCCTGTCACTTTTCTGAATCTAAGTCCCTCAGGATGGGGGCTTTCTCCCTTTTGTACTGGTGTCTCTGGTACCCAACCCAGTGCCTGGCACATGCTTGCTGAATGACTGATGACTGATTTTTCACTAACCCAACTTTCTTCAGAAGCCACCTGCTTTCCCTTCCTTTTTACCAAGGACATACTCTCCTAGTACACACCCCAACAGTATCTCACGTGCCTCAAGTATGGATACAACAGCACTCTCCTCTGAGTGCTACTTATTATAGACAAAAAATCACAGCATCTCTACCATCTCTTCCTGACATCTGACCAAGTCCTCTCCTCCCCCCACCCCCAGCCCCCTGCCCCACTCTCTTGTGGCTGCCACTAACTTTTTACTAATTTCCAATTCCCCCTTTGGTTATGATAGTGTTTATATGTCAGCTTCAGGTTTGCAAAGCCCGGTACATATAGCATCTCATTTGATCCTGATAGCAACCCTGGGAGGTCAGTGCTAGCATCATTCCCATTTTCTATTGGATAAAACTGAGGCAAACAGGTTAAGGGACTTCCCCAAGGTCACACAGCCAGTCAGGGCCTGAGGCAGGATTCGAGGCGAGGACTTTCTGACTCCTGGTCCAACATTCTATCTTGTGACTCTGTATATACATGTATAGGCTTGGCCTTAAAACATGCAGAACACTTACACATGTGATCTCATCTCATCCTTCCGACGACCCAGGGAACGGGGGCTGTTATTTATGCATTTTACAGACGAGGCACGGTGAGTGAACAGTTAAGTGACGCGCCCAAGGTCACAGAGCCGGGAAGTGTCTGAGCCCTGCCCTATGATCGATCTGCGTGTGTTTAGAACGGACTGAAAAGATCAGCACAAGGGGAGGTGGGGGCCGGGCTGGGGGTCAGTGGAGAGGTGACATGGAGGCCCACATACTTCTTGGGTCATCCTAGGCAAGCTGCTCCCTCTCTGGGACTCAGATCTGTAAACTAAGGGGTTCCCACTGTTCTAACAGTCTGTGGATCTGCATCCCCTGCCAGCCTTGATCCACCATGAACATGCAGCAAGGTCTATAATCTTTTAAGCCACCAAGCCTTGAGATAGCTTGTTGCCTGGGTACAGGGCTCATTGGTCCTTCAGGAGCACAGGTGCCTGACAGTCCCTGTTCCCCTGGGGCCCACACCCCCACTGTACCCCAGCAAATCCCTGGGACAAGCCCAGTGCCAAATCAAGGACGTGCAGGTCTGGCCTAGGTGTGTGAAATCATGCTAGTGCTAATCCACAAAGCTGGGAAGAAAATGTCAAGGTATATGGGCTCCCTCTTCCCCCTCCCCTTTCCCTTATCCAAATCTGGGCTTGCTTAACCCTTTGGGGTGGTGATATTTGGGTGTTTCTCTCCCCTTGGCATCCCTCAGATGGAGGAGCCCAGGAAGAGCCTCACCCTAATTTAAGGACTCCTTTGGCAGCTTGGGTCAGGGCACCCCAAGCTGGGAGCCCCTCATGCCCATGGTGGGCAGGGTCACTGGAGTGGGGGGATGCACCAGGTAGATTGCAGGCCTCCTTTGTGGACAGAGGCTGGGCAAATACAGAGCAAACGTGCAGAGGCCCAGAGATGAATCATGGGTGTACTCCGGACTGGAGGTCGTCCCTGTCCAGTGGAGAACCAGACTGGGGAGAAGGGTAGAATCATATTGTGAAGGAGGGGGAAAAATCCCCTAAATCTTTTCAGGGTTAGCAGATAATCTGTCATCAAACTAAGGAGGCCAGGGTTGCCAAGACAACAGCTGCCATAGAAACAGCAGCTATTTCTGAAAGTCAGCCTGGTTTTCATTGGTGCTTCAGACAACAGCAGGGCTCCCCCACCTCTCAGTGTGCCATCTCTCTCCCCTCCACCGGAGGCATCCACACCTCTCTCTCCTTGCCTCCTCCTGCCCTTCTCTGTCTGAGAAAGACTAATGGCCTAGCTACCTGACAAGGGCATCCTTCCCCACTCCTCCTGTGGAAGAGAGGGCCCAAAGGGCTGAGCTACCTCCCAATCTGGGCAGCTTGGATCAGAGTCTGCCACCTTAGGCTCTACCACTCTTAGCTAGGAGCCCCCTGCTCCTCCATCCCTAAGCCCACAGTGGGTAGGGTCCTCAGGAAGGCCGTAGCCCTCCTTTGTGGACAGAGCCCGGACCACTTGCCCATCCCTTCCCTTCCTCTTGACATTCCCAGGCTTTGCTTGAGAAGTCTATGCCACCCCACCAACCTGGAATGAGAGCAATATTAAGAGATGCCTCCCTCTGGGTGGCCCTACCTTCCAGTCCGTGTCCACAGCTGAGAGGAAGGCATCAGAGTTCTCCTGGAGAGATAACAAACAGAAGGATAGGACATTAAGGCTCATGCTGACCTGGGTCACCCAAAGAGGGGTGGGTCCCTTCCCTCAAACTTGGGGTGATACTGAGGCCCCTAGGTGGCCTAGTAGATAGAGCCCGAGTTCAAATCCTGCAATGTGCCCCCAGACGAGCCCATTAAACTCTGTCAGCCAGTTTCCTCACCTATAAAGTGGGGATAATATTAGCATCGACCTCACAAAGCTGCTCGGAAGATGGTGTGGGTTAACCTATATTGAGCTCTCAGAAAACCTTAAAGCACCGTATAAACGCTAGCCAAGGGAACCTCCTTCTGGCTCGAATGGGGCCGATTCCATCCCTTGTCCCAGGCTGTGTGCCAAGGCAAGCTAACTCAGAGGGCTCCTTCCCCGGTGCCTTCTGGGGACAATGGGGCCCTCACGGAACGTGGGAACTGACATTAGAAAGTCTTGAGGTTGAATCCAGACTCACTATGTGACTCTGAATAAATTATTTAACCTCTGTTTGCCTCAATTTACTCATCTGTGAAATGCGGACTTTCCTCCCAGAATGGTTGTGAGGATCAGATGTCTAACGCTAGCTATCCTCTTCATTATTATCCATGGTATCCTTCCTTCCCTTCCTCAGTTTACCCTCTAGAACTAGACATTCAGCTCTGGGGCTAGGTTGGGGAGGAAAGAAGTCCAGCCTGGAAGCCCTGTAAGTCACCTCAGAAAAACATGTTTCTTCAATTGATTTGAGAGGGAAGGGGGAATGGAGAATCATTAGGAGGGAGGATAAGACCAGCCATGGCCCTGAAACCCTGCGGAGCTGACTCAGAGGGAGAGGCCTCTGCCATGTGTGCGAGCTCCCAAGAGCCAAAGAGACAACACGGGCAAAGCTCTCTGTAAACCTTGGTGGGTACATGACTCTAGAAATTCTAGGAACCTTCATTCTGGCCTTGGGGCCCTGTATTGGGATGTGCTCTGGGCTGGAACTGGCCTCCAGAAAGGGGAACATGTGTACAAAGGATTCAGCACCTCGGACAGTGGAAAACCTGGGGAGGGAAGTGGGGAAGGGGCACAGGGCAAACGTGAGCATGGGGCCTAAGGGCCAGGGATGGCAGAGCTCCACGGCCAGCCCTAGAGACCTAGACCATGAAGGACAAAGATGGTGGCTCCTCTGGGATCCCCAGTAATAGGGAGCTGAGGCCTCAGCACAGAGATGCTTTGGTGAGTGTCCTTTCCAGACTGACAGGGTGACCCCCCACTGGGAGGGATGGTTACCACCCTAGATGAGAGTCAGGTACCGAGGGTAGGTCAATGGGCTGCTGGAGCAGAGGGGAGCCTAACAGAACTCTAGGAGGGAGAGATGTCAAGTCTGGCACTTGGGCACAAAAACAGAATTGCCCTCACTGGTACAGGGGAGGCGGAGTCTGAAAAGGGCTGGGGGCTTTAGGCATGTCAGGCTGCGCTAAGACTGGCAGAGCTTCCAGGAGGATGGAGGTGGGAACTCCCCTGGCCTCTGCCCTCATCAGACCCCACTGTGCTCACTTTGGGGTGCCCCAGTTTAAGAAGGATGCAGCTGGGCTGGAGGTCCAGAGGAAGTCCAGAGTCCAGAGGAAGTCCAAAGGATGGCAAGAGGCCTTGAATGCATGTCACCTGAGGACTGGCTGAAGAAAAGGGTCTGTTTATCCTAGAGAAGACTTGGGGGTGTGGGGGGCATAGTAGCAGTCTTCTAAGGCTGCCCCGCGGAAGAGGAATCAGTCTTGCCCTGAACTAGGCCAGAGCAATGGGTGGACATTGCATTTAGGATTGACAAGATACTTCTTAACCATCTGGGTGGGCCCAAAGTAGAATAGGTTGCCTAGAGTGGTGACAGGGTCCCTCTCCTGGGAGATCCCTCAGGCAGGCAGGCTGGAGGGGCACTTGTTCTCCATCCTCACCTCCCCCTCTTGGCTTCCCTGGTTCACTTTGAGACTTGGCCCAAAGCCCATCTCAGCGCTCTCTCAGCCTGCCTCTCCATCAGCTGTCTCTTGTATGTACCTAGTTCTTTACATACTGTCTCCCCTATTATAGGGTGAGGGCAGGGGTCACTTTCACATCTTTGTATCTCTAGCACTTTGCATAGTGCTTGGCACATAGAAAGTGCTTAATGTGTGCTTGCTGGCTGACTGAGTGCTGCTCTGCAACCTCTGCAAGATGCTGTCAGGCTTGCCAGGCCTTGGACTCTAAAGGGGAGAGATGGACCGAGTGACTTAGCTGTTGGGAGAGAGGATCTCTGCCCCCCTGCTTCCTGACCCAGAAGTGCCCTTGCCCCCCAACACCCCAGGACCCAAAGGAACTATGTTGGTGATGGCTGGTGGCCCAAGTGCCACCCCAAAAGCAGCCCTGCCCATGGCCAGCTGGGAGAGAACAGGGCGGTGGCACCGGTATCAACAGTCACAAAAACTCAGCTTCAAACACTACCTCAAACACGTACTAGCTGTGTGACCCTGGAGGACCAAGTCACTTCACCTCCCTGGGCCTCTGTTTTCTTATCTGTAAGACGGAGGGGTTGGCTTGGACAGCCCCTAAGGTCTCTTCGTGGGATGCCATGATCCTTCACACTGGTATCAAGATCTTTGCTCAGATGAGGGCTGTGAGGATCGGGGGAGGATTCAGTTAGTTAAGGATGAGCCGACCATCTGAGACAACTCAGACATCCTGCCTGCTCTAACCAGGGACCTGGGTTATACACAATGAAAAACAACCACTAGCCCTCACGCATTTATTAAGCACCAATTAGGTGTCCCATTTCCTGATTTGTCAAATGAGAGGGTTGAACTAGGAGGTTTCTCCACCTGAGAAAGAAGAAATAAAGGAGAGTGCAGCACTTTGGCTTAGGGTAGGAGGAGGGGGAAGGTGGCTCATAGGACTTCAGCAAAATCCATGAACATGACCGGCACCCAGCTGGGTTCCCTTTGATCCGCTAGGCCAGAGAAGAGGGAAGCAAAGTCGAAACATCTAGAAACTTCAGGCACAAGAATGCAAACAACAGCAAAGTTAGGATGAAAAATCCTGCCCACAGAGTACAGCTGGCCATGGCCTCCGAGCACAGGGCAGTGACGGCCAAAAGCAGTCTGAGGGGGACTGTCTTAGGTCAGCAAAGATGATCAAGGAGCTGGAGGGGTCTCAAAGAGGAAAAACTGGGAGGAAGAGAGAAACCGAGAAAGAGAAGGGGGAAAGAGGAGGAGGAGGAGAGAGAGAGGTTAGATAAAGAGAGGAGGGGGCAGAAAATGAGAGAAGAGAGATGAAGAGGAGGAAGAGGGGGACAGACAAAGAGAGGGTAAAGAGATGGGAGGGAAGAGAGAGAGAAAGAGAAGGGGAGAGAGAGAGGGAGGGAGACAGAGAGAGAGAGGGTGGATAAAGAGGAGGGGGCAGAAAACGAGAGAAGAGAGAGGAAGAGGAGGAAGAGGGGGACAGACAAAGAGAGGGTAAAGAGATGAGAGGGGAGGGAAAAGAGAGAGAGAAAGAGAAGGGGAGAGAGAGAGGGAGGGAGAGAGAGAGAGAGAGGGTGGATAAAGAGGAGGGGGCAGAAAATGAGAGAAGAGAGAGGAAGAGGAGGAAGAGGGGGACAGACAAAGAGAGGGTAAAGAGATGGGAGGGAAGAGAGAGAGAAAGAGAAGGGGAGAGAGAGAGGCAGGGAGAGAGAGAGGAGGAGGGAGGAGAGAGAGAGAAGGAGGAGGAAGAGAGAGAGAGAGGGTGGATAAAGAGGAGGGGGCAGAAAATGAGAGAAGAGAGATGAAGAGGAGGAAGAGGGGGACAGACAAAGAGAGGGTAAAGAGATGGGAGGGAAGAGAGAGAGAAAGAGAAGGGGAGAGAGAGAGGGAGGGAGACAGAGAGAGAGGGTGGATAAAGAGGAGGGGGCAGAAAACGAGAGAAGAGAAAGGAAGAGGAGGAAGAGGGGGACAGACAAAGAGAGGGTAAAGAGATGAGAGGGGAGGGAAAAGAGAGAGAAAGAGAAGGGGAGAGAGAGAGGGAGGGAGAGAGAGAGAGAGAGGGTGGATAAAGAGGAGGGGGCAGAAAATGAGAGAAGAGAGATGAAGAAGAGGAGGAAGAGGGGGACAGACAAAGAGAGGGTAAAGAGATGGGAGGGAAGAGAGAGAGAAAGAGAAGGGGAGAGAGAGAGGGAGGGAGAGAGAGAAGAAGGAGGAGGAAGAGAGAGAGAGAGGGTGGATAAAGAGAGGAGGGGGCAGAAAAAGAGAGAAGAGAGATGAAGAAGAGGAAGAGAGGAAGAGACAAAGAGAGGCTAAAGAGATGAGGGGAGGGGAGAGAGAAAGAGAAGGGGAGAGAGGGAGGGGGAGAGAGAGACAAGGAGGGAGGGAGAGAGGGAGAGAGAGAGAAAAGAAGAAGGAGGAGGAGGAGGAGATAAAGAGAAGGTGAAAGGAGGAAGGGACAGAAAAAGAGAGAAGAGAGATGAAGAGGAGAGGACAGAGAGAGGGAGCAAAGAGAGGAGAGGGGAGTGAGAGAGAGAAAAGTGGGGAGGGGAGGGGGTCCTTTTCTTTTGAAACTTGGAGAGGTCTAAAACATTCAATATTCTCCCTAGGATAAGTGCACTGTCAAGATGAGTAGGAATGATTAGGCTCAGAAAACATGGCATTGCCCTGGGCACAAAAATTCCTGGTGATAGCTCTTAACTCCCAGGTCCAGGGTGCTGTGAGTGGCCAGCTGTGCAACCATGTAGAAAGTACTTAACTTCTCTGAGAACCAGTCTTCTCTTTAAATCAGGGAGCTGGGACTGAGGGCCTCTGAGGTTCCTTCTAGCACTAAATCTATCAACCTGAGCTATTTAAAAGAAAAAAAAGAGGAAATTAAAAGAAGAGTAGGCCCATAAGATACAGAGCTGTAGGGGGTATTGATGATCAATACCCCCTAGCCTAGCCCCACTCCATGTAACAGAGGAGGTAGCTGAGGTCTAGAGAGGGAAGTGAATTGTCTAATGGAACTTAAACAGGATTTGAACCCAAGTCCTCTGACTCCAAATCTAGTGTTGTTTCTGAGACATCACCAAGTGACAGAATCTAAGAGTTGGAAGGAACCTTCAGAGCCTCCTAGAGGCTCCTTACCTAATGGACTCTGAGGCCCACCCATCTGGACCCTTTATGTAATGAGGCTCCTCACCACCTGTGCTGTCTCCTCCCCCAGAGCTTCCCTAAGAGTTAGGCATTCTCTCATGAGTGGTGCTCTCCCTCAGGTGACAGTCTTTCAAATATCTGAAGATGCCCCTACTGCATCTCCCTCCCCTCAATCCTTTCTTCCTAAAATGTTGTTCCCAAACTGAGCACAAAATTCTAGGTGTTGTCTGACTATGACAGAATACACAGGGCTGTGTGGCACATAGTAGGTACTTTAAAAATGCTTGTTGACTGATTGTTCCCTTTATCCTTCTGGACACTACGCTCCTCTTAATTCGGTCTAAGAGCCTGTTGGTATTGTTGGCCACCATTTTCCTCTGCTGACTCATTGAGTTGGCAGCCATTAAAATCTCAACATCTTTTTCCACATCACTATTTTTTTGCATACCTCCTGTGCCCCATGCTGGCCTTAGCCATACGAATGGGCTATTACTGTGTTAGAAGAGCAATGAGACTCACAGAGGCAGCAAAGTAATGGGGTGTGGGGTAGAAGGAACCCTAGAAGGGGGTGGGGGTGGGGGCGGGGGCAGGAGACCTGGACTCTAGTCCCAACTCGACCACCAAGTAAATCCCATGTGTGGCCTCAGGTAAATCACTTGCCATCTCTAGTTCTCTGTTTTTTCACCTGTTAAATAAAGGAATTGGACCGGATTCTTTCCAAGGTCTCTTTTGGCTCTAAGATCCAAGGCTAGCCCGTTTGGATCTTTTATGTAAGAAGGCATGGATGAAAGATGTGGATTGAATGATACATCCCAATGTTGAAAAGTTTGTTCATTTTTGGATGAAGAGGCTAGATACCCTCCATAAATAAATGTCCTCTGCTTCCTTACTGTGGCATGGACATGTTCCTGGCTCCTCAGAGGCCATGTGCCACTGATGCATTCCAGGATGCTATTGGTATGCAAAAGGAAATATCTTTTAAGAACAAAGAACCCTGGTAGGTCTTACCAAGCTACATCAGTCTCAAGTCCACACCTGGAGGCAGATTAGGCCAGAGAAACGTGACAGCATTGTCTAGTGGCAAGGACCCTGGATTTGAAGTCAAGACCCGAGTTCAGACCCTGTGTCTGCTATTTCCTAATCACATGACCTTGGGAATCATCATTTCCATGCTCTCCGTTTCAGCTTCCTCTTCTGTAAAAGGAAGAGGCTGTGGTGGCCTGAACAGGCTTCCTTCTTGGTCTCAGTTCTATGACAGACGATCTCACACTCCAAGAAATATGGAGATCTGGGCCGGCGGAGGGAGTGCAATCTCCACACCAATGGAACTGCAGACCTCTCAATGTGTCAAGTATCTAGAAAGCTGTCAAGGTTCCCTGACCTTTAGCTTCTCACCAAGTACATTTGAGGAATGGAAAGAAGGGAGAAGAAGCGAGCCGAACTGGTGTGATCCATTTACCAGAAAAGTTTGCTATTATGGGATATCAAAGAAGTGAGACGCAATTCTTTTTCATCTGATGTGAAGGGTCACCGTGAACTCTGAAGGATGGGAGGAGACAAACAGAGGCCCGGGGTTTGATCTAACCCAGAAATAGCCCAACGTGGGGAAGAACGCTGATAAGAAGAGTAACCAAGACGTGAAGAGATTCCCCCTTTGGGGGATATTCGGGATTGGAGGAAGATGCCAGGGGAAAAAAACACAGAAAGGGGCAGCTAGGTGGCCCAGTGGATAGAGCACTAGCCCTGGACTCAGGAGGACCTGAGTTCAAATGCTGCTTACTAGCTGTGTGACCCTGGGCAAGTCACTTAACCCTTATTGCCTTGCCAAAAAAGAAAAAGAAAAAAAACCCACAAAAAAATCAAAAAGGAATGAAAGAAATAAGAACTAGTTTAGGCGAACCGAGCTGGCATTTAGGATAGATCAGAGATTTAAGAGCTGGCAGGAGCCTGAGACAAAGGTTGAAGTGACTTGCTCAGGGTCACACAAGCTAGTAAGCATCTCAAGCAGGATTGGAACCCAGCCCAGCATTCTGTCCACTAGACCATGTTGCTAGGAGCACGCTTAGGGGAATATATTACCTAAAGGAAGAGAGATGAAGACAGTTGAGAGGGGGACAGTGGGAGGGGAGAGAACTAAGGTCTGGAAAAGAAAGGAGAGACAAGCAAGAAAGACGAATTAACTGTTAACACATTATGAGTCAGCAAATGACTTATTATGGCATCAACCCCTCCTCCATCCAAGGAAGAATGATAACAACAGGTTTTAGGGGATAGGAGGTTATTTCCCAGGTTTGTTGAAAGAAAATTAAGACTGGAGAGAAATAAGGTGAGACTTTGGGTTACCTCCTAGAAGGCCACGCTACTGAGCAGCAAACTCCAGAATGTGCAGGAAAATCAGCCCCTTGCTGCAGTTAAACAGGCCCTGGGCTAAGATCCGGAGCACCCGTACTCTGCCACGAATTTACTGTGTGATCTTGGGCAAGTCATGTTCTTCCCCCCAGCCCAAGTTTACTCCTGTGGGATACGAGGGGATTGGACCAAGAGATCTTCAAGGTCGGGTCGCAGGATTCTAACCGCTCAAGAAACAGTCTTTGGCTCTTGGAGAAGTGTTCCTAGATCACATGGGCTCAGCCCTGAATTTTATACTGAAGGCCACTAGAGGGAGGAGGAATGGAAAATAACTGAGCTTGGGGAAAAGCAGTCGCTTCCTAGGCCCCATGGGCTTCTGAGTTTAGCAGAAAGGGAAGAGGGTGAGTCTCAGGAACGAAAGGACCCAAGTGCCAGGCTGCAAAAATGCTTGTGTGGGTGGTGATGGGGGTGGCTGGCCCAATAACGCGTGCAGGGGACCCCAACTTTACCACAAAAGAAGGAGAAAGCGGGGCAGCAGAACCAAAGAGGAAGAAGGGAAGGGGTCCAGTTGTTCAGCAAGTTTGGCTCAAGGGTAGGTAACTGACAGGGGAGAGCCTAATCCTTGGTCTGAGACAATGCAGCGGAGTGGACCGCCGTAGACCTTGCAGAAACCATCCTCAGGCTTGGCCCAGCCGTGCCTCCAATCCATCAGGGGACCGAAGGGATGGAGGACACACGGAGGGTGAAGCAAAGATGTCACCCAGCCTTCTGCCCCTGCGCACTGATGACAGAAACCAGGATAAATCGGAAACTAGAGATTTAAGGCCAATGTAGTTAGTAGTGCTGTCAACGCTAAAGAAGGAACAGCCAGCCACAGCAGGAAAGGACAAACTAGGAGCTAATCGAAGACTTGGGATCCCTCTAATAAAGGAGCTCGTTATATATTTACCTAAGGGGCAGAGCCTTGATTATAAGCTAGGCCAGGGGTGGGGAACCTTCATTCTGGAGGCCACATGTGGCTTTCTAGGTCCTTGGGTGTAGCCTTTTCACTGCGTCCAAATTTTACAGAACAAATCCTTTTATTAAGGGGATTTGTTCTGTGAAGTTTAGATTCAGTTGAAGGGCTGCACTTGAGGACCTAGAGGGCCACATGTGGCCTTGACGCTGTAGATTCCCCACCCCTTGGCTGGGCAATACTATTAGCAACTGAATTTGGGTTTTCATTTCACTTCCTGTTTGGATTCCTGGCATTTTACTGCTTTCTTGGAGCTACCCCCTTGCCCTCCAAACACTCTTTTTTTGCTTCCTCATACATAATTATCCTCCCCGGAGAAACCACAAGCTCAAGGTAACCAGAGCACCGATTTACCCCAAAGCCAAGCTAGTCTTTCAAGAGGTAGGCAGGGAGGTTGACAGGGACCCTCAATACAAAAAAAAGTCTCTGGCTCCTCACCCCTGGACCACGAATCAATGTCAAAATTGCTCGTTTGTGATTCATTCCTTTGGGTTCTATGTGCTAAGCCCTGAGCAAGAGAGGTGTGAATGTCCAGGCTGGAGTCCAGTTCTAGAGACCACATCTTAGCTAAGGGGGCCCGTGACAAGCTAGAGCCAGTCTGTGAGACAGAAGCCAGGATGGTGAGCAACAAGAAATCATGCCAAAAAAGGATCACCAAAGGATGGGGAGGCTTGACTCCAGATTTAGGGGGCTGGACACGATCCCTATTCTTTGGAGCATTTGAAGGAAGATCATATGGAAGAGAGAGAGCAGATATTCTCCTTGGCCCCAGAAGGATCACAGGGTCGAAGTTGTAGGGGGATGGATTTCAGCTTAAAAAGTGGAATGGTCTGACTCAGGAGGACATGAGGTTCAGATCATAGGAGATCATCAATGGAGACTATACATAGATTTAGGGCTGGGGTTGGGGCAAAGGGGTACCTTAGAGGCCATCAAGTCCACCCCCTTCGTTTTTACAGATGAAGAAACTAAGATGCAGAGAAATTAAGTGACTTGCCCAGGGCCACACAACTATCAGGTGTCTCAGGATTTATACTGGCTCAGTTGGGCCTGAAGTCAGGAAGACCTGAGTTCAAATCTGACCTCAGACACTTACTAGTTGTGTGACTCTGGGCAAGTCACTTCACCCTGTTTGCCTCAGTTTCCTCATCTATAAAATGAGCTGGAGAAAGAAATGGCGAAGCATTCTAGCATCTTTCCCAAGAAAACTCCCAGTGGGGTCAGATATGACTGAAATGACTGAATAACAATAATTCCATGGCTCGAGGTCCAATGCCTACATGCTTCAGGCTGGGGTTGGACTAGCTGACTTCTCCCACTTCTTCTGAGGTTCAATCATTCTACACGTTAAACAATGTCTCTCCAGGTGTCTTTAAAAAAAAACAAACAACCCAACAACCCACCGAAAACCTTTAAAGTGTTATAACACACTATCTCACAAAGACCCACAGAATGTAAGATCTGGGAAGGGACCTCATAAATGAGGATAGCAGAAAGAGCATTAGCCCTAGAATCAAAGAAACTGGTTCAAATTTTGCCTCTGATGCTTGGGGACCATGGACAAGGCTTTTAGCTTTTGTAAGCCTTATATGCAGAAAATGAGGCATGGACACCACATCTATCAGATTGGCTAACATGACAAAACAGGAAAATGATAAATGTTGGAGAAGATGTGGGAAAATTGGAAGACTAATGCCTTGTTGGTGGAGTTGTGAACTGATCCAACCATTCTGGAGAGTAATTTGGAACTATGCCCAAAGAGCTATAAAACTGCGCAGACTCTTTGACCCAGCAATACCACTTCTAGGTCTGTATCCCAAAGAGATCATAAAAATGGGAAAAGGACCCACATGTACAAAAATATTTATAGCAGTTCCTTTTGTGGTGGCAAAGAGTTGGAACTTGAGGGGATGCCCACCAATTAGGGAAAGGCTGAACAAGTTATGGTATATGAATGTAATGGAACACTATTATGCTATAAGAAATGATGAACAGGCAGACTTCAGAGAAACTTGGAAAGACTTATATGAACTGATGCTGAGTGAGGGGAAAAGAACCGCAGAACCAGGAGAACATTGTACACAGTAACAGCCACGGTGTGCGATGACTAACTTTCATAGACTTGGCTCTTCTCAGCAATTCAAGGACCTAAGACAACTCCAAAAGACTCATGATGGCAAATGCTTTTCACATCCAGAGAAAGAACTATGGCATCTGAATGCAGATGGAAGCATACTATTCGCCCTCTTTTGTCTTTTGTTGTTTTGTTTTGTTTCTTCTTTCTTGTGGTTCCTCCCATTGGTTTTAATTCTTTACAACATGACTAATGTAAAATATGTTTAATACGAATGTATACGTAGAGCCTATGTCAGATAGCACTCCATCTTGGTGAAGGTGGAAGGGAGGGAGGGGGAGAAAATTGAAAACTCAAAAGCTTATGGAAGTGAATGTTGAAAACTAAAATTAAATATATTTTTTAAATGAGGCACAGGAGGTGGGTGGGCTCTGAGGGCCCCTCTAGATCAGTGAGTCTAATATATACATATCAGCTAGTCTAACCAGATGTGGAAGGTAAAGTCCAGATTTGGCAAATGACTTGTTAACTTAGCATGAATGAATTATTGGGTCATTTTCCTTCTTGAAAGGAGGGATTTAGGAGTACTTGGGTAAAGACAGAAGGACAATTTTTGAAAGGGGGATGTGGGGGGCCATGGAGGGGTTGGAGAAGGGGGTAGGGACCTGAATCTTCTTTCCTTAACTAAGCAGGTGAAGGGGAGCTGGAGTTTCTTTCTCTGGCCACATGATGTCACTAGCGCTGCTTGGGAGCTCACCCAGGGGAGGTGGGGAGTGGGTGGGGCCTAAGTGGCAGCCCCTAGGAGGAACTCACCAGCTCAGTGTCTTGACCTCGGAGCAGCGGCTTCTCTTCAGTGAATCGCAGCTCATGGAGCCCAGCCATGGTCACCTCCTGGAGCAGCAGCCCTGAGAGAGGACAGAGAAGCATCTTGGTTAGGAAACAGAGAAGAGCCAGAGAGGGAGACCAAAGGGAAAACTGTTGGGTCAAGAACTCATGGAAGGGACCAGCCCTGGCTTTGGGCCTCTTTACCCAGAATCAGCTGGGAAACTGGGATCCAGTGTCCCCAGGGCTTTCTCCATTAGCTACTTTCTCTTGCATTCTAATGAGGGAGATGAGGTGTGAATCACATACATGAGATGCAGATTTCTTTAGAGGAGAAAGTTCCTGTGGCTAAGGGACTAGGAAAGACCTTTCAATGCTTAACTCAGACATTGAGCCCCACCTGGAGCTCCCCGAGACCTTCCTGAACCCTTTCCTTCTTGGGTTCACAGATCTGCTGCACCCTGTCAATAATCTCTACCTCTTCCCTGAATCTCTGGAGCTAATCCTGGTGCTCACCCTTCTGCCCCTCCAGAATGGGTCTTCTGGATTTTGTTTTTCATTAGTGAAAAGATAACACGCAAAGCCTGTATCAAAGAAAACTGACTCCTAAGCTGGTTGGCACCTGAACGCTTCTGCATAATCTCTAAGGTTCCCCAGCCAGGCCCAGCCCAGCTCATGATCCTCTCTGGGCTTGGAGCCCTGGGACAGCCTGTGATGTAGAGGGGAGGAGGGAAAAAGCCAGCAGGACGGTTTATATATTCAGTCACTAAACATTTATTAAGCACATACTATGTGCCAGGCGCTGGGATAAATGCATTCATTCAGGTGGAAATTTAAGGAGCTGGGATGGTCATGCTACAGGCCCAGAGTCAACATAAAGGGTTGTGGGATGGTCCCAGAACCTACAAATAGGTATTTATTGAGTATTTACTATGTGGTACCAAGGGCTGGGGTTGGGGTCGGGGATGATACAGGAGTGCAAAGCCTTCATGCCTGCCCTCAATGAGGGAATTATGCACGTAGAAAGACGAGGTTAACCCATGTAAACAGAGCAATGAGAGAGGATAGTTAATGCTAGACTGTGTGTCCCTGTTACAGACGTTGGGAGCCAGTCAGGAACAGTCAGGGAAGGCCGAAGGAAGAAAGCAGGGCACTGCAGCTGGGGTGTGAGGGAGTGAGGATCGTCAGAGTGGCCCAGGGGCCAGGGGAGAAGGCATTCCAGGAGCAGGGAGCTGGGGCAAAGGTGAGGAGGAGGGAAGGGGAACGAGAGGGAAGCATTCGGCTTCGATGGAATACAGTCTGTCAGTCAGTCAGTCATTCAACAAACTTTAGTAACCACTTATTATGCACCAGAAACAGAGCTGAGCACTGAGGATACCAGGAAGGGCAAAAAACAGTCTCTGCCTGTCTTCAGGGAACTCACAGTCTAACGGGGAAGACAACATGTACATAAATAGGTACCTAGAAAATAAATGCAGAGTAGATAGAAAGTCACTGTAGATAGGAAGGCCTAGGAGCTGGGGAGCCTACGGAAGGCCTCTTGGAGGTGCTGGCACTGGTTCTATGAATATGGAGTTCTTAATCCAGGTCTGCTCAATCTTATCTTATCTTTCCTTCCTTCCTCTTTCCTTCTTCCTTCCTTCCTTCCTTTTTTCCTTCCTTCCTTTCTCTCTCTTTCTTTCCCTTTCTTCTTCCTCTCTCCCTTTTCTTTCTTTCCTTCTTTCTTTCTTCCTTCCTCTTTCTTTCTTTCCTTCCTTCCTTCTTTCTTTCTTTTCTTTCTTTCCTGTCCTCCCTCCCTTCCTTCCCTTCCATTTCCTTTCTTTCCCTCCCTTCCTCCCTCATTTGCTTTTCTTTGTTTTTCTTCCTTCCTTTTTCTTCTTCCCTCCTTCATTTTTCTTATTTGATCAATCAATAAACATTTATTAAGTGCCTACTACATGCCAGGCATTGTGCTAAGAAGAGGGGGATTAAAAAAAGAGGCAAAAGAAGGTCCCTGCCTTCAAGGAGATTACAGTCTAATAGGGGAGACAACATGCAAATATATAAACAAGCTACATACAGGATAAATAGGAAACAATTAACAGAGGGAAGGCATCCTTCCTCCCTCTCTCCCTCCCTCCCTTCCTCGCTTCCTCTTTTTTAAAAGAACACCTTGCACTTTCTGGATAGAAGTCTGCATAGATAACATGGACCAGTAGATTAATGCTATGTCAGATGACTAGATGGTCAAACACTGGTAGACTAACATTCCACTTCTGGCTAGAATGGAGCTCAATGATCCCTCTGGGGCAGTGATGGTGCAGAGGATGATGGGAATGTTCATTTTGACTTTGCACATAACTACAAGTCTTTCTCTGGCTGATCTTCCTCTCTCCATGAGGTCAAAGTGAATGACACGCTGCTATTTTTTACTACTTCTCATGAATCATCAGTCACCCTAAGTGACTGGCTGAAAAGGCCTGGCAAGGCCGGTCCATTTACTTCTGTTGTTTTTTTTAAAATTACTAAGAGCCAGCAGGGTATGGACCATAGAATTGGAAATGGGCCTCTGTCCGTTCAGGCCCAAACCTACTTTCCAAGTAGGTGGAATGTTCTGACGGGAGGTGGTGGGACTCCAAGAGAGAGTACATAATTCATAGGTCTCTCAGGAAGGCACATCTCTGACTTGACTCTTCTTGTCTCTGTAGGTCTAAGGGAGCCAGAAATGACTTTACTGAAAAAAAAAAAGCCTATCATAAGAAGGGATTTGAAAGAAGGAAATGAAGGAGCTTATTGGATTTCTAGTGAGTGGGAGAGGACATGTGTGTGTGAGGAAAGATTCTGGAGATACGCCGAACAGCTGGATCAGTGGGCAGGAAAGATTGTTCTAGCTGTGGCATATGAACTTACTGGACTGAATCTGCATTTTCAGTCCCAGCTGGGGCTGGAGGAAGGGCTGAGCAGCACTAAGGGACGGGCTGGGCTTACTGAGCCTTTGGGGAAAGGCCGTGCCTCTACAGTGAATCACAGGACCATCCATTTAGACAGAGGTAGCACAAACCATCTGGTCTAACCCTTTCATTTCACAGACAGGGAGACTGAAACCCAGAGAAAGGAACAAAGCCCTGTGGGTAGTTGATGGACGAGCCAGGATTTAGGCTTTGAAAGGACCCTGGAGGTCAGTCTTTAACTTGTTGTTCATTAAAAGCCATCTTTTTCTGGCCTCGTTTGCCTGTGGTGGGCACACGGACGCTTCTTCTCTCCTAGGCAGACAGCTTTGTCCATGCCAGCCAGCCCGAGGGAGTGATGGAAGAGAACAAACCCAGTCCTTAGCATGGTGCTTTGCACACAGTAGGCACTTAATAAATGTTTGTTGACTTGACAAACCAGCAGAAGAGTTGGGAATCTGTGAAATCTAGCCTTTAAAAAAAAGGCGTGATCCTATCAATCCTTTTCCAACCATACTGGGGATAGTGGGGGAGGGGAGGAGAATGATGCCTGGCATCAGAAAACCTGGCAAGACACTTTTCTCAGTCTTATTTTCTACCTCTGTAAATGAGAGGGTTAGGCTCTAGGATTTTTTTAAGCTCATTATTTTTTTCCCAATCAATAAGCATTTTAAATTCATCTGTCCCTCCTGCTATGTACCAACTGAAGGAAAAAAAAACCCAAACTTGATACCCAGCTCCCCAGACTATATGATCTGAGGTCATTTCAAGGTCACAATCTACGATGCCATGAATCCTGGTACTTATTAGTTTTATGCTCTAGCGAAGGTTACTTAATTTTTCAGGTGCTTTTTGGCAATAATATTTGCCTCTGGTCTTTTCTCATCAGAAGATCCTCATTTGAAAAACCTGGGCCTGCTAGGTGGGGCAGCTGGGCTTAGAATCTGGAAGACCTGAGTTCAAATTCAGCCTTAGACACTTACTGTCTGTGTGACCTTGGGCAAGTTACTTAACATCTGCTTGCCTCAGTTTCCTCCACTGTAAAATGTGGATAATAACAGCACCTTCCTCCCAGGGTTGTTGTTAAGGCTCAAATGAGATAGCATTTGTAAAGAGTTTAGCCCAGTGCCTGGCACACAGTAGAGGCTGTGTAAATGCTTACATGTAAGCATTCTTCCTTCCCTTGAAAAAAGTGAAACATTTATATTGAAAAGGCACTTTAGTGTGGTGGAGAGAGAGTTGGACCAGGGGTCAGGAAGACCTTGGCTCAAAAACCGCCTTTTACATGAGCTTCTTGACCATGGTCAAGTAATTTAACCTCTTTGACTGTTAGGCAACTCACTTAAGACTTTCAATCAATCAGTCAGTTTATAAGTTATAGATGGGTGATCTATGTCGGTGAAAGGGCCCCCACACTAATGTAACTCATTGACATAACCCTACTCTACCAGGCTATTGGGTGGAAAAGGGTTTTGTAAACCTTAAAGTGCTGTAAAAACACCAATCATTTATTAGTGATATTCTAAGAGATGTGAATGTGTACAGGACTTTAGTCTTTATAAAGTGAAGGCATCTATGGACAAAGCTAAGGGAGAGGTCCATGGGAGATCAGCCCTCCTGATCAATGTCCCCGCAAAGAGACGGAAGAAGGGTGGAGAGGACCCATGTCGGGTACAAGTAAGCTCCTCCATCTAGTACAGAGGAAGACAGCCAGGAGAGATGAAGGCAAGCAGGATCTTGGCTCCAGCCTGTTAGATTCGGGAAGCAGGGGCCTAGCCAGCCCTCATGGGTCACAGACAGGGCCAGGCAATGTAGACACACCCAGGGTATTCAAAGAGAGCTGAACTCAGAACCATGGTTGAAGACAAGGCCAGTACAAAAGGTAGGCATCCCAAGGGTTGGGGAAGGATGGGGGGCTAGGGGGTGGTGGCAGGGAACATGATGCTTTTAGTAGGCTAGAGACCAGCATGATCTCCGAGATCCATTTGGGGTCTTTCAGAGCTACAGCAGAGGATGTAACCAAACTCCTGGCTGGGGACTGTGAAAGAAGAGAACAGACAGCCTGAGGCCAGCATGGGAAGCCAGGAATTATGGTAGAAGTGGGGGTGGGCAGGGCTAATCCCAACTAGCCCCATCGAGAAGTGTAGCAGCAGGGGCATCCCCACTACAGAGGGGACAAGATCAAACAGTGTCTTCCCATCCCATCCAAGAGCATGGGAAGGGGCAGAGCCTGGCTCTGCCACAAAGTCTCAAATCAGGAACTAAGGCTGCAAATGTGAGTAAACAGAAGAAAATGGCAAATACATCAAAGGAGTACTGTGGGAAAGAGAAGCCCAAGAGGTAGACCCAGAGTGACTCCATAAGAACTATAAGCAGAAACTCAGAAAAAAAAAATAGGCTTGGCCTCAAGGACTATAAGGACAGCTGGAAAAAATGAAGCAAGAGGTAACCAATAATTGATATTATAAATGAAATTAGAGTTCAGGAGGAAAAAAATGGAAATACAATCAATATATTATAACAAAAGGGAGGAAACTTCACCCAAGAAATAGACTCCCTGAGAAACAAAATGGAGCAAATAGAAGGCAATGATTCTAGGAGACAAGAATATCATAACAGAATCAAAATACTAAAAATTTAAAATATATAATATAGTATTAAAACAATATAGAATATTATAATAATATAAAATATAATATACAATATAAAAATATAAAAGGTTTTGATCTACCATTACAAACAATTGACCTGGAAAAAAGATGCAGGAGAGATAATTTAAGAAACATTAACCAAAAAGAAAGCCAATAGACTATATTTTAACAAATCACAAAAGGGAACTGTCCACATCTATTAGTACCATAAGACAAAGTGAAAATTGGCGGCGGGGTGGGGGGGAGAAGGAATCCACTAGTCCTTTCCTGAAAGATACCACAAATTAGAAACAACCAGAGCAAATTCGGCTCTTCCAGGCCAAAGGAAAAAGTACTGTAAACTATCGGAAAGAAAGCAAGGGACCACAACCCGTTCAGCAGTTATTATAAAGGAGAGGAAATCCTGGAAGGCAATATTCCAAAAGGAAAAACTTACAACTGAGAATAACTTGTCCTTATGATCTTACTGGTGGAAAGACAGACCTTTAATAGAACAGAGGACATTCAGACACTCCTGAGGAAAAGACCAGTGCTAGGTACAACAGTTGAAATGCAAACACAGGCGACAAGAGAAACGTTGAAAAGGAAGTACATTTGAATAGCTAGAAGGGGCTAAATGATGCTGAATTGCTTTCATTTTAATGGGCCAAGTGCCTTTAACCTCTCCCCTCATAGGGGAACTTAAGAATGCTCCAGAAGACTGGGGAAGAAGGAAGTCCATCTTTAGGAGTTTTGCTGTGGGAAAGTCTCCCATCCATGGGGCAGGAGGTGCTCACTGCCTTCTGTGCACTCTTGTAAATCAGGGAGGACCAAACCCCCAGGGTGCTTTGAGGATGCTTTGATTCTTCGGCAGATTTACAGTTGCATGAATGTGGGCTCTCTTGCTGTAGATGAAGGTAGATTACCCATCTCTCCACATCCTGTGCTATTCTTCACATCTTCCCACAAACCATTTACAGAGTCTGCCCACCTCACTGGAGGCTGGCCTCTTGGTTTGATCATAGTTTCTTGGGTTGTCCTTCCATCATCCCTTTTTTTCTTACTACCTGACCATTTCCTTTCTTCAGCCATGTGTTTCCTTGATGATGTCATAAGGGTGGTTTTAGAAATGAAAAACAACAGGTCTCACATCAGGGTCATTCCTCCCCAATTACTACTGGTGGGAACCCTCCCTTCTGGCTCTTATACCACCCACATGGAGAGCCTGGCACCTGGGCCCACTCAAACTGCTCTGCCACCCTGGGGAACAGTCAGGCACCCCTGCTCTATCCTGGGGGCTTGGCCAAGCTCTTAATGTTCCCTGATGGTTTCCTTGGAAACTGGATAACACAATGCAGATGGGGCATATTTTTAGAAACCCATTCTCTCCCCTCTCCCACCCTTTCTGACATGTGGCTTTATGAAAAGCCATCACACATGAACACACCCACAGCAGAAAAGACAGCCTCTCCAGAGAGAAGGCAAGAGTTCCTTCCTTGTAAAACTCTCCCCCATGAGGACTTAGCTTTCGCTACCTGCCTCCTTCAACGCCCACTTCAAATAACCACCTGGTGATACAATACCAATCCCAACCCTGACCAATTCCATTATGTAACCACATTGGGGACTCTCTCCCAGGAGGGTGCTATAAAAAGTATAGAGAGTGGGCAGTGTCAAGACAGATGGCCCAGAATGGGGAAGATGAATGTTAGAAGAGAAAGCTCATTGGTAGGACCGTGGATGTCATAGGCCATGGGAGAATGGAAGTAGAGAAGGATCTGGTAGAGTTTCCATTGAGGGCTCTGAGAATGTAGAATGGAGTTCCCATGTTTGCCTGAGGGATGGTGGGGGCAGGGGTGTTCATGGTGGTGGCAGCGGATCTGCCAGAGGATGACTAAGAGTGTTCTCCTTAATGAAGTCACTGTGAAAGACCAATTTAACCATCAGGCCCAGTTCTGGGAACCACATTTTAGGGAGGATATTGATAAAATAATAAGAGAAGGGCTACCAGGATGGCAAGGAACCCGGAAACCATTCCACAGGAGGATCAATCCAATGAACAGGGGTGTTTAGCCTGAAGAAGAAAAAATGACTTGTGGAGGGTGAGGAGAATCCACGCTAGCTCTCTTAAAGTCAAATGTAAGATCCTTGGGGGCAGAGACTTTCATTTCTGCCTTTTTATCCCCAGGGCCTAGTGTGCGCCTGGCATATGTAGGCTCTTGCTAAGTACTTATCTCTTTATTCAAATATTTAAAGGGTTAGCATGTGGAAGAAGGATCTCCTTAGCCCTCTAGGACAGACTGAGGCAAACCACCAAAGTGGTTTGTACTTAGACAATCCTCCCTGCCAAAGTACAATGTGCTGCCTCAGGAGGTGGTGGGTTTTTCTTCATGGGGGTGGGGGAAGGTCTTCGAATGAATGAAAGGTTAGATAACCCACTTATTGGGACTATTGTCTGATACAAGTTAGACTAGACAAACTTTGAGGTCCTTTCCTGATTAGACAGTCTGGTATTCTACGGCCAAATATAAACTAAGTCATTATTACTCCAATTAGCTATGGTCAGCAAAGGGTTAATAAGCACAGATGAGTGCAAAGGGAAGCACCATTAGGTGTACCTAAGGCTGTTTCTGGTGGGAGTTCACTCCATTTCATCCCCTTCCCCGCCCCCCCACCTTACATCTCTTCTTCTACCTTTTTTCTTACTCTTCCACTCGCTTCTCATTTATTCATTCATTCTCTCATTTATTCAACAAACATTTATTAGGCACTCACCATACTGTGTCAAGGGAGATACAAAAGGATAGATGAGACACTGTTCTCACTAAGGAGCGTTCTGGACCATAAAGACCAAAGAGGTAGCCATAATACACACCTCTCCATGACAAGCAAATCAGGGAGTTCCAAAACAAGGGATTACATGAGCTGGGAGAGAGAAAATGGCAGCCAACAGTAGAGTTCAGGCTCGTGCAAAATTACCTGGAGGAAGCAGTGTTTGAAATGGACTCTAAAGGAGAGGTAGCTATTCCACAGGTGGAATGGGGAGGGAGGGCATTTCAGGCATGATGCACAGTGTGAACCAAAGCCCAGAGGTGGGAAAGGACAGGGGATCTTCAAGGAACATGAAGAAGTCTAGTTTGCTTAGAAGGAAGAGCATTGGGAGAGGAGAGGATAGTGGACATCTAGTAAAACCATCTCATCTTCCAGATGCCCAAACTGGGACCTATCGAGCTTCCATCATTTTCCTACAGTCACACAGCTGAGTGGTAAAGGTCGGATTATGTAGGCAAGGCAGGAAAAGTAGGGTGGCATCAGATTATGGAGGGCACTGAATGCCGGGCAAAGGAGTTTGACTTTTACCTGATGGCTAATAGGAAGACGTTGACGACTTTGGAGCTAGGACCAGTTCCCTCTGTAGGGTGTTCCAAAAGTCTTAGTGCACTTCAAGCTCAGCAAGGCTACAAATAAAGAAGGTCATTTGAAGGGCAAGGGATGCCATGACTCAGGAGGGAGATTAGCCAGCCTCTTAGTCAGGAAGACCTGAGTTTGAGTCCTTCCTGAGACACATCCAGGCCAGTCATTCTCTCTGGTCTCCAGGCAATTCTCCAAGACTGCAATGTGCAGAACAAGTGTCCATCGTCATTGGTACAATAACCCAATCCTGGGTCTGATGGGTGGATTGGAGTGAGAAGAATGAAAGTATGAAGACTGGTAAGGTGTCTACATTAAGACGGGCTAGACTGGCGAGAATGTGGAAGCAGGGAGAAAGGGAGGTGGAATTGATAACAACATTGGACATATGAGGAAGGAGGCAAAGATAACCTTAAAGATTCAAATCAGATAGACTGGGCAAATGGTGCGGCTTCTAAAAGGAAGGGGGAAGAGGAAGAGGTTCAGGAGGAAAAGGAAAAAAGGAGGGAAACGAGCACATACTAAGCACCTACTGTGTGCCAGGCGCTGTGCTAAGGGCTTTACAAATATGAACAATCCTGTGGGATAGGTGCTATTATGAGGAAGCTGAGGCTGAGAGAAGTTATGTGACTAGCCCAGAGTCACACAGCTAGTAAGTGTCAGAGGCTGAATTTGGACTTGGGAAAAGATCATAGGCTCAATGTGAGACTGGCAGGGACATCAAGTGATGATATTCTGGAAACAAGTGGAAGTCAGCTCTGGGGTTCAGAAGAGGGTCAGGGTTTGAGATGTTCATCTCGGAATCATCTACCCACAATTGGCAGCTGAAACCGTGGGAGTGAATGAGATTGTCAAGGGAGAGGACAGAGAACAGGGCCAGGGTCAGCGTTTCAGAGAACATGGTCATTAAGGGCTGGACAAGGATGCCAAGGACTGGAGGAAGGGATGGTGGGGGGGGGGGGCGGGAACCCAGAGATGGAGAAGCTCAGGCTGGGAACAGAAAGCTGTCAGGAGGCGCAGGATCCTATGGCAATGATTAATACCAAAATGCCCAACCCCAGGGTCAAGGCTGGGCCCTGAAGGAAGCACAACCCCAGTAGGAGGACTGTAGGTTTAGAGTTAAAAGGAATCTCTTTTATAGATAAAACTAGGGTTCAAAGGAGTCAGCTGACTTGTTCCAGGTCCCAGAGATGGTAAGTGGCAGAGCCAGGATTAGAACCCAGGCCCCCCAACTCTGATACAAATTGAAGTCTTGTTTTATAACACCACACAAGTGTGGGAGAGACAGACTGTGTGAAGAGGAATGGTTCAAAGGCCCAGGAGGTACAGTAACTGCCAAGAATAGATTGAATGTGAGTGGGAGAGTAAGAGAGCTGGGAGACTGTCTTTTCCAATTCTTTTCTCCTCTTCTATTATTTATTAAACATGTTTTATTATTTTTGTTGTTTTAAAATTTTATTGATACTTTCTCTTGTCAGTTTTTTTTGTACCAGACACGTTTCCCCACATTCTCTCCCTGTGTCCTAGAGAACCCTCCTTTCCTGTAAAGGAAAAGAATTAAGAAAGCAACAGAGTCTGATAGTGTTATGTACCATTCTGTCCCCAAAATCTACTAAAACAAGGGATTTTCCATTCCTTCTTCTTCTCCTCTCATCTCATCCTCCTCTGCTGAGCCTGCCAAACCCTAAAGCCCACCCATGGGTGCCATTGATGTACTCAGGGTGAAAGAGGTTGATGATTCCTTGCAGTAAAGTGTCAGACTACATAGGATTTATTGTCACTGTTCCGTTGTTTCAGTCATGTCCGACTCCTTGTGACCCCATGTGGGGTTTTCTTGGCAGAGATACTGGAGTTTCTCTATCCCATTTTATAGTTGAAGGCAAGCAGGGTTAAGTGACTTGCCCAAGGTCACACAGCTAGGAAGTGTCTGAGGCCGGATTTGAACTCAGGAAGAGGAGTCTTCCTGGCTCCAGGCCCAGTGCTCTAACCACTGTGTTACATAGAACCCATGCGTTAAGATAACGTAGGCCAAAGTTCTGCCACTAATTATCCACCCTTAGGAAAATGACAACCTCCCTGGCCCTTCAGTTGAGCAGGTACCTTATGGGGACCCCTTAAGGATGAACGACAGGATAGTATATTGAAGGACTCAGAGCTTCTTACTGCAGACATCCACAGGATGTAATTTCATCAGCAGAGGGCATTTCCTTTGTGGAAGCTCTCTCCACTGATGCAGACTGACAATAATTTCTCAACTTTGTAGTCTAAGAGTTAGTGGGGGGTGGGTAATGAGAAGCTGCTCCACTATCTGGTCCAGGGGGACAGACCCAGTTTGTGCTGGGGCAGGACTAGAACCCGGGTTTCCCCCACCTTATGGCCAGCTCTCTCCACATCAGGCTGCCTCTGATGATGGTGCGCCCAACATAAAGCTGTCCCAAGGATTCTGTCCAATGGTGATTTCTCCTTCTGTGTGGACCAAGCATGGCTGCTGTTGTCTACACCAGACAGCAGCTTTGGATGACACTCAGTTTGGCCTCCTCTTCACTATCTCATACCAATTTCCGACTGGTTGATGTGGGCAGGTTCTGCCTACCTGACCCTCTATGAACTCTACGACAGACAGCTTGTATATAACTCCATCTCCCATCCTGGGTCTTCACACGAACTATCCCCAAAGCCTGGGATTCCCCAGCTTCCTAGCCTCAGCCCAAATCCTAATTTCTCCTGGTCTCCCCCATCATGAACATCTTCCCTTCCCATCCAGTCAGCATATTTCTCTCCTATGTACCTAGTTGCCGACATATTGTCTCCATTAGAAGGCAAGCTGCTTGAGGATAGACACAGCTTTTAGTTGTTTGGTTTTGCCTTTCTTTGTATCTCTGGCCCTTAGCGCTGAGCCTGACCTATAGAGAAAGGCTTGGTGACTAACTCCAGTAACCACTCTGAGCTTTAGTCTTCTTATCTGGTGAACAGGGACGATGGCAAGGTGATTAAGTGAAATAACCCGGGCACAGAGCGCTTTGAAAGCCTTTATACGTGAATTGAGGGTTAGAGTCACTATCGTTTGGAGTGATTTGCCCTTGAGGGAGATATATCTAGCATGGCACTTAGTGTATAGTAAGCACGTTATAAATGTTTGGTAATTGATGGATGGACTCCCTGTTAAGCCTACACAAGCCCAGCTCTCCTAGAAATGCCTCTGCTCTCCTCACCCTAGTGGGGTGCACTGTCTGTGACTGTAGGAGGAAGGGAGGTCTCTGATCTCCTCACTGTCTCATTGGGGCATCTCACACAAAGACAGTCTCCTTTGGAGAAGTGGGTTTAAGAGCTCTGACCCATTTCGATGGGCTCGGTGCCTCCCCAGGAGCTTAGCTCTGAGAACCATGCTGGTGAAGGAAGGAGAGGGGCATGCTCCCTGAGTACTCACTGCCCAGAGCAGTGGTCAGCTCTCTTCCTAGTAAGGAAGGTGAGGATGCTCCTGGGGTGCTCCCAGATGATGTGGGTACCTCTGCTCCAAGAAGCTTTGGTGGATAATGAAGTCGGGGGATGCTGCTGGTGCCCAAACCTGAGGGGTGGATGGTTTCTCACACTACCAACTGTCTGACCACCAGGGGCCAGCAGCTCAACTGGCTATGAACCACAAGCGCTACTCAGAGGGACTCTTCTGTGGGAAACAGCCATGAGGCCTGGACTGCTGGCATGCCTTTATTGGGAAAGGTTTCCTCCTGCTCCTGCCTCTAAAATCCATTGTATCTATGTCCTCAGGTCTGATTCAGAGGCAGTGAGGCAGCTGGATGGTAATGGGGTGTGTGTGTGCGTATGTGTGTGTACATGTGTGAATGTGTGTATGTGCATGCACTTGTGTGACTGTGTGCATGTGCATGTGGTATGCATGTGTGTGTGTGTGGTATGTGTGCGTGTGCATGTGTGTACATGTGTGAATGTGTGTATGTGCGTGCACTTGTGTGACTGTGTGCGTGTGTGTGTGTGTGTGCGTAGAGGGCCAGGCTTGGAGGAGTGAGCCTAATTGCTGTTTCCTCGTCAGTAAAAACTCGATAATAAAAGCACCTCCCTCCCAGGATTGTTGAGAGAATCAAGTGAGGTGAACGTATGTATAGCACTTTGGAAACCTTAAAGGTCCTTTAGATTATGAGCTCCTTGAGGGCAGGGACTGTCTTCTGTCTCTTTTTTATCCCCCAGTACTTAGCATAGTGCCTGGCACACAGTAGGCGCTTAATATATGTTTATTGATTGATTAAAGGGACATACATATAAATGCTAGTTATCATTCTTACTAGTCTGCAAGTCTATTGCAGGTTGTCTTTTTTTTTTTACTCCTTGTTTACCATATAATTTTCCCTTTGTTCTCCTTCAGACTCTAAGTTCCAAGAGAGTTTTTGACCTCTTGCCTACAACTAGCATGGCACTCAGCACACAGTAGGTGCCAAATGTTTGTTGAATTGAATTTTCTCCTCACAACCATTCTATTCAATTTAATTCAATTCAACATTTATTAAGTGCCTACTATGTGCCAGGCACTGTGCTAAGCACTGGGGATACAAAAAGAGGCAAAAGAAAGTCTCTGCCTTCGAGGTCTTACAATCTAACAGGAAGACGATGTGCAAATACATGCAGAACAAGCTCTATATATCCTATGAGCTAGACGGATAGGGATGACTTTCCTCATTTGGCAGGTTCAGAGGGGTCATGGGACTTCCCAGGGTCACCCACAACTGACGAGCGCAAGGCCGAGTTCCCTGCTCCAAAGTGGTCACTGCCATGGTAGAAGTGGATGGGTCTGAAGGAAAGGGAGAAGCCCCACTGTCCCCTGCTGAGGGCTTCCCCCGAGCCTCTGGACGGGAACCAGAGAGAGAAGAACATGGAGGGGCCTTGGAAGCACCAACTGCCAGTTAACTGCCACATCCCTGACTGGGGGTAGGGAAAGCGAGAGGGGCCTGGAGCCCGGTCCTACCTCTTTTCAGGAGGGGGAAGGGACTCCTACTCATCTCGGAGCGGTGAAAGCCCAGGGATATGAGACGGCCGAAGCAGGCTGAAGCCATGGCCCTAAGCAGGGGAAGACCACCGAGCAACTCCAAGTGAAGGTTCTCTGTCTCCATGGAAACAGCCCAAGCACAGGCACTGGGGGATTGGCCTGATGACTGGTCAGGGGGCAGGAAGAGGGGCTCTCTTTTGCAAAGTCCCTTCCTTGGGTTCTCTCTTTTCAGTCTATCTGTGACACATCTAAGGATGCCAGGAGTTAACCATAGCCTGTGCCGAATGACTGTTCTTCCTTGGAGTCACCTCTGTCCGGCTGCCTCATTCTCACTCTGGCTGAAGGGACGTCAGCCCTGGGACTTCCAGGGACCCTAAACCTGCTTTGCAGGGGCCTCCCTGAGGTCTGGGTGGCCCTGTGGCCAGCAGGCCAATTCTCTGAAAACACTTCCTCAGATCCACAGAACATTATAGGGTCTGGAGCTAGAAGGGGATCCAAGGTGACCTGAGTCCAACATCCTCGTTATACAGATAAGGAAACTGAGGCCCAGAGGGCACAGGACTCTTCCCATGTCACACAGGAAATTTGTAGCAAGGACAGGATTTGAAACTAAATCCTTTGATTCTTGATCCACAATTCTCTTTCTACTAACACTTCTGTGATGCCTTCGAGAACCAGGAAATAGAGAAAGGGAAAGAGCCAGCTTTGGTTAAAATGATAGTTGTGAAATCCCATGATAGAGAAATCTGGGAAAATCTCTAATTCTACTTGAAATTTGATGCATAAAATACTGCTTTAATAAATGGGCCTGGGGCTTGGAAATTCTGGGACATTTTAAAGTGCTGAATTTTTGGATGGACCCTGCAAGACAATCTCTCTAGATGTGTGTATAAATTTTGTATTATGAATTATTACTGTATATAGTATATATATTTTATATTATAAATATACTATAAATTACACATTTTATATTATAAATTATTGTTTATATATTATATAAAATATACTTCAAACATAATATATACATCTATGTAAATATAAGTATATATAAATATATGTAGATATGAATATCTTTATATAAAAATTAATAACAGAATATCATGCTTTTTTGCTTTTCAAATACGAAGGGTCATCTCTGGATCACTCTCCTACATCTCACCTCTATCATTAGCTTACGACCTTTGGTAAGTTATTTAACCTTAGTTGTCTCATGTATAAAATGAAGGGTGTGTGTGTGTGTGTGTGTGTGTGTGTGTGTGTGTGTGTGTGTGTGTTTGTGGTCACACAAACGGACCAGGCTGCTGGTCCCTTCCTGTTCTATATCCATAGTGCTCCTGCCTCTGGCCTCTTTGTAAATCATCTCCTCCCATTCTTTGCCTTGATTCTAAATAGGTATGAACCTTTCCAACATTTCCTAGAATGTTAGCCTTTGAAGAGAATATCAGATGTTACTTAATTATAAGTCATTATTCTAGAGATTAGGAAAAGTACCATGGAAGAGCACAAATAAGTAAATAAATAAATAAATTTGGGTTCAAATTTCATCTCCCATAGCTTCAGTTTCCACATTTGTAAAATGAGATTGGACTAGATCAGGGGCTCTTGATCTTTTTTGTGTTCTGGACCCCTCTGGCAATCTGGGGACTCATAGGGACCCCTCCTCAGAATCAGATCTTTAAATGCATAAAATATACCAGTAAAAGGAAACCAATTATATTTTCCCATAATGATACCACTCCCCAGTCTGAGGCTCTGGATGCCAGAGGGAGAGGGGCCAGTCAGGAAGAGTAATGAGCTCCAGGTTTTACAGAAGGATTTCAGCATAGGCCTGGCCACCTCAGTGTCTCCACCGTGGCCCTACAAAGTGATCCATTTCAGGGATTCCTGGTGGGTGGGTTAATAATCCAACCCCTTTGGAAGGATGGCTGTCAACCTTGTGCCTATACCCACTAATGGGGGCACCAAATCCATCCCTCACAATTTGAAGGAGAGAATTGTTCTCCCTGCAGCGTCTGGATGTCTCCCAGGATACTTTTTAAGTGGCATCCTCCCAGCATGCTCTACTCCCTTTGAACCCTGCAAATAAGGGCAGGAATATATCACTGACTCATTTCTGCTCCCTTTCAGGATGCTGCAGATGCCCAGGCTGCTATGTGGCACCCTCTGGGGAGGGGCCCTCAGCATCATTAGGCATAAAATAGTGCACTCTAAAAACACATCCTCCCACTTCCCTACTAGACAGCTTCTCATCTGGCCACATGCATCCACGCTCTCCTCTTAAGACGTCTGGGGATTCCACCTGGGAGACAGAGAGGTATGATGGATGGAAACAGTGCTGTTTGCTTTACTAAAATGAATGCTTAGAAAAAAAATAATGAGGAAATTTTGCTTTGCAGGGCCTCAGAGAACAAAAAATCTTCATGCATGGCAAAATTCAAACACAGTCCACCTTTGACAGCCTAGACCAGTGGTGGGGAACCTGCGGCCTTGAGGCCATACATGGCCTTCTAGGTACTTGGGTGAGGCCTTTTCACCAAGTCCAATTTGATAGCCATTTATATACTCCCCAGGCTCAAAATTTCCCAATTCTCTCAACATACCTTCTTATGGCATGAACCAGGGGCCTCTCATCATATGGCTTCTCTCCAAGTTAGCAATGTCCTTCCTAATACATGGTGGTCAAACAGTCCCTGCCCTCAAGAAACTCACAATTTCATTAATGTTCACAGACCCTCTGAAATCTCTCTATGGCCTCATGTTAAGGATCCCTGCTTTTGCTGTTGTTCAGTCATATCCAACGTTCCATGACCCCATTTGGAGTTTTCTTGGCAAAGATACTGGAGTGTTCTGCCATTTCCTTCTCCAGCTCATCTGACAGATGAGGAAACTGAGGCAAACAAGGTTAAATGATTCTCTAGTTGGGACCTGAGCAGGGCATAGTACAATGGCACCATCATCTCCCTAGTCCCAGACGCTCTATCACTTTTACAGAACCTGAGTTTGCAGGAGCTGTCTTGGCTGCCATAATCATACCCTTGACTCCTACTGAATTTTCAACCCAATAAAGCTCCCAACAGTCATGCCTCCTTCATCTTACATAAAGTTGATTTTCAAGAGCCCAAGTATGAGTCTTTACATTCATTCCTATTAACTTCATCTTAGAACCAGTCCAATATTCCAATCTGGTAACATCTTTTTGAATCTCTCCCAGTTCTGTGTCATCTGCAGATGTGATAATCAGACCATTTAAGTCTTTATTTAAGTCACTGATAAAGCTAGGCAGCTCAGTGGATAGAGAGTACTAGACTTGGGAGTCAGGAAGACAGGAGTTCAAATCCTGCCTCAGACTAGTTGTGTGACCCTGGCCAAGTCACTTAACCCTCACTGCCTCAATTTCCTCATCTGTAAAATGTAAAATGTTTGGGAAGCTGGACCACCTCTACCTGCTGCTTGGAGACCCCGAAGGACCTCGTTATGCTGATCAGAAGCCTGGTCAAAACCAAAGACTGATGCAAGGAGTTTTCTTATAATTGTACATTTCAAGCAATCCATATGTCTCATCTGAAAACAGGCCCCATACTGATCAACCAGCTATTGTTTCCATGTTTCTTTGATTGTGTACAGATACTTGGGGGGAGTGGGGATAGGACGACACCTATTTTTCTGATTTCAGGGGATTACACCTGTTTGCTCTCTCCCTCCCAACTTAGAAAGTCATTAATCTTCCTTCCCATTAGAAATCGGATTACTTAATATTGTATTATTTCCTTTAAACTAACTGGTCATATTTGATTGTTTTTAATGTATAAAAGTCTGTCCATTCCTGTTTTGAGTGTCCAGCTCTAAGCTGAGAAAGGGGTCGGATCCCGATTTGTTGGGCAATTGGGCACGCATTGCTCAGTAAATCAATATGCTTAGAAGATTGAACCTTTGTTTCCTCCGTCATTTCATCTTTCACTTGCCACAAGGTGAAGGTTCAAGTGACTGGTGGGGTGGGGGTGGGGGTGAGGGTGGGACTGGGGAAGGGAATGCCTTCCCTTCAAATGCTGAAGTGGCATTTGAACAGAGTCTTGAAACAAGTCAGAGATATCTAGAGGCAGAGGTAAGAAGGAGGGCATTCCAGGCATGGGGCACAGCGAGTGCAAAAGAAGGGAGATGGGAGATGGATCGTCATGTGCAAGGAACAGCAAATAGAGCAGGGCAGCTGGACTGGAGAGTAATTGGAAGGTAGCAAAGCATTAGAAGACTAGAAAGGCAGAAAGGGATCAGGTTGTAAAAAAAGGCCTTAAATGTGAAATAGAGGATTTTATGTTTGATCCTGGAGGTAATAGGGAGCCATTGGAGTTTATTGAGCAGGAGGGTGAGTCAACAAAGTCAGTCAACAAAGATTTATTAAGCCATTTCTATGTACCAGATATTGTGCTATCAGGTCTGGAAATATAAAGGCAGGTGAAGACACAAGTTTTTGCTTTCAAGGAGCTCATATTCTAACGAGGAAGATAACATGCCAATAACCATGCACATCCACAGGGTGGCACGATGGATGGAGTCAGGAAGACCAGAGTTCAAATCCAGCCTAAGATACTTTACTAGCTGTGTGACCCTGGCTGAGTCACTTAACCTTGTTTGTCTCAGTTTCCTCATCTGTAAAATGAGCTGGAGAAGGAAATGGCAAACCACTCTAGAATCTTTGACAAGAAAACCATAAATGGTGTCACAGAGAGTTGAAAACGACTGAACAACAAGAAAAGCAGAGATTCTTAACATAGGATCCACAGAGAGATTTCAGAGGGTCTCTGAACATTAATTACATTGGAAGCTCCTTGAGGGCAGGGACCATTGTTTGCTTCTTTCTGTATCCCTAGTGCTTAGCACAGTGCCTGGCACATAGTAGGCACTTAATAAATGTTGATCGATTAAATGGAGAAAAGAATGACATTTTTAGTTTCATAACCTTTGAACCAAAATTTAGTGTTTTCTTCAATTATTAAAAACCATGATTAAAAACCAAGTTTCACCAGACAGACAGCCCCTGGCGCCAATGGAAGGTCATCCCAGAGGAAGGGAGCTGGTGGTGCGGCAATGAGGAGCCTGGGAAAGGCCTCTGGTAAAAGGTGGGACTGGGGCTGAGCTTTGAAGGAAGCCAAAAGGCTGAAGTAAGGAGGGAGGGTATGCCAGGCATGGGGGACAGCCAGTGCAAAGGGAAGGAGGTCAGAGATGGAGCTCATGTGTGGGGAACAGTAACAGGCCAAGGAGGCTGGGTCGTGGAACGAGTAGAATGTGGTATAAAAAAACCGGAAAGGTGGGAAGGGGCCATGTTGTGAAGGGCTCTAAATGCCAAATAGCAGAGTTTTATAGCTCACCTAGAGATAACAGAGCTATAGAGAAAGATAATTTCATATACTGCTTTGTATGATTAAAGAACAAAGCAGCTGCCTCAGTTTCTTCCTGGAAGCAGATGGGAATGCAAATCATACGTGATAAACGAGTACAGACCCTAAGGGTTATCGGGGTTCTTACAATAGCGTGGTGAGCTCAGGTGGTCAAGGAAAGCATCACAGAGATGATGAGACCTTGAGGGACTGGGAGGGATTAGGTACGTAGAGAATTGATGGGGAAGGCACAGCAAGCAGGAGGAACAGCTTGAGCAAAGGTGAAGAAGTAGAAACATAAAAAGAAGGTCTGTGGAGTAGCCAGTACTCTGGCTGGAAACAGATTGGCGTATACAGGAAGAAGGGGAGAAAAACCTGAAGGCTAGACTGATGCCAGACAGATGAGAACGGCCTTGAATGCCAACCCAAGGAGGGATTGATGGCTCTGGACCAGGGTTAGATGTGGTGAAAATGGCATTTTAGGGTATAATCTGACAGCAGTGTGAATATATTGAATATTTAATATTTTCACAGCAATGTGAATATTAGAGGCCCTAATCACTCCAGAATGGGGAGAGTCTGGAGGTTTTTATTTTCTAGACAGAACACAGAAATGAGGAAATAGCCTCGGTCACACAGCAGCCCAGGGACAGAGGCCAAGTCCCCAGAACGTGAGGCCGGTGTATTTGTTCTCCTTCTGGAGCACGGGGTTGTGCATCCACAATGGCGCACGTGCCTCGGCTCTCCTCCCCCTTGATAACAATGCCTCACGTTCTGTCGCTGCCAAAGCATTTTCCTCAAAATGACACTTGGAGGTAGGTGGTGCAAGAATGATTTTCATTTTACAGAAGAGGAAACTGAGTCACGGGCCACCGGTCACCAGGTGGCTGAATGTTGGAGCTGAGGAACGAGCCAGGGTCTCCTGGCTCCAAATCCGGAGTCCTTTCCCCGCGTACTCCACGGTCCCAAGCCTCAAACTTGGCTGGAAGAAAATTCAAATTCCAAAGCTGCCTTTTTCAGTCTGCCTCCTGCCCGTCTCCTTCCTCACCTCAGCCTCCTGGCTTCCTTCGAGGCTCAGCTCAAAGCTCACCTTTGACAGGAGGTCTCTCCTCATCTTCTGTGGTTGCCTTTCATTTATATTGTATGTGACAACACTCATAAGTAAGGATGATACACAGCGCTTTAAGGTGCGCCAAGTGCTTTTTATGGAGACTAACTCATTCCAGCCTCACAGAAACCCTGTGAAGGAGACATTATGTCCATTTTACAGATGAGGAAACTGAAGCACAGAGAGGTTAAGTGACTTGCCTAGGGTCACACAGCTAGTAAGTCCCTGAGGCAGGATTGGAACTCAGGTTTTCCTGACCCCAGGTTCTGGGCTCCATCCCACTGCATGGGTCCATCTTGTCTGTATGCAGCACTCTGCACGTTGTCTCTCCCATGAGAGTGTCATTTCTTAGAGGGCAAAGACTGATTTTGCTTTTCTTTGTAGCTCTAGCACTTAGCACAGTGTCTGGCAAACAGCAAAGCACTTAATAAATGCTTATCAAGCTGGCCAAACTGTAAGGAACTTCCTCTAGGAAGTTCAAAAATCTCTTTGATGCTTCACAGTTCTCCAGGCCAGCCTTGCCCAGGCATCCACTCCTCTTGGCTTTATCTAAACCTCGACACTCTTTGTCTAAGTTCCTCAGACACGTTTTCCCCCCAAAGTAGAGTATCTCTATAAATATATTTAGATAAAAACTCAAAAAATAAGGTAAAATGTATTTATTTAAAACTGAGTGGTCATTGCTACAATAACCTGCCACATTCCATTTTTTAAAAGCTGTTTTGAAAGAGGCCTCTGTTTTTATGTTGATCAGTTTTCAGGACATTTCTACTGTCAGTTGGACGCAATTATACATCCACACCTGTTCTGTCCTTGTCTTGTTTTGAGTATTTGCCTTACTTTGTATTCTCAGCCCTTAGACCAGTCCTTGGCACACTGAAGGTGCTTAATAAATGCTCACTGACTTGACAACAACCCCTCTGGTGGACCATGATGGGGGGAGGGCATGGTAGCATTACTTTCATCTTTTGGAAATGGCCAACGGCATGAAGCCTTTGGGCGAGAAGCAAAGTCACCTTGTAGGATACTGCTTGGCTCACCATCGAATGCTTCTCATGTCCCAAAGACTATACAAAAGTCTAGGACCCTTCGGGCTCTAAATCCCGTGTCCAGTGGCCTATGACTAGAGAGGTTTCTCAAAGTCACAGACCGTATTTTCTATTTTTTTTTAATCTCTTGCACCATAAGACCTTCAATAAAGGCTGACCCCCTCTCTCGCCTGAATGCCCTTCCATATATTTAAACTTACTTATCACAAAGTTCATGCTCCATCCTGGACTTCCAGGCACACAGCCCAGTGGTATGATCGTAATTCGTCTCCCTGGCTTTAACACCTCTGAGCTTCATCACAGTGGGAAACCACACCAGGTGTGGGAATCAGGAAAGGCCTGGCTATGCCCCTGGTTTAGCTACGAGACCCCAGTCAACACCATTTCCTTCTCTGGGAGTCAGTCCGTAAAATGGTGGCCTTGGACTAGATCAAGGGGTGGGGAACCTTCAGCCTCGAGGCTTAGGTGCGGCCTTTTGACTGAGTCCAAGTTTTACAGAACAAATCCTTTCATGAAGGGGATCTGTTCTGGGAAGTTTGGATTCCGTCAAAGGGCCACACGAGGACCTAGAGAGCCCCATGTGGCCTTGAGGCTGCAGGTTCCCCATCCCTGGACTAGATGGTTTCTCAGAGCCCTTCCCTGCTGCCCTTGGTTCAGATAGCCTGAGAAGCCATTCATGAGCCCAGTGGTAGTGTGGAATGGGCTGGCAGGGGCTGAAATGTTAGTATTTTTAAAAAACAAATTTCAGTTTGGGCAGCTCCCGTGTTTTTAGCTGGCAAAGTGAGCAGTCCCACTCAACACTTCCCAGATGCTCTCCCCATCTATTTATAGCCAGAGCCTCTAATCTCTTTAGAGAAGGAAAACCTACGTGCTTGGCTTGGCCTGGCCATGGCATGCCTCCTTCACCACCTCTCCCCAAAAGCCAAGGACATCTGAGTCAGCTTGCCCAAGGATACACGGACAGAAAGCATCTCGTGAGCTGCAGAGCCTGAGCTTCAAACTCTGGACCCTCCTAGTGTCTAAACTGCTACTCTATAGGCTCACCCACATTCCTCGGATTTTCCATTTTGTAGCCGACATCAGCCTGGCCAGAGACACCCCTCTCCCCATCCTCCTGCGGAGCCCAAAGAAAACCCTAAACCCCAAACTCCCCAAACCTCACTCAACGAAATACAGCTTTGTTTGCACATATGCTATTAACCCTTATTGGGGCTACCTTTTAAAAAGTGCTCGTCTGTGCTTTTAATGTGATTAATACTTTAAATATATTCAAGTAAATGTCAGCTTCTTGAGGGCAGGGACTGTCTCATTTTTCTCTTTGTAACCTCAGTGCCTAACTCAATGTCTGGCACATGGTAGGTGCTTAATATGTCTATGGATTGACTGATGGAAAAGAGTAACATACATTTTTGCATGGCTGGTGTCTTAGAGGGTGGCTGGGAGTGCAGTGGGCAGAGAGCGAGCCTGGGTCAGAAGGACCCGAGTTCAAATCTGGCATGACACTTACTAGCTGTGTGACCATGGGCAAATCGCTTAATCCTGTTTGCCTCAGTTTTTTCATCTGTAAAATGAGCTAGAAAAGGAAATGGCAAACCACTCTAGCATCTCTGCCAAGAAAACCCTAAATAGGGTCATGAAGAGTCAGACATGACTGAAAAATGACTGGACAGCAACAAAAGGGTCTCAGAGAGGCAAACATGGTGTAGTGAAGAGAGCAATGAATTTGGAGTCAGAGATCCTGAGTTCAAATCCTGCCTTTGCCACTCTCTGTGTGACCTCAGGAAAGTCACTTAAACTGAAAGGCAGTGTCGCATAGTGGATAGAGAACTACCCTTACAGGCAGGAAGAGCTGGATTCAAGTCTTACTTCTCATGCATGCCAGCTGTATGACTCAGGACAAGTGACTCAACCTCTGAGTGTTCCAGGCACCTTGGTAGGACCATACCTTGCTGATACCAGTGAAGTCGCCCTTCTGATCCCCATCTCTTTTTTAATGGGGTGACCAGATCACCGCTGGAGTACGGAGGACCTGAATTTAAATTCTGCCTCAGATCCTTCCCAGCTCTGTGGCCCTGGGCAAGTCTATCTCAACCTCTCAGCCTCAGTTTCCTTATCTGGAAAATGGGGAGAGAATGACAGCCTACACCTGCTAGGGTTCTGGGGAGGCTCAAATGAGATCACATACGCAAAGCACTTTGCAAACCTTACTACACTGTGCAAAGGCTAAATATAATTGCTATCAATCATCATATTATATTATATATTATGACATCTCAAAATGCCATATATGTTCTAGCTCTAAGATATTCCTGGTCTCTTCCAGATCTAAGTCTCATGACCCGTGATAACCCCATTGGACAACTTTGGGGGATTGCCAGAAACTGGTCCAACGTTGTTGGTGTTCAGTCATTTCAATCTTGTCATTTATTCACTGATTCATTTTTCAACCAATATTTATTGGGCGGAGGTTTTGTCTCAGGTACTATAGGGAAGGTGCCAAAAGTGTGAAAACATCTGGTCTGTGTCCTGGAGGATGCTGGGAAACACACCCAGACCCCACTCACTCATGGGCACAAGACGTGCTTGGAGATGACAAACCCAGCAGTGAAATAGTAGCCTCTGTAGGGACTGAAGCAGCGATCTTGGCCTTCAAAGCCCTATGTTCCTGTGCTACGCTGACTCACAAGGAAGCAGAGGGCTCAGAACCAGTCTGATCTCCCTGAGCAATATGGAGCATGGCCTCCATCAGCATTGGGTTTACCAATACTCAGGCTACTAGCATGCAGCGCCAACAGAAGGGTCCTGGCCATGTGATGATGGGCAAACCCCTCCCCCTCTCTGAGCCTTGGCTTTCTCATTTGCAAAGTGAGGGGGAGAGAACCATAGGATCGATCGATCCATCAATGAGCATCATTAAGTGCTAAGACACTGTGGGTATATGAAGAAAGTCAATAACATGTATAAATCATATATATATATATATATATATATATATATATATATGTCAGAACATTTAAGATAGAGAATCTTTGTTATTGTTCAGTCTCTTCATGACCCCATTGGGGGTTTTCTTGGCAGAGATACTGGAGTGGTTTGCCATTTCCTTCTCCAGCTCATTTTACAGATGGGGAAACTGAGGCAAATGGGTTAAGTGTCTGAGTTTGGGATTCCAACCCCAATACTCCATCTCCTGATTCACCTCCAGGTCTCCATAGTACAGATGCAGGACAGGGACAAAGGAGAGATTCAGATGTGAAATCTTCGAAGACGATTTGAGTGGAGTGTGTGAATGATTTCAGGTGTGTGTATGTGCCTGAGTGAAGAGCCAGAGGAGGCTTCATGGAGGAGGAAACATGTTAACTGAACCTTATAGGAAGAGAAGTATTCTAAAAGATGATGAGGAGGGAGTGTGAGTGTGTACGTACATGTGTATATATGTAATATGTATGGTCTCTGTGTACATACATGTATGTATATGTACACATCTTTACGCATAAAATACTATATATAGACATATTACATGGGTGTATATATGTGTGGCTGTACCTGTATAAACACACATATACGCATGTGTACAACACTATATGTATACACACATATATACACATTATATATGTGTGTACATGTATATATATGTATATATGTATGTGTGCATATACATATATTTTTTGCATGGGGGATGGTGTGCAATGAGCAGTGGCAGGAGGCGGCATTCTATTCTGAGCACAGGGAGCAGTGCGCAGTTCGGGGTGGGTGGAATGTAAAGTGTGTAGAGGCAAGCAGGGAGAATGGGGAGGATCTTAAACACCAAGTTAAGGAGAAGTGATTTTATCCTATAGAAGGCAGGGGTCACTGAAGATGTTAGAGCAGGGGAGTGTTGAGACCAGGCACACCACGAAGATTATTTTGACCGCTGGGGGAATGATGGGTTGACCAGGGAAGGCTAGGTGTCAGAAAGATCAGCTAAGAGGCAACAGTCCAGGTGATGAAGGTCTACAATGGGTGGCAGCCACGTGGGAAGAGAGCAGAGGAAAGGTACAGTAGATATTGTGGAGATGTAATTGATAGGACCCGGTGATCAACTAGGTGTGGAGCGGGATGGCCAGTGCAGAACTGAGTGGGGCTCCAGGACCTGGAACTTCGGTGCCTGCTTGTACCATGCTCAGACTATCGATTGAAATAGGGAAGGCAAGAGATGAGGCAAATGTGAGAGGAGGGTACTTTTTCTAGTTTTTTTAAAATACGATTTCCAGCAAAAAATCATTATTTTTCTGTCTTGACTTTGGAGTCCTTAGCACATGACTCACACGATTTGGAGATGGATGGAAACTTAGAGAATATCTGGTCCAATCCTCTCCCTTCACTGATAAAAGAGACCAAGTCTCAGAGAAATTAAATGATTTGTCCAGGTTACACACATAGTTAAATAATTAACCTGGGGTTTGAATCCAGGCCTTCTGACCCCAAATCCAGTGTTCTCTCCAACCTTAACTGCCTAGAAAAAATTTAATTGCATTTTAAAAAAAACCACACAATTTTTCCCCCTTAACCTAGAGTTTCAAAATAGCCCAGTCCCAAACATCCCAGGTCCCAACCAAATATGGCTTGGATACTGTTTATGAGGCTGCCCAGGGCTCCACACTCTGTCTCCAGGGGAGGAATCACGGAAGCTAAAATGGAGTCTGTGTTCCAAACAAACCCTGGGAAAGCAGGTTTATTAGCACATGTCAAGCTCATTTTAAAAATATTTCCAGCTGTCTGTCCATAGGTTCCCAGGGGACCACTGTTGTTCAGTCATTTAAGTTCTGTCCAACTCTTCGTGACCCCACTTGGGGTTTTCTTGGCAGAGATATTGGAGTGGTTTGTCATTTCCTTCTTCAGCTCATTTCATGAGGAAACTGAAGCAAACAGGGATAAGTGAGTTGCCCAGGGTTCCACAGCTAGTACATGTCTGAATTCAGCTCTTCCTGACTCCCAGGCCCACACTCCATCCACTGCATCACCTAAGCTGCTCCAAGTGACCATTATGGAACCCCAAATCTGCCATTCTTGAGTTCTTGTGCTCAAGTAGCGAGAATTTGTTTGTCACCATTTCCTGGCCCCAAACTGGCTGGTGGCCTCTGAAGTCCACCCAGCTCTGATTCCACGAGCCTCTAAGCCTCCAGGGCTAGAATCAATGTCTCACGTTTCCTACCACCATCAAGGATGATAATTCCCCAGACCATCACTGTAACTCCCAAGCTAGCCTCGGTTTCTAACCACTGAAAAGAGTATTAGGGCCCAAGAAAAGAAGCACGAATTCTCCAACATTTCCTTCTGCTCAAAAGTTCACCGGAGTATCAAAGACCCAAAGGTTTAGACTTCCAAGAGTGGCTGTCCACTGGGAAATGATGCTACACTAGGCATATAGTTTCTATTGGTTAGCCAAGCAGGGACATTCACAGAGCAAGTATCTGGGGGTGAGGAGAGGGCAGTAGAAGGGTGGGGGCTAGCCTTACTCTTAAGTAACCCACAGCTATCTTTCAGAACTTTGCCTTATCATAAACAGATCTGTCCCTAAGATGCCAGTCTCCAGAGTAAGCCAGAGGTGGGATAGTGTAAAAGAGGGAGGATCATAGAGAGTCAGGAACAAAGGGTGGTGTGCAGTGGAATTCCTTTATGATATTAATTGGGTGACACCAGGCTTTGCTAGTATTTCTGTTTCTGAACACAGAGTTTAACCAGCATTCTGTGGGAAGCTGGGTGGTTGGGCTATCACCGCTAACTCAGATGAAGCCTCAGGCAGCTTTTCTGGCTCTAGAAAGAAATGCTCATCTCTGACCAGAGTTTTAAAGCTGGAAGTGTTCTCAGAGGTCATCCAGTTCAATCCCTTCATTTTATAGAATGAAGAGGTTAAGTGACTTCTCCAAGGTCACACAGGTAGTAAGTAGGAAAGCTAGGATTCAAACCCGGGTCCTGACTCTAAACCTAGGACACTTCCCACTATAACGCTGTGCCTTAACGACCCTCCCTGATTGGGCCAGAACAACCCAAACTCTCTGGTACCACCTGCCTCCCATCAGGTGTCCAAGGCCCTGCATGTGACAATTGGGTATGCTGGGGCAAGTAGGCTTGTGGTAAGACTGGCTACCTTTAAATCCTGGTTCTGATGCTTATGAGTTCTGTAGCCAAGGATGAGTTATTTCACTCACCTCTCAGAGCCTCGGTTAACTCATATGCAAAACTGGAATGATAAGAGTTGTACCGTCTTACCTACAAGAGTTGGTATTGAGGAACTGCCCTGTAATCCTTCAACGTGACATAGAAATAAACATAAGCTGGCACTATTAACAGGGGCTCAGCCTTCCACCTCACTGCAGCGGCAGCACATAGTCAGGATGGTAGAGGCCAAAATGCTGCTACCCCAAGGACAATCCAATGGAAAAAGCACTGGGTTTGAATCCCAGCTTGTCTGTTTACTGTGGCAGAGGCCAAGAACAAATCATTTTCCCTGACTCAGTTTCCTCAATTGAAAAATGAGGATGTTGCATGAGATGATCACTTAGATCCCTTCCAACCCCAAATACAAAAGGATGAAGAAAAAAGAAATGGCGGCTAAACCTTGGGCCGCTTGCCTGCTACAGACTGGGCATGCAGAAAGGCCAGCAGAGGACAGCCAGCTTATCTCGGTGGTGGTGTTCGGTCATGTTCAACTCTTGGTGACCCCAGGGACCAGAGCATGCTGGGCCAGGCCCTTCTGTCCTCCACTATCTCTTGAGGTCTATCCAAGTTCATGTGTATTGTTTCCTTAAAGCACTTAACACATGTTAACTCACTCTGTCCTCAAAACAACCCTGGGAGGTACAAGCTATTCTCACAACCCATTTAATAAACAAGGAAATGGAGGCAGAGGTGAAGTTCTCGCTCAAGGTCACACAGCTCGTACATGTCTGAGGCCACATTTGAAACGTAGGTCTCCCTGACTCCAGGCCCAGTACTCTATCCATTGGATCTCCTGGTTGACTTTATCCCAAATAACCCATGTGAAGCACATGCCCACTGTGCCCAGAGCTGACTGGACTCTGGCCAGTAATGTGAGAAGTTGGAGGGAAGAAAAGTGTTAAGGACAAAGAAGCAGAGACTGGTCAGAGCCATTAGAACATGGACAGAGAGAAAGAAAGAGTGGAGGGGGAGGGAGAGAGAGAAAAAAGGGAGGGGTGGAAGGAGAGAGAAAAAAGGAGGAAGAGAGAGACAGAGAGAGGGAGAAAAGGGGGGAAATGGGGAGAGAGGAGGAGAAAGGGGAGAGAGAGAAAAAAAGGGAGGAGGAGGGAGAGGGAGGGAACGAGAGAGAAAAATGGGGGGAGAGACAGAGAGGGAGAAAAGGGAGAAGGGGGGAAACTGGGGAGGGAGGAGGGGAAAGGGGAGAGAGAGGAAGGAAGAGAGGGGAGGAGAAAGAAGGACGAGGGAGGGAGACACAGAAAGGGGGGAAGAGAGATAAAGACAGAGGAAACAGAGGGAGAGAGACAGAAAGAAGGATAGGGAAAGGGGAAGAGAGAGACAGAGATACGCAGAGGGAGAGAGAGGAGGGAAGGGGGAGTGGGGTGGGAGAGGAGGGGGAATAGAGGGAGGAGGGGGAAGAGAGACACAGATACAGAAAGAGAGAGAGAAACAGAAAAGGGGGGGAAAGAGAGGTAGAGAGAAGGAAGAGGGGGAAGAGAGAGATGCATACAGAGAGAAGAGGGTGAGGGGAGGGAGAGAGAGAAGGAAAGAGAGAAAGGGAGGGGGAGGGAGAAGGGGAGGGGGAGAGGGAGTGTGCCCAGGCTCCCGTTCTGTAAGTATTAAGCGGACAAGTGCCCAAGCAACAGTACTCTTATCAGTTTATGTGGCATATACAGTAACATAGCATATCCCTGTAATAACACTAACTGAAGGTTAAATTACATTCCTCAACAAATATGATAAAAAGCTAGATAAAGCCCAATTGGCACCTAGAGTATGTAATAAGGCAGAGCACGGTTCTGTAGTATCTGAAAGGCTGACAAAGTCCCTTGTGTTTACCAGCCTAGGAGACAGACATTACTATCTCCCATTTTACAGATGAGGAAACTGAGGCTCAGAGTTCCTAGATCAGAGTTAGGAGGGACCTTAGAGCCTAGCTGGACCTCCCTCACTTTACAAATGAAGAAACTGAGGCCCAGAAAGGTCGCCAACGTTACAAAAGTGCTAAGAGGCAGAGGTGAGATTTGCAGTGACATGCCCAGGGTCACCCAGAGCTGGAACTCCAACCGAGGCTCCCTGATTTCTGGCCCAGTGTCCTTTCCGCTGAACCACTCAGACCACTGTATCTACATTTAATGTCAAAAGCAGCCTTAGGGGTCCTCTAATCTCACCTCCTCATTTTACAGAAGCAGCAGCAGCAGGGGCCAAGAGAAGTTAAATGAGTTGTCCAGCATTACCCAGATATTTCGTGTCCAAGTCAGGATTCAAACTCAGGTCCTTGGACTCCAAAAACCAACTTTCCTTCTCCCATACTGCTACACAATCCATTAGAATGCAAGCCCCTTGAGGGCAAGGATTATTTTTGCTTTTGTCCTGGTACCAGGGGCAGTTTGTTGGTTGAAAAATCTCTCTCTTCATGTTTGTCCTCTCTCACAGCAGACAGATAAAAGGGTGCCATTAGGCTTTGTATCTCATAAAGATACTTACCAGAAGCACACAACGAATTTTAGAGACATATCTCACCACCACCCTCCCATTAATGAGGAAAGAAAGAAATATAGCTAGGTCCCCATTACTGGGAATAATGAATACCCTGAAGTGGTCAAATGTATTCAATTTTGTACTGTTTGAAGTCACAACTATGTAAAATGTGGTAATTGGTTCCAGCCCAATAGAAATATGCAGTGTAAATTCTAATAATGTGAACACTTCAGGGGAATTATTATTCACACTATTCAGGACCTAGTTGTACTTTTTGGATCCCTAAACTAGAATAGGGACCCAGGAGCTCTGACTCCCAGTACAGTGGTTTTAAAAATAAGCAGAGGGTCCTTCTCCCTCCAGTCGCTACAATCCAATACTGATAACGCTTGTGTTTGGGACACAAAGTATTAATTCTTGAAAATGGAATAGCCTGCAATTGACAAGCGGACCATCAGAATGTCCTTCTCCATTGATGACCGCAGTTCCAAGAACACTGCCTTGCTCATCTTTGGAAAGCCCCAGGGCTCCCCTTCCCAGTCCTCCTGCCTTTGAGTATCACCGGAAAACCAGAGAAATTGCTCACAAACCTTCTTTCATTCAATGAGAAGAGAAGGGATGTGAGATTGGAGAAACAAGTGGTGGGGAGATTGGTTGGTGAAAGGAGGAAGGAAGGCCCAACTAGCAAACTCCTTTAGTTTCAAAAGGGACAGGACTGCTTGAGCTTCTCTCATTTTGGAATTTCGTGTGTGTGTGTGTGTGTGTGTGTGTGTGTGTGTGTGTGTGTGTGTGACGGGGCAATGCCAGGGTTCTCAGTGTTCAAGTGATCTTTTCTCTGTTCCCTCCCTCCCCAAGTCTTCCTAGCTTGCTTGTTTACACTCCCTTTAATTTCAATATCCACAGAATCCTTCCTCATCTGGGTGGGGGGTAGAAGAGGAGAAAGGGCACCAGAACAGGTGTCTTTACTATTTCTGTCCTCATGGGAGGACCAGTATCAGCAATCAAAACCCTTAGAGCTGCTAAAGGTCCTGGAGGTTTTTGTCTGTTTGGGTGTCTCTAGCCTGGCCACTAGGTTTTTGGGTTTATAGTCTTAGGCTAGGGGGCATACATGTGTATGTATCTGGGGGAGGGGACCAGTAGGCTCCTGTCGGGGGGGTGGCATGTGAAATCCCTCAATTGACAGGGCCTAACAATCACATCACTGGTCATGCCCACCAAGTCACTCACTCCCATAGCCAACAAATCCTGGTTCCCCAGGAGTTATTCAGATTCTGCTCACAGGAAGAAACTTTTTGCTGGAGGAAGATAGTGGTCCGGATATTATTTGTAAAGTCATTTGCAAAACTTTAAAGCACTAGATAAAGACTACCTATGGAAAGGGCTCAGAACCCAGAAGCCTCTGGGGGAGAAGTGGGACAGGTAATGTAGGTCCTAGGACAGAATTCTAAAAGTAACCTGAGTGTCAGAGACATCGGATCCTAAGTTTTCAAGGATCTGACTAGCCAGGGGCCAGTGGTGGATCTTTTTCCGTCTTGGCTCTTCCATGTTGGTGATAGAGGAGTCAGGAAGACCTAAAGTCAAATCCTGCCTCAGACACTGACTTAGCTGTGTGATGCTGGGCTAACCACTTAATTCCTCATATGTAAAGAGGGGATAATACTATATCCCCGGGTTTTTGTGAGCAGCAGTATTACTAGATAATATATTCACTATATTTATTATTGCTGTTATTTTTACGTGCACACATACTGGAGCATAAGGTTCCTCAGGGATAAAGACGATTTCATTTTTCACTTTGGTATCCACAGTTCTTTTGTGGCAGCCGCTTAATAACGGAACAAGTCAAGTCCTGGGGACTACAGAGTTAATCTGCCCCAACTCCTGGCTACTATTGCGGTCAGAGAATGACCTTTCAGCTAGTTATCAGCCTTCATTTCCCCAATCTCTCCTCCTTACCGCCCCCAACCTTAGAGTAAATATAACACACTTTCCCCCCTCCCCTTCTCTCTTCTCCCCCCACCCCCAACCCAAAGCACACTAGCCTTTATACATTAAGGGCCAGCCGGCACCTAGGACAGGGCGCCTAGGACAGGGCTTGTCTGGTCACGGAACCAACCTTTGCTAGGACGCTACTGAGTGAAACTAGCAAGTCCGCTGGGAAAGTAATTAACAACCTTTCCAATCCCCTGAAAGAGACCACAGTTAGGGTCAATAAGAAATTAAACACACACACACACACACACACACGCCCCGAACTGTAACATTTACCTGTTAACAACTCTATCTTATGTCCCAGGACCTTCATCTCTGCCTTCCCTGCCCACAACAGGTGCCCAAAAGCTTCAGGGGCAAAGCTACAGAGGAAAGCCAGCGGAGACAGAAGGAGAGACGCCTCGGGCAGCCTGGCAGCGAGGAAGGAGGGAGCGAGCAGCAGTGCCCAGCGATGCCCAGCGGTGCCCAGCCCGAGGCGAGGCGGCAGGCACAGCCGGGAGCGCCGCGAGCGAGGAGCGAGTGAAGCTGGCTGCCTCACTAGTCAATGCAGATAAGTAGCCGCCTCGTGGGCTTTCCAAAAAGAATCCGCCAATCGCAAGAATGCGAACCCACAAAAGGCGGCTGTAACCTGGCCCAGTAGATGGGGTGAACTGGGGGGAGGAGGGGGGTGGGGTTGAAGACTAAACAACCTCAGCTGCAGCCGGGGAAACCAACCCCCGCACCCTCCCCACCCGAAACAAAGGAGGAGACTTCTCTTGAGAGTCCTGTCCCTGGCGTCGGCACCCGAGGAGCAGCCGCGCGTGGCGTCCGCACAATGTCACCCGGCAAACCCGAGCCAGAGCCGGCCCCACCCCGCCCCCGTCGCCACCGCCCCCAAACCAGATGGGTGCCTTCTCTCCAGGAGAACAATAGCAGGGGAGGGGTGTGGTGTGGGGCTGGGGAGATGGGCGAGCTAAAGAGAGAGCGCTAAGGAGATGCTAGCCCCGTCGGGCTAGTGCGGGTGGGCGCGCGGGGCTGGGGTGAGGGGCTAGAGCCCTCCGGCTGACAAGACGAGTCACACACTCGGCGGCGGGAAAGCTCTCAGCCTACTGGCTGGGCGGTGCTAACATACGGGGCCGCGGGAGGGAGATCGGGGAGGGCGAGGCAGGGCTGGGCATCTCCTCCCGAGGTCTAAGACGGAGGGGAGGGATTCATTGCCGGGGATCCGAGTTTCCCTAGGAAAGGAGGAGGAAACCGGGGTGTGCGAGTGGGGATTCTGGAGGGAGGAAGGGGGGACAGCCACAGACTTACCCGCTCACTGCCCTCCTCCTCGCAGGTGCCAGCCCACTAGGGGAGCCCCCCGGTCCCCGCTCTTGGAGGTTCCCTTTCTTCCCTAGGGTTAGGGGCGAGGGTGGAGCAATCCAGGTGTGTGCGGGGGCCGCAGCTGACCAGGGGGTTGGAGGGCGCAGGGGCAGAGTCTGGTCTGGACGCCCCCGGGGCTGTCAGGGGCTCTCGGAGCCTCCTCAGGCTGCTCCGGTGCTAGGCGGGCTCGGGGAAGGCTTGGGGCCTGGGGGAGAGAGGCGGCTACGTGGCCGGTTTAAATGGGGGCTGCACCACTGCGTCAGGGTGGGGAGGGGGCAGGGGAGAAGGAGGCTCCCCAGGCTACGGACTAATCAAATGCGGCCGCCAGCGGGGCAACCCTGGGTCACAGGAACCCAAATCCGAGACCCCCCCCCCCTTCCCACCCCTTTTTCATTCCCCTCCCCTCCTGGCCATACTCCTCCCCGAGCTGGAGACTGCTGGGATATTTGCCTTTAGACACGGCAAGGGGAGGGGTCTCGTCTCCCTTCCTCGTCCCTGATCTGGGCGTTTCGGGGCTGTCTGCTCCCTGCCCCAGCCTGGCCCGCCCTTCTGATCCCCGGGGAGCAGCCTGCGGGTGCCGTCGGATAGTCTTGGGAGGGACGCCCACGCCTGCTGTCTTTGTTTAGAAGCCCAGGGTGGGCGGGGGTGGATGAGTCTTACTGGATGGTTGGAGGCTAGGACCCACCCCCCAGATCCTGCCCTCCCCGGCGGCTCCTCTCCTCTCCATGGAGTATGCTGAGGGGGTGGAAGGTCCTGAAAAAAGGGAACGGGGGTGGGAGTGGGGGCGGGGGATGGGGTCCCAAAGGGGACCCACGTCCTTTCAGCCTTTGTTTCAGGCCATTAGGGTTTTCCTTGGTGATTTATTTCTTCCGGGGATGGAAAGATTCTTCAGGGGTGTCCTCATCCCCAAAGGCTCTCCTAGGGGTGGGGCTGGGGGCTGTTTCAAGGCCTTGGAGTCATTTTTATAGAGATATGATGGGGGAAAACACTCACTCACCATCACTTTTACTCTGAGCTCACCCTTTTTCAAAGTGTCAGTCAGTCCTTGCCTAAAAGCCTGGGAAAAGCCCCGTCCAGAGAACCGATGTTCTTGTGATTCGGAGAAAGGGGGAATCGCTAAAGCGATTCAGGGAGCCGTTCTAGATGGGAGGCGGCTCCCGCACGCAGAAGGTCCAACTCCTGAGCTCCCTGGAGTGGCCGCCCATCTGCCTCCGGCTAACTCCGGGCGAAATGAACACAGCTGTCTTTGTTTCCAGGGCCTGACTTTCCCATCAGCGTCCGGGCTCCCGGCCCTCGGCGAAGTTTGTTGTACTGTCTGGCCAAATGATAGTGAAGTTAACGCCAAGATACCACTATCCGCCGCTCGCGGCCTGAAATCAGTTCAGCCCTCACATGTCACAACAAACACGGCATGCTGTCTCTTAATTTATCAGGCGTTCTCATTAAAAACAACACCACGTGATGGGCAAGAAAGGTAGGCTCTTAGCCCGCACCCGGGCTCTATTTAGAAGCTCTTTCCACAGTCTTCAGGCCCCCCCAGTATTTCCCAGGCATTAAGGCGACTATTTAACCTCCCGGCAAAAAAGCGCTTCAGCTTCATTGTGCGTTTGAGTCTCTACTACTGTAGGGACTTTGGGCAATTTCATACTTTTATTTATCTTTAAAAAATTCTTATTGTAGTACTGAATAAACATCCTTGGCAAGGTCAGACTCTTCCTCAGACTCACTGGAGGCACTGCTGTGCTAAATTGTTTTCCAAGGAAACATAATAACACTAATAATGAAAATGATGTGTGTCTGTGTGTGTGTGTGTGTGTGTGTGTGTGTGTGTGTGTGTGTGTGTGTGTGAAGAATCCGGCTTTGTTTGCTTTCTCGTAATCTAGCAGACCGGACCAGTTCACCCATTCACCTACTCCTCACAGGTTTGTGGAGAATGTTATAAATTTGCACTAAGGACCTCTGGGACACTCCCCAAATTGCAGGTTTCAAAAGTGGAATTTAAAATTTTTTTTGTTTATTTCACTAAATATTTTCCAACTACCTGTAAAAAAAATTAACATTCATTTGAAAAATTTTTGAAGTTTCATGCTAGAAAATATGATCTACATCCAGAGAAAGAACTATGGAGTCTGAACGCAGATCGAAGCAGACTATTTTCACCTTTTTTTTGTTTTGTTTTTTCTTTCTCTTGATTTTTTCCCTTTTGTTCTGATTCTTCTTGTACAACATGACTAATGTGGAAATATGTTTAATATGATTGCACATGTGTAACCTATATCAGATGCTTGCCATCTTGGGGAGGGAGGGAGAAAATGTTTGGAACTCAAAATCTTATAAAAGTGAATATTGAAAACTCTCTTTACATGTAATTGGAAAAAAAAAACCAAAATACTATTTAAAACTTTTTTTGAGTCCCAAATTTTCTTCCTTTCTTCTCCTTGAGAAGGCAAGCAACTTGCTATCAGTTATACATGTGAAGTCATGCAAGATGTATTTCCACATTAGCCATAATGCAAAAGAAAACGCACATACACGTACACACGCATGAACAAGCAAGAAAAATAAAATGTAAAAAAAAAAATGCATCAATCTGCAAAGATAGAGCTTTAAAAAAAACCACCCAGAATACTGCCAAGGAGCTTTTTGGTACAGTGGAATAGTTGGACTTGGAATAACTCGCCCCAGTCAAGGCTGACCCTGGATAGTGCCATTGGCTGACCTGGACTGTCTCCCACTCTTGAGGCTTCAGTGAGTAGTGCCCTGGGCAGAAAGAAAGCCATTATTAATTGATGTCTTTCCAATAGTCCGAGTTAATGACTTTTCTTCTGCTGTCCTGGATGTTCTCCTTTGAAATATGAGGACGAGGAGGAGTTGTAGATCCTTTGGGGAAGGTTTTCTTTTGTTTTCACTGGCAAGTAATAGCAAAGGAAAAACAGCCCTAGTCAGAAGGCCAAGTTCTTGGCTAGTACTTCACGGCCAGAAGGCTCAGCCTACTCTGGCTTCTGATTGCTGTTGTTCGTCCTTCACAAGGGTGATGCCTGGAGGTCACATTCCTCTATTTCTTAAACTGTAGAATGAAGTGGAAGAAGCTGGACAACTTTGGAGCTGGACTGGTCCTCACAGATACTCTGGTTCTGGGCTGGTCCATGAACTTATTTTGTTATTTCTTAATATGTTGTTGACTATTTCACTTTAATTGGTTTCCTTTTTAATCCTATGCATTTAATTTTAGACATTAAAAAAACTTCCCTGCACTGCTAAAGGACTCTATAACTCAAAAATATTAAGAATCTTTTTTTCTAGTCTGCCCCCCTCCATTTGAGAGATGAGGAAACTGAGGCCCGGAATATTGGTGACCTGCCTAGGGGTCACAGATAGTAAGTGGCAAACTGGTATCCCTATTCAGGTATGCCTACTTCAAATCCATTGGTCATTCCTATTCACCATAGGCTTCAAGCTGGTGATCCAAGAAAGTAAACTCAAAGGTTTACTGGTAGTAAGAAAAATTTCACTAGGATGAAATATGAAAGCTCTGTATTGAAATTCACTTTTCTCTCACTAGTCCCAACTGAGGCCTCTAGGACCAAGGTGACTATAGGCCTTGTGCCCAGACCAACATGCCATGACTACTTTGTGATTATGGGCATGACAAATGCACGGGCACCCCTGCCCATCTTCTCAAACCCTTTGAGTTTGAGGCAATATCTCAACAGGAAAAATAAGCTTTTATTGAGTATTTACTGTATACCAGACATGGCACCATCTGGTTTGGAGATACATGAAAAGGCAACAACCAGAAGAGTGTGGACTGAGAAAAGGCCAGTGGATTTGGCCATTCGTGGGTGAGAGAGCAGTTTCTCTTGAATACTGAGATCACAAGCCAGGTTGAAAAGGGTTTAGAAGAAAGTAAGAGGAGAAATATAAGCCCCTAGTACAGACAACTTTCTCAAGTATGGCATAGAAAGGGAGGAGAGCAAAATAGTAAGTACCCTGCCAATATAAAGGGACCATACCTCCTTTTGATGAAAATATTAGCCAATGGTGCCTTTCAAGTTTCTGCCTTTTATTTACTCAAGTGAAAAACAAAAGACTTCAGAATCAATGTGGTGATGCAATGCTAACCCATAGTCAGGTTCAGGTAAGTCATTTCACTCTCCCCACTCAACTTATCATAAGTCCATTTAGAACTGGAAGGGACCTTAAGAGCCATCTAGTCCAACTCCTTTATTTTGCAGAGAAGACAACAGGTTGAAAGAGGTTAGTAACTTGCCCGGGGTCACATAGCTAGTAAGTAACTGAGGCAGGATTCAGGTCTTTCTGACTCTAATGGTCCATCCATTGCATTACCTAACTATCCAAGGTCAGAAGTGCAGTCCGGTGAATGTATGGCTTCAGAAGAGTCAACCTCTTTGCAGAATTACCTGGATACCTTTCAGGGGATGAAACTTGTGTCCTTAGCGCTGTCCAAGTACTGATCAGCTGAGCTAGTCAAACCAGCTGTCTCCATGCTGTGCCTTCTGCTCTCTTCTCCTTCCCACTTTGGATTCACCCCTGAAAACTTCCTCTCCTTTCACCCATTTTCCAACAGTTCTTGTCTTCCTCATTTAGAATATAAGTTCCCTGAGGGCAAGGAATGACTGGCTTGTACTTGTATCCACAATGCTTAGCCATGTGTCTGGCACATGGTAAGTGTTTAGTAGTATATGATCTCTGTCTCTCTCTGTGTCTCTCTGATCATCTGTCTCTCCATATCTCTCTCTGTCTTTATGTCATCTTTCTGTCTATCTGCTTGTGCATTTATCAGTCTATCTATCTGTTCTATCTAACTGTCTGTCTGTATATGTGTTTATCTGTCTGTCTTTCTGTTTCTGTCTGTCCGTACATGTCTGTCTTTCTGTCTATCTATCCATTTGTCTGTCTTTTTGTCTGCTTATTTATCTGTATGTATACATCTGTCTATCCATCTTTCCCTCTGTCTTTCTGTTTCTGTCTATCCATACATCTATCTTTCTGTCTATCTGTCTAGTCATCCAACTGTCTGTCTGTCTACCCATCCATCGGCCTCTCTGTCTGTCTTTCTGTCTGTCTCTCTATCCATCTACCTGTCTTTCTGTCTGTGTATCTGCCTGCCTGTCTATTTGTTGGTTTGTGTGTCTATCTGTCTACCTTCCTTCCTCTCTGTCTTTCTGTCAATCTAGCTATGTCTTTTCTTTTGCAGGGGGGAAGGCAGGGCAATTGAGGTTAAGTGACTTGCCCAAGCTCACACAACTTGTAAGGGTATCAAGTGTCTGAGGCCAAATTTGAACTCAGGTCCTTCTGACTCTAGGGCCAGTGCTCTACTCACTGCACCACCTAGATGCCCCCAATCTAGCCATCTCTTTGTCTTTCTGACTCTCTGTCTGTTTACCTATCTAACCATCTATCTGTCTATCAGACAAGAATCTGTAACAGTGAAAGACTGTTGCTTTCATTTCTATTTCTAGGTCTTCGGCTCAATTGGGATCAGCCTCTTCTTCTCCTGGCTTATGTTTGACCATGTTTTGTGTATCTCCTTCAGTTTTATAATGTAGAAAACCTCTCCTTTCATGCCAATAGCTAGTCCTTTTTTTCCCGACAAGGGCAGGCTCTCACTATTTTTTCTGTCCCAGTTAAAGGAATTGCCCCCTCTCTGCTCTTCCCCTTTTAAGATATAGAATCAAAGATTTAGAGTTATATGGGGGTCTTCAGGGACATCTAGTCCAACAATCTCATTCAAGAGTTAAGGAAACTTAAAGAACGTGAGATGCTGAGAAGCTAGCCCAATGTCATATCCTGTCTTACACTTCTCTTGGAGGTCTTTAAAAACAAGATCACTTCTCCTGTTGGAAGTGCATGAAGGCAAGAAGATGGTTCTCATGCCTTTTTAGGTTCCTTCCTATCATAGCATCATAGATTTAGAGCTGGAACCCCTCATTTTACAGATGGGGAAACTGAGACTCGGCAAGGTTAAGTAACTTGCCAAGGGCCAACGGCTCATAAATGTTAGAGGTGGGATCTGAACCCAGGTCCACTTCACACCAGATCTAATCCCAGCCCACCTTGCCTCTCTCCTGTGAATCTTCCTTCCCCTGAACCCTTTACTGTTCTATTCAAAGCTTTGACCTTCCCCAACCCACCTACCCCCACCATTCTGGCCTCAGTGACTCTTAACTACTCCCCTCTCCCAAACTCTTATCCTTCACCCCCTTCCCCACCTCCAGAGGATAGAAAGAAATCACCGAGTACAGGCGCGGTTGTGACAACACCATCTGCTTGAACCATCCCTGTATCAACTTTGCACCTGTTTCAGCTCTTTTCGGTGTCATTCTTAATGTGATTGACAGCCTCCCCTCCCCCATCGTCATGACTAAGCAGTGAGTGTCTTCCAGGAGAGCCAGGCTGTGCTCTTTCAGGGGGAGATCCCTTGGAGACCATGGGGAAAAGATACAGAGAATGCATCCATCAAATGTCAGAGCTAGCTAAGAACTTAGGAGTCATAGAGCTCATTTCTCATTTTACAAAGGGGGAAACTAAGACCCAGAAAAAGGGATTGCCCAAGATCACATGGGGAGTTGGGTCTAGGACCCAAGTCTCCTCACCCCCCAGTCTAGCATTCTTTCCACCACACTCAGGATGATCATACCCTAGACATGCAACCATACATCAGAAAGATGAAGAAAGTGAAATAATTTCATAAAGGGGATGAAATTCTTTGCCACGGGAGTCCATAGCCATGTTCCTCAGTCTTTGACTGAATTGCAGGAATTTGAACTCATCAGTTGATTCCTCTGCCCTGGTTTTATGCCTGTAAAATGGGGATAATTACATGTCATCTTTTCCCAGTGAAAAGGATTTCATAAATAAGACTCTGTCATGTCTCCACACTACTTGCCAGGGAGATGGAAGAGGAGCAGATAAAAAGAAAGCGTGGGTATCACTGTTTGAATGGTCCACTTGTTCCCTCTCCATGCCACTGCCAGCCCCTATGACTGCAACATCAACAAGCCTTGCTCCTCATACTCAACTTGGTGGCACAGTGGATAGAGTGCTAGACTTAGAATCAGGAGGACCTGAATTCAAATCCTGTCTCAGACACTTAACCAGTTGTGTGACCCTGGGCAAATCATGTAATTTCTCTCAAGCTCAGTTTCCTTATATATAAAATGGGATAATAAAAGCACCAGTCTCACAGGGATGCTACTAGGATAAAATGAGATCGGATTTATAAACTGCTTTGTAAACTTTAAAGAGCTATGTAAATGCTAGTTGTTAGCTTTATTATCATGAGAACGTTGGAGATCACAGTGGGCATCTGATTTGAGATCAGCTGTGGCCGTCATTAGTGCCACGTCCATAGTTTAACATCATGAAACTGATCTCATTGAAGTGTATTAAATGGTACTCATAGATTCTTAGGGTTAGAAGGGAACCCAGAGCATGAAAATCTTCTATAATATCCTTGGCAAGTGGCTGTCCAACCTCAACCTAAAGATAGAGTGATGGGGTGGGGAGAGAAGAAATGGCATGAAGTCTGTGTTGACTCTTTCCATTCTAGGACACACTTGTTGTTAGAAAGCTGTTCTTTATGTAGCCCTACCTGGTTGCTACTAAATAGCAGAGAGAGAGAGAGAGAGAGAGAGAGAAGGCTAGTAATTTGAATACAGAATGGAAGACATCCCTAGAAATCTTATGAGGTTCAAATGAGATTATGAATATTTTTGTTGTTGCTAGTGAGTGTCTGAGGCCAGATTTGAACTCAGGTATTCCTGATTCCAGGCCTGGAGCTTCATCCGCTGTGCCACCTAGCTGCCCACCATATAAATACCTGTTATTATGATTGCTGTTACTGTTTTTAGCCTCCAGTTGCCAGGCCTCCAATCTGATGATGACTTAATTCTCTGAGCTTTCTACTGTATTCCTCTTCCTCATTTTGGATTTCTCTGCCTTCTCCACCATGGCTCCAGTAAACTTATCATTGGGAAATCTCTCATCTTACAAAATACAATCAACCTTGTTACTCCCACCTGGTCAGTGCCCTCTCCCCCTCTGACTGGAGAGTGGAGCCATGAATGTCTCCATTTAAAGAAGAGAATAGGACTGATGTCTCATTTCCCACCTGGCTTCACTCATATTGGACCATCCCCTCCCCCCACTTTTCAGCCTTCTTTTACATGTTTCCTTCCACCGTGGCCATTAGATCGCAAGCTCCTTGAGGACAGATACTGTCTTTCTTTTTTGGGTGTTTCTTCAGTGCTTAGCACATAGTAGGTGCTTAATAAATGTTTATTGACTATGGACTCCGGATGAGCTTAAGCAATGCTTTTAGAGCCATACCGGGGTGTACTGGTAAATGTTTAACAAAGAGCAGGGAAGTATAAAATTTTTAATTTTATTATTAATACTGTCTTAAGTCTAGACAATCAAAACAGTAAATCAAGCCCTGATTTGTAGCACTAGCCAATTTCTGAGGTGTCAATACTCTCATTAAAAATTTAACACTCAAGTCTGAAAGCTGAGTAGAGCTGGTTCCAGCATATCCCTGGATATCTCCCTCTCCTTTCCCCTCCAACCACAGACATGTGGAGAAAGCTGACCCCCCATTAACCCTTTGATTCTCAGCCCCTGTACTCCCAGATAGTGCTGTAAGCATGAGCATCTTAACTGAGGTCATTCTTTCTTTGGTGGATCTAAGATTTCATCTCACTTTTAAGTCCCAACACTCCCAAATCCATATGACTTCCTCCAATTTCTGTTTTATTGTTGTTTTGATAAATGTTTGCTAATTATCCATGATTATCTTTTGTGTGATCAGCATTTGGTGGGAGGGGAATTCAACAGGCAAAGATTAAGCTAACTGCTCCCTTCCTGTTCTCCTGGAATGACCAGGGAAAATGGCTTTTATCCTGACCCCCCAAAGAGGATCATACCCCTAGTCTGTAAATATATGAAATAGATAGAATTCTAGCTTAATACCCACCCTGCATGTAGGGTCATGATTATCTTCTTACTTCTACAAAGACAGAAACCACAGTTTCTCTTGGAATAGGGGCATCTAGACTTACCTAGATATATCTTGCTGTTGGACCCAGATGGCTCCAGAAGAGAAAATGAGACTGGTGACTTTGCACAGCCCTCCCTCACTTAAATCCAATTCACTTGCATGTCATGGCATCACCTCCCTGATGTCATGGTCCTCTTCAAGAATGAAGGACAAACAACAACAACAAATATCCATACCACATGTGCCTGAGTCCCTGTGGCCTGGTTCAATCAGTCACAAACCTTGTTGTTACCTGCTCCTAAAGGAAGAGGATTGAACTAGTCAGAAAGGCTGCTTGGCAGCCCAGCCCATTGGAAAGTGTGTTGGGTCTGGAGTCAGAAGAACTGGATTCAAATTTTGCCTGTGCCTTATTAACTACATGATTTTGGGCAAGTCAGGTGAGTTTTCTCATGTGTGAAAGGATGGGGTCAGACCAGATCACCTCTAGGGTCCCTTCTATTTCTGGGTCTATGATCCTGAGATTCTCTCTCCTTCGAAGAAAATTTGGAAGGAAAAATCCAACATATCAATCTTTCCCAAAGTCACCAAAGTCATTTGACTAGGAGGGAATGGCTTGGGCCCTATGGAGACCCTTCCTTATTTCTAACAATTTAATGTTCCAAGAAAGCCCAGAGCTCCAGATGCGTTCTCTGCTTGTACCTGAGCTAACCCCATTCTCTGAGTCGGTGTGGACACAATGATGCTCTCTGGGAAGTCCCTTCATTCTCTTTTCCCTCAGGGCTTGGACTTGGGTTGAGAGTGTGCTAGGGAAGGGGCAGGAATGATGGGTTCCCTGGACTTCAGCTAAGCATACAACGAGTTCGTTCTTTTTTCAGGCCACCCCATTACAACTGTAAATTGCTCTGGGCACACGATGAGCCTGTTCTCTTTAACAGATACTCATCAGCCCCAAGGCTTGTTAAGGTCTCCCAAGGAATTGCTCTGGTGGGGAGACAATCTGTTCTTTGAACACACTTGAGCTCCCCGTTAGTAATTCCCAGAATCGGCTGTGTTCTTCCTGTTATACTTCAAGTGATTTGGCCAAGAGCCTCTTCAAAGGCCTGAATGGGGGAGATCAGAGGCTGCCATTTTACAGATTATGTCTCCTGATATACTTCCCATCAGCAGCTTACTCAGGCCCAGGAAAGTATTAAAAGTAAAGCGGAACCTCTTAATGCCTTGAATGGCTACATGGAGCAGGACCCAGGACCTGAGTGTGTTTAGAGCTTTGGTTGTGTGGTACTAGCTAGGGATCAGACGACAAAGATCTCAAGTGAATCTAGGATTTCATTGTTGTGGTTGTGCCTTCCCACTGTGCTGATCCTTCCCATGCCTGAATCTTATCCAGGTCCTCCCATGAGTCTCCTACAGAGGATCCACCCAATGCGCTGGGGCCCTTCTTCACTTTCCCTGGAGATCTCAAAGATATGAATGGAGCACATAGGTTATCCATAAGTCCTTGGTCTTGCTACGTGACAAGTCCATGATGATCTCCCTCACTTCCATTCTTCTTCAAAGTTCCCTATTTTTTTGTGTGGCAGTATGTTCACATCTACCAGGAGCCACTCTTTCACCTTCTGTATGATACTCATTTTTATTTCTGCAGGCCTTGTGGGATACCATGACTCACAGTTAGACAACAACACTGGCAGAGTATTGGGTATTAAAAAGATGGGACTTTATTCAAAATACAACTGTATATATACAGTTGAATATATGTAAACTATATGTATGTGTGTGTCTATTTTGTTGTTGAATTGTTTAAGTCATGTCCAACTCTTTGTGACCCCATTTGGGGTTTTCTTGGCAAAGACACTGGATTGATTTACCATTTCCTTCTCCAGCTCATTTTACAGATGGGAAAACTGAGGCAAATGGGGTTAAGTGACTTGCTAGGGTCACACAGCTAGTAAATGAGGCCATATTTGAACTTAGGAAGATGAGTCTTCCTGGCTCCAGGCTTGGTGCTCTATCTACTGCATACCACTTAGCTGCCCCATATATAGATATAGATACATACATATATATATATATATATATACACATACATGTGTATCTATCTATCTTTCCATCTATCTATCTATCTATCTATCTATCTCTGTCTATGTCTCCTTTCATTCCCCAGTAGACAAGGATACAAGGATATAAGCAGGCAATTTTCAAAAGAAGAAATCAATACTATCAACAACCATGCGAAAAAAATGAGCTAAATCATTAATCTTATAGAAATGCAAGTTAAAGTAACTCTGAGGTTCTATCTCACACTTATCAGATTTGCAACGATGATCAAAGAGGAAAATGACAAATGTTGGCGGGGCTGTAGGAAAACAGGTACACTAGGATACTCTTGGTGCGGGTGGGATTTGATTCAGCTATTAAGGGAAGTAATCTGGAACAATGCCCCCCAAATTACTAAAATGTACATATATCTTTTGATTCAGATGTACCATTGCAAGGCCTATATCCCTAAAGAAATAAAAAAAGAGGGGAAGGTTCTATATATACAAAAATATTTATAGTAGCTCTTTGTGTGGTAACAAAAGAATAGGAAATAAAAGGGGTGTCTGGAGAAAGGCTAAACAAGTTATGGTATATGATGGTGATGGAATACTACCGTGCTGTAAGAAATGATGAGCAGTTTGATTTTAGGAAAATATGGAAAGACTTGCATGAAAAAATGAAGAGCAAAATGAGCAGAACTGAGAGAACATTGTATACACTACCAACAATATTGTTCAAAGAATAATTGTGAACAAATAAGCAATTCTGAGTATTATAAGAACTCAAATCAACTACAAATGACCGATGAAGGAAGATGCTATCTACCTTTAGAGAAAGAACCAACAAATAGAAATATGCATAATATGCTTTTACACACACACACATTTATACATGCGCATACACACATATGTCTGTGTTAAATGGTAACCTTCTCTAGTGTGGGGTGGGGAGGAAGGGAACTTAAAATGTACAACAAAAAAAAGAAAATTTAAAAAAGAAATTAAAGTGGTGTCCTGTTGGGGAATGGCTAAACAAAGTGTGGTACATGGATGTAATGAACTATTATTGTGCCATAAGACATGATGAATTGGACAGTTTCAGAGGAAGTCATGAAACCTCTAATGAATGGATGTGGAAGGAAGTGAGCAGAATTAGGAGAACCAATTTATCCAAGATAACAAAATCATACAATAAAATAACTTTGAACGGCTTGAAAATGCCAATCAGCATAATCATAAAACACGAGTCCAAAAGAATGAAGATGAAAGATACCATTTACCTCCCAAAGAGAGAGGTGAGGAACTGGACTGATATATTTAAGTGTTTTGGACATGGCCAATGTGAGAATTTGTTTTGCTGGGCTATATAGCTATCGAGGGCTTTATTTTTCAGGTTTTAAAATTTTGCTCAATGCAGGGGGAGAGTGAGAATAGATTAATTTTTTTTTAAAAAGGAAGTCTATGCATATACAAATACATGCATATATAATACAACACTGCACATGTGTGTGTGTGTATGTTTGTGTGTGTGTGTGTGTGTAAGCACATCGAGGACTATGATGTTAGAGTTCAAGAGTGGAGGCTTTATTATCCTAGATGATGAAAAAAGTCTTTGCAGATTTTATCTATTCTTCTGTTTTTTGTCATCCATTTTTGTCCTTAAAAATCCCTTTGCTTTTTAATTGGGCTTCTCACCAGGATTATTTTAAGTTGATTTTTTTTTTCCTTTACTGCTTCTCTCTCTTGTATGTGATATTTCCCATAACCTTCCATCATCATTCCTTAAGATTTTACCAACAAGTTTATTTTCCAAGCTGGTTGTTGTTCTTGGCTACCATATCTCTATATGTGGCAAATAAGTCAAATGTCTACTGACCTATGTGTTTTTAGGCTCTTTTGGTCTCTTTCCTAGGGAAATTGACTTATATCAGTTAAACCTCTATATAGAATTATTTTAGTATGTGTTTATGCCCTTTATTTCATCTATATCCTATCTTTCATCATCACTATTCTGTTTGAATAGGTCAGGGGGCAGTTATGCGGTGCAGTGGATAGAGTGCCTGGGCCTGGGATCAGGAAGACCTGAATTCAAATTTCACCACAGGCACCTACTAGCTGTGTGAACTCTGGGGAATTTACTGAACCTTGTTTACCTCAGTTTCCTCATCTGTAAAATGAGCTGGAAAAGGAAATGGCAAACCTCTCCAGTGTTTTTACCAAGAAAACCTCAAAATGGGGGTCACAAAGAGTTGGATGTGACTGAACAACAACAGCAAATTGTTTCAATGGCACTCTATGTCCTTTTGCTCATTTCTATTCTTTCTTCTAGCTTCTTTGCTCAAAAAAATCAGTGTTCTGGCTCTGCACAGACAGCTGATTCAGGAATAACTTCTACATTATTAGTGAGTCATTTCCTGTCTCTTAAAATGCAATTAATTTCATTTTGGGGGACAATGTTATTCACCATTCACCATATTCATTGACTGCCAATTCTTCTCTTGACTAATGCATTCATGACATAGGAGTAATCCTAAAAGCTAGCATTTTAAAAACACTTTAAGGCTTGCAAAGCACTTTATACTTTGGTCTTCCTGACTCCAGGTCCATCTAATGAAAGATGTGAGGCCTCAAGTTCAGGTTCAACCCTTTCATTTTATATTTGAGGAAACTGAGGCACAGAAAACTTAAATACCTTGCCCAAGGTTGCCCTGCTAGTGAGTGGCTGAGCTGGAATTCTAATCCAGTCCTACCTGACTCCAAGTCCAGTGCTCTAACTGCTAGGCCATGATAACATCTTCCAAATTTTCCTGTTGGCAGATGATATTGGACTGATTAGATCAAACACCAGAACACTGCAGAGCTGCCTTAATAAGATCCATAATCAAGAGTTCAGCTTGACTAGTCACATAGGAAAAACCAAGTGGATGAAAAAGGCCTTTTGGCCTGACTGTGATATGCAGTTGGATGGAAACCCATAGAGTTGGTCCATTGGTATGTATACCTTGGACAGATACTGAAGATGGACACTGAACTTGGTTGAGAACTGTATAGAGGACAGCAGCCCCTGAAGTGCACTTAAGAAATTATGGGTGCTTTTAGTGACTCCTAGATTTTTCTCTGCCATAAAAATCCATCTTTTAAATACTATTGTTCTTCCAATGATCCTATATCAACATGCATTTGCTAGGTACTTACTATGTGTCAGACGCCATGCTGACAAAAACACAGTTTCTGCCCTCAAGGAGCTTACCGTCTAATGGGGGAGACAACATGCAAACAACCATGTATAAACAAGCCATAGAATACCACAGTCTTTGGAGAATCAAAGCGTGGGCCACTCAGAGGGTGCAGGAGAGGTGTATGGAGGGGTCAAATGGGCTGTAGTTGGTCACTAACAGAGGAAAGCAAACCTAAGTAGCACCATGGATAGCACTGAAGGGATGTACAACTAGGAAAGGGAAAGGTCATATAGTGAGAGGAAAGGATAACCACACAATACCTGGCACCCAGTAAGCACTTCACAAAAGCTTATTGAGGAACTGATCAATAACAGAAAACAAATAGACAACCATTGTGCTCCACTGATACCCATAGAATCGTAAAAAAAAAAAAAAAAACCAAACTGGAGTGTTTCAGTTATACATCTTTCTCCTCCTCCACTGGGGGTGGATTTATGGGAGGACATGGACAAGAATTGCTCTGTCAGTCAGTCAATTAGCATTTATGAAGCACCTACTATGTGCCAGGCACTGTGCTAAGCACTGGGATACAAAGAAAAGCCAAATATGGGTCCTGCCCTGGAGCTCACAGTCTAGTGGGAGGACAAGGCATGGAGAGCTTTCAGTCTGTACCATTGGAGGCATGACCCATAGCACTAAGATTGCAGTAGTAGAGGCAGCTGGGTTGTACAGTGTATAGAGCACTGGATGTGGAGTCAGTAGGATATGAGTTCAAATCCTGCTTCAGATACTTGCTGACTCAGATACTCAAATTCAGCCTCAGTCACTTACTAGCTGTGTGGCCAATTTCCTCAACTGTAAAATGGGGATATAATAGCACCCACCTTGCAGGGTTGCTGTGAGGATCAAATGAGATGATACCTGCAAACCTTAATGAGCTGTGTAAATGTTTGCTGTCATCTATTAGATCTATTAGATACATCAAAGTATAACAACAATGACAGCTAATGTTCATCTTGGACGAAGAACAAACGTTATCTCATTTGACCCTCACAACAACCCAGTGAGGTTGCTACTATTACTATCCCAATTTTATAATTGAAGAAACTAAGGCAGACAGAGATTAAGTGACTTGGCCAGGGTCACGTAACTAGTATGTTTTTGAGGAGGAAGGAAGGAAAGAAAGGAGGAAAGAAGGAAAGAAGGGAGGAAGGAAGGAAGGAAGGAAAGAAGGGAGGAAGGAAGGAAGGAAAGAAAGGAGGAAGGAAGGAAGGAGGGAGGAAGGGGAGAAGGAAGGATTATTAAGCACTTACAATGTGCTGGGTGCTGTGCTAAGCCCTGAAGATACAAATACAAGCCTTCTTGAGGGAAGGCAACATATCAAAAGGATCCAAGAAGCGAGGGTGGGGAGAGAAAGGTGTGGGGATATGGCCTAGAAGTCTAAAAAGTGAGGGACAGGGCCAAGGGGAGAGTGAGGGCAGGCCAAACTGAGCTCTTCCATAAAATGGAGGCTCCAGGAGGAACCCACCAGTGGGAGTCAGGTCATGGACCTTATGCAAGAACATTCTAGCTGAGAAGGCCAAAAGGGTAGTGTTTCAGGGCAAGGAGATCCCAGGCACTGAGGGCAGTTCCACAGTGGGGGGAAGGCAAGGTTCTGAAGGTCACAAAGAGAGGGACAGGTTGGGCAGCTATAGGGAGGATAGGCTGAAGTGGAGAGGGACTTGAGTCAGGAAAACCAGTTCTAAGGCTATTTCAATCATCCTGGAGAGAGAGAAAGGATCACAACTGGGGTATTGGTTGTGTGAGTAAAGAAGAACAGAGGCATGCTGGGGCCTTTATAGAGGAAGAAATGACAAGGTTTGGCACCTGATTAGATATATGGGGCTAATGATCTGAGCAGAGTTGAGGATTCAGGAATTATTTGTTCAACAAGTATTTTCAGACTCCTTCCACATGCCAGGCACTGTGCAAGATGGTGGGGGGTGGGGAAGATACAAACAAACAAATAAATAATAAACAAATGAATGAATGAATTAACCAATTCCTATTTTCAAGGATGAACCAATCCCTACTTCACAACTGAAGTTGTTATCTGTGATCTGTGAGTGACTGGAAGAACCTGTGTGTGCCCCCAACAGCACTAGAGAAGGCTCTATCAAGTGCAGGTTCATAAGATTTAGGATTTAAAGGAGCCCTAAAGATCTTCTGGTCCAACCTCCTCCTCTTACCAATGGGGAAACTGAGGACCAGAGAGACATGCCCAAGGTCACACAAGTGATAAGTAATAGTGCCAAGATTTGAATCCAGGTCCCCTGACTCCCACTCCGATGTCCTTTCCACTATAATATGTTTCCTCTTAGCTCCTTGTTATTTGCTCTGCTTTATTAAAGCAGGTTTGAAGGTGGGAAGGATTGAGGTGTTTGGCGGAGGGAGGGGATTCTCTTTTCACCTTCTCTCCATGAAGCTCTCTCTGGCATTTTCAGGCTCTCACCAGGCCCATCTCCAATCTCTCGTCCCTTGCTGGCCACCTGCCCTGAACAAAATCCTGCTCAGCAACAGCACGAATCTATTTTACTGGGCAGAGAGTCACAGAAATCAGATTCTGAGAGCAAGACAGAGGGCATGAGAGTGTTTTGGGCCCAAGCCTCTATTTCCCTGGTTATCTTCAATATTATTTTGAGGGCCGATCGATAGCAATAAAAACCAAAATCTTTTGGCATTAAAGGTAGATGATTCTGTCCCTTAGGGCACATAAGCCATAAAGACGCTACTTGAAGGTCCACGGGATGCAACCCAGACTCGGGCTCAGAGATGACTAGGCAAAGCCAGACGCAGCCCAAACATAATTTAGTTCTTATGTTGGCTGGCATTGACGTTGTCCCTTAGGAGGAGGGGAGGGCTCCCAGTGTGGGGGCGGGGGAGGAGAGGACTGAAATGGCCCCAGGTGAGTCAGGATTTAGTCATAAGATTGGAGCTCACTCCATCGATTTAGCAGTGCCGACTTTAAACTTCTGTCCATGGTACTCGGATATGGCTGCCAAGGGGGAAAAGAGGGGACAATAACTGTGCCTTTGTGCTCCTGGGGACCAGCAATGGTGACACCAAGGGGTGAGAGGCAGGGGCTCAAGGAGGAAGATGATCTGCCCAGCTGACAAGGAAGCACAGCTCTCTGATCCTTAACCAGCCTCACCCTCCAAGATGCCTTGCACTTGACCCCACTTTATCGAGGGTCCCCTGCAGTGACATCTATGCTGCCTGCCCAAGGGCGTGACTTTATTCTGCCCACTCTGAATCATGCCAGGGGCCATGGGATTCTCCCAGCCTCCCTGTGCCTCCTCCAGGGTCCACAGGTGTCCCAGCTCTCCAAGCAAAGACTCTCTCATAGACTTCCTCCCAAAAGCAGTGTCATCATGACAACTGATTCAATTCCCCAAACATTTACCGATCAGGGCACTGTGCTGCGTGCTGGAGACAGGAGGGTAAATATAATAATAGCTTGCCTTTACAGAGTGACTTAAGATCTGCAAAGTAGTTTTCATACATTATCACATTTGATCCTCAAAACATCTCTGAGAAGTAGGTGCTATTATTATCATACCTACTTTGTGTATGAGGAAACTGAGGCACAGAAAGGTTAGATGACGTGCCCAGAGTCACAAAGCTAGTAAGTGTCCATGGCAAGATTTGAACTTGGGTCTTCCTGAATCTTCTGGCTCCAAATCTGGCACTTTATCCACTATGGTAAAAACACCATAGCCCTTGTATATCGTGAGCCAGTCAATGAACATCTATTAAGTGCCTACTATATATCAGGCACTGTGCTAAGCATTTGGAGTTGGTGGCACAAAGAAAGGCAAAAATCAATTCCTGCCCTTACAAAAGAACTTACAATCAAATGGAGTTATAGTCTTCTAGGGAACCCACTACTCCAGGTGTGGCCTGATGGTTCAATTTCAGTTTAAGATCTGTGATTCTGTCAGCACAAATCTCAGAGATTCATACAGATGTGGGGGGGAGAAGGGGGAACAGGGGGAAGAGGAGGAGGAGGGGGGAGAGAGAGAGAGAGGAGATGAGGAGAGAAAAGAGAAGGAGAGAGAAAAAGGGAGGAGAGAGAGAGAAAGAGGAGAGAAAGAGAGGGGGAGAGGGGAGGGGTGGGGCTCAGCTTATCTGGTCTTCATCAAGAGAGGCACAGCTTTCAGGAATACAGAGGTGATGATCCCACTGTACTCTGCCCTGATCAGACCACACCTGGAGTTGTCTGTTCTGGCCATCAAGGTTTAGGAAGGACATTGCCCAGCTGGAGTATCAGGAAGAGGGCACCCAGGATGTGGAGGGCAACGAGGACGTGAAGGGCCTCCAGTCTATGCCATATGAAGATCAATTTAAGGAACTAGGCAGTTCTGGCTAGAAGAGACTCCTTAGGGAGGACACCATAGCTGTCTTCAGGCATTGGAAGGGTTGTCAGTTGAAGGGATATGAGATTTGTTCCACTTGCCCTAGAGTGCATGACAAGGAAGCATGGGTGGCAGCCGTAAAAAGCCAGCTTTAGTCTTGATATAGGAAAATCCCTTCCTAGCAATGAGAACAATCCAGAAGGAGAACGGCTACCTAGGAAGCCATGAGTTCCCACTCAGTGCAGTTCTTTAAGTGGAGGGCTGATGGCCATTTACTGGCTGTATCATGGAGGTGATTTCTTTTGGGTTTGAGTTGGACTGTCATTAATAGCTGACTTTACCCAAGCCATTTAAAGGTTTGCAAAGCACTTGTATCATCTCATTTGATTCTCACTGCAACACATAACAACTCCTTGCACAGGAGGTGCTATTATCATTCTCATTTTACAGACGGAGAAACTGAGGCTGAGAACCTTACCCAGGGAAACACAGCTAATAAGTGCCTGAGGCTGGATTTGAACTCAACTCTCCAAGCCCCAGGCTGTCTCCACTACACCACCTAGCTGCCTCTGTGGACAGTTATGCGTGTGATGGCTCAGGTCACAAGCATTTATGAAGCACCTAATATATACCAGGAATTGTGCTAATACGAAGAGAAGCAGAAGTCTGGTTCCTGCCCTCAAAGAGCCTATGTTCTAAAGGGAGAGACACGGACATCTACCAGAGATATATGGTGCAAGCGGAAGGTCACCTCAGACTGGGATGGATGTGCATGGGTGTGAGGGAGAGAGCTCTGTCTCTGACCAGGCTACAAAGGCATGAGGGTTATAAAAATTCTGAGGCTTTCACACAAGTCTGAACTC